>NC_061113.1:16348012-16549455 GCF_002878395.1 Capsicum annuum | reverse complement strand
ATATATATATATATATATCAAAAATATGTATGTGGAAGAAATGTTGGTGCAAGTAGCAGAGTAGCACAAGATAATAAAACACATTCCTCATGAAAGTTTTATGCTTTTTTCTACAGATGAACTTATTTTCTTGTTTGTACATTACAAATCACAATCCTTGTGATCCTTGCATGGAACTCGTGAGGAGCGCCACTTGTATTAACATTTCTTTCAGATGTTTGCACACTTCATTTTCGTTGTTTAATATATATATATATATATATATCGATCAAGTGTTGAATATAATGGATCAACGATACTTATTACTCCTGGCAAAAAAATCTTTGTAACATCATGTCTTCTTCATTAAGAAGCCATTTTCAGTAATTCCACTACCCAATATCTGTGTTGTTGACATGGCTATTGGGCCACATGAAGCGGCCCAATAAGAACAAAACCAGATTAGTTTGTTTGTTGACAAAAGGCCCAAGTTTACATTTCCAAAATTGTATTGTTGCATATTCATTTTTACATAAAAGTAATGTTGATGTAAGATTCTGAAAGTACACAGAAATAAGAAAATATCTTTACTTTTTCTCTCTCTTTGTCTCTTTCGATTTTGAGTTTTCAGTCGACGAAATTCATGGTGATTTTGCGAGTTTCTTCATCTAACATGGTATCAGAGACAGGTTTCGAGTAGTACTCGTTGTCCTCTATCGACCGATCCTACTCTCAAAGGGTCTCTCTGACGAAATTCACCAGCGACGTTTGGTTTTCCGGTGAAATTCCGTATATTTCTATTGAACAAGGCTTTACTTCTTCAAGTTTTCAAAGAAGCACGGTAATATCCCTCTAAATTTTTGTATTTCAAGACTTAGTTTCTGGTGATTGTGTTGAAGTCGTTGATGGCGGTATTGTTGAAGTTTTCTGGTAACTGTGTTAAATTGTGGAAGTCTTCTGGTGACTCTTGAATTGTTGTTGGTGATTCGGTGTTGAATTGTTGATTTTGATAGTTGTGTTGAATTGTTGTTGGCGATTTTGATAATCTCCGTGACTCTTCTTATCCTTAGCTGCTAGTACCAAAATTTGTTGTCTTTATCGTCTAAAATGGATAATATCACAAATACCTCATCTGCTTCCGCTAGAACTGAGGGATTTACGCCTTTTTTGATTGATCCTTCTCATCCATTCTATATTCATCCCTCACACAATCCAAATACACCCTTAGTTTCTCCTCCTTTTGATGGAAATGGTTTCGTCGTTTGGAGGAGGAGCATGCTTGTTGCTTTTTCTGCAAAGAACAAGCTTGGTGTTATTACTGGGCGAAATCCCCAACCTTCAGAGGATTCTCCATATTACCAAGGTTGGGAATGATGTAATGACATGGTCATTGCATGGATGACCAATTCCGTTTCTAGGAACATCGCTCTTAGCCTCATAAGGTATAATACAGCTAGGGAAATTTGGAATGACCTCAATGAAAGATTTGGTCAGTCAAATGGATCCAAATACATTTAAATACAACGTGAAATTAGTGCCACTAGTCAGGGATCATCCAATATAGCAACATATTTCACCAAAATGAGAAGCTTATGGGATGAGCTACATACAACGTATGTAGGTCCCACTTGTATTTGTTGAGCTTTAACAAAACTCTTAGAGGAGCAACAAGTATTCCAGTTCTTGAGTGAGTTGAATGAATGTTATTCATCTTGCAAAACAAATATCCTCATGATGTCTCTCTTACTATCTATTAGTAGAGCTTACTCAACGTTACAGGATGATGAGCACCAAAAGGAAAGCTCCCATCATATTTCTAGCTTCTCCAATGATTCTGTTGTTTTTTCAGCTTCCACCAGTTCAGGTCCTCAGTATAAAAGGGGTAATACTCCTAACTACAATTATGGATTTCATTTTGAGCCCAAGAAGGTACAATTTGGAATGAATACCCCAACTAGAACCTCTGGCAGTAACTCTACTGTAGCAGTTAGTCACAACAATGCCAATGTTTCTTGTAAGTATTGCAAGAAATCTAGGCATGTAATTGAAGATTGCTATAGGTTGCGTGGATTTCCCGCAGACTTCAAGTTCACAAGAAATAAGAAAAGATCTACTTCTACTTCTGGTTCAGCTTCTTGTGTTCACAATGCCAAGCTTCTTACAGAATCTTCTATTACAGCTGGCTTCACCAAGGACCAATATCAACACTATTAGTATCTCTTGAGTCTTCAGCATAACACATCATCTCCTGAAGGAAAACTTGATGATAATGGTGCTTTCAGTGCTTTTGCAGGTATGTTTAATAGTTCTATAGTCAATAATCTGGATTCTTATGTGTGTGCTATTTCACAGTTAGATGGTTTTAGTCTTTGAATTTTGGATTCAGGTGCCACCAATCATATGACCCCACACAAACACCTTTTTCATGACCTACAACCCTTACATACACCACAGTTAATCACCTTACCTAATGGGTACAAAGTAAAGGTTATATCCACTGGATCTTTTAATTTTAGACCCGATATAACCTTACACAATGTACTTTTAGTCCCTTCTTTCCACTTTAACTTGATTTCTATCCATAAGTTACTTGTTCAACTTCAATGTTATGCTGTACTTACCATATCTACTTATTTTTTACAAGGCATTTCTCTGAAGAGGCCTTTGGAAATTGGTCAGGCTGCAAATGAATTGTACTTCATACATCAAGATCATGACACTGTTTCCTCTTGCACTACTTTGTCTTCATTTTCTCATTCCACCCCTGTAAATAATTCAAGCAC
Source organism: Capsicum annuum (assembly GCF_002878395.1). NCBI lineage: Eukaryota > Viridiplantae > Streptophyta > Magnoliopsida > Solanales > Solanaceae > Capsicum > Capsicum annuum. The sequence continues at coordinate 16,546,693 of NC_061113.1, read as the reverse complement.
TTGTTTTTCAGATTCACATTCTGGTTCTATTGTTCCTTTTGCTTCTTATTGTAACTCTAGTAATGTTCTCATTAATAATACTTTCTGTTTACCTGTTTCACCTACTAATAAACTGGATATATGTTGGCATCAAAGGTTAGGCCATTTACCTTTCCACAAAATGAAGTCCATCTCTTTTTGGGTTGATTCTCTTCCTCTTCAACAACTATTCCTCCTTCAGTCTGCCCCATGGCTAGACAACATAGATTTTCTTTTTCACTTAGCTCCATAAGAACAACTGTGCCTTTTCAATTGATACATGTTGACATGTGGGGTCCTTATAATACTAAAACCTATAACAATTTTAGATATTTTCTTACCTTAGTAGATGATTTTACAAGAGTTACCTGAACTCATCTTTTATCTTGTAAAAGTAATGCTTTCACTGTTTTAAAAGATTTTGTGTCCATGGTCAAAACTCATTTCCAATCAGATATTTAGTCCATTAGACCAGACAATGCCCTTGAGCTAGGGGGCAGTTTTGCTTGTCAAGAATTTTTCAATGCCCATGGCATTCTTCATCAAACTACTATTCCTCATGCCCCCCAACAAAATAAAGTTATTGAGAGGAAGAACAAACATTTGTTAGAGGTTTCTAGATCCTTACTTTTTCAGTCTAATTTTCCTAAGAAATATTGGGGTGTGTGTGTCTTAATAGCCATATATCTCGTTAATAGACTGTCTTCTACCGTTCTGAATAATATTTATCCACTTGAAAAATTATATGGTTATCCTCTATCCTACAACCATTTAAAATCTTTTGGTTGTTTGTGTTTTGCATCTTCACCTAAACATGGGAGGGATAAGTTTCGGTCTAGGTCTATCAAATAAGTTTTTCTAGGCTATCCTTGTGGTAAGAAGGCCTACAAGTTGTTGGATCTCAACTCTCATTCTATATTTTATTCTAGAGATGTCATTTTTCATGAGCATGTGTTTTCTTACCATTCTCCTCCTCCCCCTTTGCCCTCCTCCACTCCACCTATTTTCTTTGATGATTCTGTTTCACTTTCCATTTTTCCTTTCTATACGGCATCTCAACCTTCTTCTGCTCTTATCCCTTCACCTTTCCCTATTCCTCCATTTCCATCAGTTGTTCTATCTCATATGTCTTCACCATCTGTTATTACAGCTCCCACTAGGAAATCCTCAAGAAACTCTCAAAAACCACGTCATTTTGCTGATTTTATTTGCAACTCTGTTTCCACGAATCCACGGGCTTCATCTAGTGATATACATATTCAGGAGCCCTAATTTTACCACCAGGCAGCTTCCAACCCTGCTTGGCAGGAAGCAATGTTACAAGAGTTTAAGGCTCTTGAAACTAATCAGACTTGGGATATTGTGCCCCTTCCTACCCATAAGAAGGCTATTCCTTGCAAATGGATTTACAAAATCAAGCAGAAATTTGATCGTTCAATAGAAAGATATAAAACACGATTAGTCATTTGCGGTGATACTCAAGAGGAAGGCGTTGATTATAATGAAACTTTCTCTCCGGTTGTCAAACTTATCACTATTAAATGCCTCATCACTTTGGCCATAAAAAGGGTTGGACTATTTTCCAACTTGATGTGAACAATGCCTTTCTTAATAGAAATCTCCATGAAGAGGTGTATATGAAGCTTTTTTCCGGTCTTGAGGTTTCTGTTTCTTCCCCATCTCAGGCCCCTTTTGTTTGTCTGCTCAAAAAGTCACTTTATGGCCTGAAACAGGCCTCTAGACAGTGGTTTAGCAGGTTATTCGAGGCTTTAATGTCCAAGGGTTTCTTTGGCAGTAAGAATGATTATTCTCTCTTCACAAAAGGGTCTGGTTCCTCCTTGATTATCATTGTTGTGCACGTTGATGATATTCTACTCGCTGGAGCTAATCTTCCAGAATTGACTAATTTGAAGTTATTTTTAGATGCTCAATTCAAGATCAAGGATCTTGGGCGTGTTCATTATTTCTTGGGCTTGGAGATTGAATCTATTTCTGTTGAGTTTGTTACCAGTCAATGAAAATACACTTTGGATCTTCTCCATGAGTTCTATTGTGATCACTACTCTCATGTTTCTACCCCACTCGACTCTTCTATCAAGTTGTTGGTCGATATGGATGCACCTTCCGCTGATCCCAGTCTTTATAGGAGATTAGTTGGGAAATCAAATTATTTGCAGCATACCCACCCTGATATATCTTTCTCCGTTCAATACCTTAGTCAGTTTTTAAACAAACCACAGGTGCCTCATATGATGGCTGCTCTACATGTGTTGCGTTACCTTATAAATGCTCCTAATTTAGGTATACTCTTCTCTAGCTCTAATGATTTTTCCATCACTGCATATTCTGACTCTGACTGGGTTGGTTGTGCTAATTCTCAAAAATCAATCACAGGATTCTATATTACTTTGGGTGGTAGTCCCATATCCTGGAAAATTAAGAAATAACCCACTATTTATTTGTCTTCCGCTGAGGCCGAATATAGGGCTTTGCGCCAAGTTGTTGCAGAATTATCTTGGCTTAAATGCCTTTTTGGAGATATGGGTCTTTTTATTTCTTCTCCTATTATGGTGTTTTGCGACAGTCAAACTGCCATCCACATTGCTAAAAATTCCGTATTCCATGAACGCACTAAACATATTGATGTTGATTGTCATTTTGTGTGTGATTGTTTGTCTGATGGTCTGATCTCGCTTCAGTTCCTTCATTCTGCAGAGCAGTTGGATGATTTGCTTACCAAGTCCCTTTCAGGGGTGCTACATCATCAGCTCTTGTCCAAGCTGTCTGTGTTTCCCCCTTCCAGCTTGAGGGGGGGGGGGTGTTGACATGGCCATTGGGCCACATGCGGCCTAATAAGAACAAAACCACGTTAGTTTGTTTGTTGACAAAAGGCCCAAGTTTACATTTCCAAAATTGTATTGTTGCATATTCATTTTTACATAAAAGTAATGTTGATGTAAGATTCTGGAAGTACACAGAAATAAGAAAATATCTTTACTTTTTATCTCTCTTTCTCTCTTTCGATTTTGAGTTTTCAATCGACAAAATCCATGGAGATTTTGTGAGTTTCTTCATCTAACATGTGTTCCTTAACAACTGTGTTAAACGAAGAAACCTAGCTGGTCGCCATGAATTTCTTGTCTGAGAAATCAAAATTAGAAAGAGAAAAAGAAAGAGAAGAAAGAGATATTTTCATCCTCCGTTGTTTCTAGAACTTTACAACTACTGTTTTTATCCAATCAACTCACAATTAATCAGAAAATTACATTCAAAATTTAAATGGGCCTAATCCGGATCTGTGAGAATTGGGCCTCTATCGGATGGCCCAATGTCCATGTCAACACCCCCCCTCAAGCTGGAAGGGGGAAACACAGACAACTTGGACAGTATTTGCTAGTGGAGAACACCTGAAAGGGACTTTGTCAATATATCAGCTAACTGGTTTGCAGAGCAAATAAAATGTAGAGAAATTAGACTATTAGACAAACAATCACGTACAAAATGACAATCAACATCGATATGTTTAGTCCGTTCATGAAACACCGGGTTCTTGGTAATATGAATAGCGGCTTGGCTATCACAATATACCGGAATAGGAGAAGAAATGGAGAAGCCAAGATCAGCAAGCAGACGTCTGAACACTGAAAAAGGTTCACATTATACTTTTGGGATGAAAAAAGTATTTTTTTTTAATTGTATATTAATATGATACAACATGTGTTTGATATTAATGTATACAATCAAAATATTTTACGGTTGAATTTCACAATTTAAGGTTTTAAAATTATTTTTAATATTATAAAATAGATCAAATAATATATATTTAATAACGTAGTTTATGGTCGCGCAAAGCGCGGCTAAGTTTCCTAGTTTACAATACTTAAAGTTTGAATTCACGACTTATTAATTGATTTAAGGAAAAAGACTCAAATATGCCACTGAATTATTAAAAATGACTCATTTATGTAATCAGTTAAAAGTTTAATTCATTCATAACCGTTATAAAACCAGCTCCTCCATGCTATTATTTTTTAACAATAGATTTTCAAAAACAGATTTGCCACGTGCCCTCTTAGCAGATGTTCACGACATTAAATTGGACGCACTAAAAGTTTGATCCATTAATAGTAATTAAATTTCCCATCTATACTTGACAAGAAAATTGCAATTAAATTTTGTTTACACGTGGGTGTAATTGTATGCAGCTTTGTGTATGCTCCAAAGGTAAAGAACAAATTTTAGTGGTTCCAAATTTAATTACTATTTATGGATCAAATTAGTGGGTCCAATTTAATAATGTGGACTTCTAATAAGAGGCCACGTAACAAAACTATTTATGAAAACTCAACGTTAAAAAGATAGCATAAATGAGTTGGTTTTGTAATGACGATAGCATGAATAAACTAAACTTTTAACTAAGAACATAAATGAATCATTTCTAATAGTTCAATGACATATTTGAGTTTTTCTTTTAATTTAATATCGTTCTTCAAAATAAATTAAAGTGTAACGTTTGACCCCACTACCCATCCCTAGACGATTGATTAATTATATTGGCATCATTGACTAACTGAAAGTTTAATTGAAAACCTCATAAAGTTTGGTGATAAGACAAGATTATTAATTAACGTCTAGAGTAAAGCCACATGATGGTCTAGCTAGTACTAGATTTTCATGCAAACGTAACACAACATGCCCCACAATTGTAGTAAAAAGTTCACAAAATTACAGACGTACAGTAGCTAGGTGTTAGGGTGTGTTTGGTGTGAATGAATTTTTTTTTCTTTTTTTGAAGTTTTCTTCTTGTTTTTGTATTTTATAAGTAGAAAGTTTATTCAAAAAGCATTATATATAACCTAGAAAAACACAATGAGGGGTGTGGGGGTGGGGGTATTAGGCGTGGGGTGGTTTTGGTGGATCGGGTGGGAGAAACGTCAGTGGTGGAGTCAGGATTTTTATTGAGGAGTTCAAAAGTATATATACGAATTGGTATAATACATAAATATGACCCTAAACTTGACACCAAATTATAACTTTGACCTTAAACTTTGATAGTGCACAAATAAGACTTTTAACTATTCAAAACCTGAACAAATATGACCTCCGATTTTGCAATCTCCATGCGTGAGTTTCACTTGCGCCTACGTGGATATGTAATTCAATCATACGATGCCACATCATTAAAAGGGCTGACTGGGAGGACTTTTGATCTGGAGCTTAAAATGATGTCGTTTTGCTTCTATAAATTAAAACGACATTGTTTTGCTTATTATTATTATTATTATTATTATTATTATTATTATTATTATTATTGTACTATTTCTACATATTACGTACTACTATTGTTTCTATCAATATACCATCACTACTACTACGACTAATTATTATTATTAATAATATTAATATTTTAATAAAATTTTCATCTTAATAGCGTTAATTTAATATACTACTACTGCTGCCCTTAATAACGTTTTCTTAATAACGTTTTAATAATATTAATTTAATAACGTTAATATAATAACGTTAATTTAATATAATACTACTGCCCTTAACAACCTTTTATTAATAACGTTAATTTATATACTACTATTACTACCCTTAATAACGTTTTAGTTGCGTTAATTTAATAACTTTAATTTAATAACGTTTTATTAAAACTATAATTTTTTTATTTATTATTAGTATAATTTCATCTTTGAGTTGAAAATAATGAAAAAATAATACTGAAAAGTCATTTAAATATATAAAAAGGAATTAATAAGGGCATAATAGTCATTTTACCCTTTTTTTACTGTTGGAACACTCAAATTTTTAGCCTGACGCGCCCAGTTTTGTGTGTACAACACACGTTTTGCCACATAGGATCGAAGGTCATATTTGTGCAGTTTTGAATAGTTAAAGGTCATATTTGTGCACTACCAAAGTTTAAGGTCAAAGTTATAATTTAGTGTCAAGTTTAGGGTCATATTTATGTATTATGTCATATGGATTAGTCGAAAGAGGTTCAATAACATCTACTATATATACATAAAAATTACTTTTAACTATGTAAAAATAATATAAAAACAGTATAATTTCTTATCCATGAGGGTTCGGATGAACCTGAAGCAAAGGTGACTCCGCCACTGAGCAGGGTGTGTGTCGGGGAGTTAGATTGGAACATTAGTATGAGAAAAGTTCTAATATATATTAAAGATTTTTTTTCTTTTTTTAATTTTCTGGATTCTTATAAGCAACGCAAATATAAATTAATCGAGTAATCAATTTTGAACTTCGAACGGAACGTACAAAGAAAAGAAAAAAGTAAAGTCAAATATCTTCTAAGTCTCATGCAGCTATAAGCCATCATTGACTGATATGAAATAATGAAAAAGAAAAATAAAGTCCTAACACAATACATGATATTCTTTGCAATTCTCTACAAGTAAAGGTGTTTTATAATTAAAAGTAATTAGAATCTTCTTCATAATAACTGTATAAAAAGGTGGAAACCTAACCCAACTTTTGTTTCTATTCCAAACTTTCTCTTTTGTCCAATCATGTCATGTTTTCACACTACACACAATCCTTGTTTTTCAATGAATTTGGTGAAAAGCATAGAAAGACATAAATGGAGACTAAAGTTTTCATTAATAAAAAATATGACAATTCATAGATGTAGATATAAACTTGGGGTCGTTAGCTAGTTGGTTAAAGTTACGAAGATATTAATAATACATGAATTAGTTATGAAGAAATTTATATATTATTTTATGCGGAGATTAGTTATCTACGGTTTAGTTATTTATGTTTTACTTATTCATGATTGTACACAGATTCCCTCGTACATGAATTAGCTATGAGGAAATTTATGTAGTATATTATGTGGTGATTAGTTATCTACGGTTAGTTATTCATGTTTCACTTATTCATATATTAGTTATTCCATCTTCTATATTCTGCATAAAATTATACACAGATTTCCTCATAACTTATAGTACATGAATTAGCTATGAGAAAATTCATGTATTATTTTGTGCAGTGATTAGTTATCTACGGTTAGTTATTCATGTTTTACTTATTCATGTATTAGTTATTTCATCTTCTATTCTGCGTAAAATTATATACAGATTTCCTCATAACTTATACATGAATTAGCTATGAGAAAATTTATGTATTATTTTATGTAGTGATTACTGATCTACGTTAGTTATTCATGTTTTACTTACACATGTATTAGTTATTCCATCTTCTATTCGGCATAAAATTATACACAAATTTCCTCATAACCAATACATATATTAGTTATGCGGGTTTCTCAATTGTAAATCAAAACACAGTACTCGTATTAATTTTATACATAGTCCCAAGGAACTACTATATGTCCTGAGCCGGGGGTATATCGGAAACAACTTTTCTACTTCATCTGAGGTAGTGGTATATGGACTGTGTATATTCTACCCTCCCCAGACCCCACTTTGCGGGTTATTGTAGTCCCAAGGAACTAGTGGTATTTTGCTTATACAACATCTAATACATGCATAATATTTCTCCAAACCAACTACCAAACGACTAATCTTTGAAATGGTTTCATCAAAAATGTGGTCTATCTAATTATCTACTTCATTGCCCTGCCTGCAATTATGCATGCCCACCTGTGGCAACTGGTGCATTAACAACCTGCAATTACGAATATAATTATTTACAATATATGCTGAATAATCTTGACGTTCTAATTAACATTTTCTTAATTTGTTCCCATTTAATAAACTTAGGTAAAATCAATATAATGGCACAGACCAGCCAATATCACTAGATTAATTAGTGATACCCAAAAAGTTAGAAGTAATTTTTTTAAGGAAATGAATGAGTGAATGATGATCTAGTAGTAGTAGTACTAATAGTGAATAATAAAATAGCATATAAGTAAATAACATGGTGACATCTATCTCTTCGTTTGATTTGAATCTTCCTGATTTAGCTGTTAAACACACATAAAAAAAAATCACATGATTAATATCGTAAATGAAGGATATATAAGACTATAGACAAAAACATGTGTGATTAATTTCTAGCTAATGTTTTGATGGCACAATATTGATGAAGAACTCTTAGAGTTGGGGGGAATGAAGCCTGGTCCGAAATCACTCATTAAGTTGATTGATCAATCTTATAAGTCTGTGGTGGACACTAACTTTTCTATAGAATGATTGCGAACCAGACAACATTCTCCGCAACAAAATCTTGTTTTTTCCCTAACATGTCACTTTGGGTGTGAAGAAGAGGAAGAAATTATATTAAGGGAAGTATAAGTATCACATTGAAAATGAAAAGCTCTTAAAGTACGTTGAGGGGAATGAAGCCTGGTTCGAAATCACTCATCAAATTGATTGATCAAACAATCTAATCTGTGACGGATCTAGAATTTAGACATCTCTATGGTTTAAAAGATACATACTGTACTTACTTTTCATACATACATAAAGTTCAATGACCCAGACACCAATAATTGGATCGATCGATCCTCACTAACTTTCTATAAAATGATTTCGAACCAGACATCACTCTCCTCAACAAAATCTTGATTTTCCCCTAATATTTCACTTTGGAGTAAAGAAGAAGAAGAAGAAATAGTAGTAGTAATATGAATATAATTTTATTGAAGTTGAGAATTTTGGTTTAGTGTAAGGGACCATGCATGACATATTTATAGGGCCCTTAATTATACGTGAAAAATAACTATTTTGCTCTTTTGCTTTTTCTAGCTAATAATACTTTTATAGTTCTTTTCTATTTTTAAGAATTCATTTTAATTTTGAACAGTAAAAAAAAGAAAAACTATTTGAATAATTTTGATTGGGTAAGTTTTAGTTAGGGAAAGTTATGACTATTTGCATTTTTACAATGATTAGTCTATATAAGTTTAGTAATTAAAGGGGAGTCAAAGATCAATTGCCTTCACAATTAATTAAGATTAATCTTAATAACATATTGTCAAGAATTGACAATTTTTATTTAATATTATATATTGCTAAGAAAAATTATGGGTATATATAGAGTATACCGTCAATTAATTTTACACATCACGGATAAACTTAATTAAATAGGGGGTGTTGACTTAGATCGTTTACAAATTTAGTTGGAGTTAAAGACCATTTGCATCTAAATTACAATTTAATAAACTCTAAATTTAATATTTCTTAACAATTACTCCCCCGTCCAAGTTTACTTGTCACATTTCGCTTTTCAAGAGATGATCTGCATGAATTTTGATCAACATTTTAAGATATATATTTACATCATATTAATATGAGAAAAATTGCAACTTGTAATATTTCTCTTATAATTTTTGGACATCTAAATTTAAAATTTAAAATATTAAATTAATCTACTATAATTTAGCTCTGAAGTTTAATCAAATTGACAATGATAAAACGAAACGTAACAAATAAAATCTAGGCCTTTAGCCCTACCTACCCTGCCCACCCTACAAAAGCCATGTTTTCAAACAACCCTATTTTAAGTAAAAAGTTTAGAAAATGAAAAACTTGGTTTGTTATATTTGGAGGCAGGCTCAAAATAATAACTTTTAGTAAAGAAATAAAAATTGATCAAAAATATATTTAAGAGATTATTTTGAATCTATCCAACTATAAGGAGCCATTTTTATAATTTTCTCGTAAAAAAAATGTTACGATGAATTGGTTTGAATTGAATTATTTTGGATGCTTTTAAGTCAAAATAGTCTTTAAGCAATTATATAGTTTTTGAATAAAATAAAAAGTGTTTTTGAGCACTATTTTTTAAGCTAAAATAAAAAATCATAAATTAGAAATCTTATAACTTTTAACCTATATGTCAAAAACAATAAGTTCATTTCATCCAAAGAGACTCTAGAACTATTGTATGAACTAAAAAGGGGAGTGCAATAAAGGATATCTATTTGAACTATCACTCAAGGTGATCATTTTGCAAACTGAATTTGTTTTAAAATATTTTGTGTTTTAGAAAAACAGGTAAGTCTTTTTTTTTTTTTTCAAATTTATTCTTAATAATCTACCAATTATTTAATTAAGTTAGATTCTTTAAGAAGAAATAAAAGGTAATATAGACCAATACTCTTATAATAAAGGCAAATGATATGTTTTTCTTAAGAAATGTACATAATTCTTAGAGACAAGAAAAACAGTATTATTATTATTTTTGTTGTTGTGCCAAGATAGAATGAATTTCATTTTGTTGTATGTTTTTATGTTTGTCATACTGTTATTTGTTGTGAGTCGAGGTCTATCGAAATCAAACTCTCTACTTTATCTGAAATAGTCACATGGACTATGTATATCTTATCCTCCTCAGATTTCACATGGTGTTGCCAAGGTAGAATGATTCCAAACTTAAATGAAAAGGCAAAATCAGTTGCCTAATTAAAGCTTTTGCAGATCTAAGTCCAACAAAAAGAGTAAAGGAGAATAGGTAGGGTTGGTTATCATGTGATGTTACTTGTGTAGGATGGTTCTTACTGTTCTAAAAGTTAAGTCCACTTAAAAATCTTGAAAATGACATTATGCTAACTTTATTTAATGGATCAAGATTCAATATTTAAATTTTATATTGCTCCAATCCTTTAAAATTATGACAAATAACATAAATTTCGACAGTTTGGAGTTTAATTATAAAAAATACAGACTTGCATGATTACTAAAAATCATAATTTTGGGTCTGTCGAGATATATAATTAGTTTCCGATACATGTAATGAAGATACATTTTTTTTCCTTTGTAAAGATAGATAATCAGCTCCCGATACCCTTTTTTGGATTTTGAGTCAGTCAAGATACACAATTAGCTCCTAGTACATCCACCAAAGATATATAATTAGTTGAGATTTTTGTAATTACTTTGTAAGGATGGAAATTTGTGTAAATAAGATAAGTTAAGATGTATGTTTATGTTATTTTTCATTTAAAATAATGTTGTGCTCGTCTTAGATCTCCAAAAATATAAAGTGCACATTAAAATCTTGAAAATGACATTGTGCTAATTGGTATTCAATGGGCCGGATTCAACACACAAAGAGAAAATTATCCCTATAATATTATTAGATCTAAAATAATAAACTTTAACAATATTTTTAAATAATTGTATTAATAGCAATTTAGTTATAAATCATAGCAATTTATTAAAAAATATATTAGTTTAATTATATTTTAAAAATTTATTGTTAATTATATAATTTAAAATCAATTCTATATTTATAGAGTTGTAATCAATATTCCCCTTAAATTGTGTATTCATAATTATGGTAAATATATATTCTCTTTCTCCATTCTAATACTCAATCTTTCAAAAATTTATTGAAAATTCTGATTCCATTAACTTACTTATATAATATTCATATTCTTTCCTTGAAAATACAAAATTGAAAAAAAGTGGGTTTCATATAATATTCATCTTCTTCATTGAAAAAGGTGGATTTAAGATAATATTCATCTTCTTTTCAAAAAACATAAAATTGATATATTTATTTTTTCATTCTCCATTATGAATCATGTCTAAACCAAAATTCGATTCTATGTCTAAACCAAAATTCGATTCTACTCCTTCGCGTAGAAGTCCTAGAATATTCAACCAATGATTTGTTCCATTGTGAATCATTATTCAACCAACGATTTGTTCTCCTTCATCATAAATTCTCTTTCTTCTATTTTTCCTTTTGCTTTTTAAAAATAATATGATATAAGGAGTATTGTCAATTTCTTTATTAAATACTCATTGTATATAATAATAAAAAATATGTCAATGGATATTAGAGAAAAAATATTAAACAATCAGTTTGTGTTGGTAACAACATAAATAAGGATTTAAATATAGATTGTAATCTTTCATAAGAATAATATAGTGAAAATTATCTTGTATATACTTATTAAACTGTTTCATGTATGAATTCTGTATAAAATCAGTATAAAATAAATACAATGCTTGCATAAGTTGGTATAGAAATCGACTTTCACCAAATATTGTACGTTATTATTTATTTTAGTGTATGAAATAAATATACAAATTTGTATTTTTTGAATTATTTCATGTATGGAACCTGTATAATATCAATATTACATTCAAGGTTTATAAAATAGTTTCTTACATGTTAGATTTATATGAAATGAGTATAATGTGATTGTGATATTCAATTAAGAAGATATACTTAAGATTATAAATTGAATCGAATCAGTTTATAAAGTGTTTTCTTACATCACATTTGTATGAAATAGATATATAAATTGATATTTATGAATTGCAATATTAAATTTAGGTGATACTAATTTATGGAACAGTCCCTAGGGGAGCAATAACCATACTTCTGTGGAGGATCTTACCAGTTGAAAGATCTTAATTTGGCGATTGGTAGCCGTTGCTGAGTGTTTGTAGTGGTTCCTCGCTGCGATCAAAATTCATAAAGAAGGTAGTGTATAAATTTAGGTGATACCAATTTGTGACTGAAACAACTAAATGATGTATAAAAAGAAGGTAGTGTATGAAGATAGAAATTCTTAATGGAAACATTAAAATAGGAGAAAAGAGAAACGGTTAGAGGGATTTGGGGTGGATTGATATCAATAATTAAGGATAACTATCTTTAAGGAAGGATTATTGCATATTAATTGTATTAAATCTTTATTTTCCTTTTCAGAAATTCCTTTTTTATATTTTTTAAAAAAAGAAAAAAATGTTTTATTTTTTAATTATAAGATTTGCTATAACTTGAAAAAAATGAAAGTTATGCTATAAGTTGTAATTTTCTATCTAATAATTGCTATATACGTTTTTTTTCCCAAAGAAAATTCTATATAGCTCGAATCCTTCAAAAATATTATCATATTCATGCTCGATCACCAAAATTGCAAGTGCACTTCAAAATCTTGAAGGTGACATTGTGCTAACTCGTATTCGAAGAGCCGGATTCAATACTTTAAATCCCATATTACTCAAACTCTTCAAAAATATTATCGCATCTACGATCTTAAAAGTGCATTTGTGCTAATTGGTATTCAATGGCATACTCATATTCAATACTTAAATTTTGTGGTGCTTCAATTCTACCAAAATGTTATCAAATTCTTCAAAAATATAAGGAATTCAACCCACACCCAACCAATACCTTAAACTTGCCCCACCAAATGAGTCGAAACAAACAAAGGCTAATGAAGTAAAAAGTAAATAATGTGGTCCATAGTAACATGTATCTTAGGGACTCTAATCTTGACTATAAGATAGTCATTAACAGTAATTTCCTATTTTTTCCTGTTCATACTTCTTTTTTAGAAGCTTAATTATTGAATGATCACTTCATAAAAAAACTTTTGAGCAATAATTTCAGAGAAACCTAGCTAATAGCTATGATTGGAGGCTACACCTAGCATTAAGCAATGAGTAATTCTTTTTTCTATGGTTGGTGGAATTGTTAAGTGTACCACATTGATTAAGGGAATTATCAGTTGTTTGCTTGCATGATTTTAGGTAGGTTTTGTTTCATAACTATTTTTTTTGTATTTGAGTTAGGTCCAGAATCTATTTTCTTGATGTGGTGTCAAAAAGAAAGGCGGCAAACAACTGGGTTAACCCAAAAACCTTATCAGTATTGAGGATGAGCCCAATGGTCGACAAAAGGCATGTGTTAGCTTGATAACTTGAATAGAAGCTTTGCGTATCTTTCCTTGGAACTGAGTTAGATCGAAGGTCTATTTTCTTAATGCAGTAAAAAAGAGCAGCTCGATGCACTAAAGCTCCTTTTATGTACAGGGTCCGGGGAAGGACCCCACCACAAGAGTGTATTGTACGTAGTCACACCTTGCATTTCTTCCGGAGACTGTTTACAAGGCTTGAAGTCGTGACCTCCTGATCACGTAAAAGCAACTTTACCATTTTCTTAACGTAGTATCAAAACTAAACCCTTCCTATTTTTGGATTATTCAATATTGGATTCCCATGTTATATTGTTCGCGCAACCAATGTCTAATTCGGGGCCCACATTGGCTGAGAGAATGGATCGGTCTTTGACTATTCTTGCCTCATGAGCTAGCTATTGTGTTTTGAGTTAAACATCCATTAACAAAGCAAAACTATACCTTGTTGCCTTTCAATTCGTCATAGTTTGACTGTTTTAAGTTGACTGTCAACCTACTGTAATCCTCCTCCTTTATCCGAAATCGAGACCTTCTAAGGTCTACACTTTGCTTTTCAGTACAGGCAAATCAACCAAGTACTGGCTTCCACAAGCAAATCAAGTTGACTAAGGAAAGGGTTAAATCTACAGAGACTAATAAAACTCAACAGCAAACAAGAGAAGGACAAAAGGTACATGTTTCACAAGGTTGACATTGCAGATCTATCTACTCATCATAATGATTAGTTTTCTGGAAAAAAATTGCACATGCAAATAACAAAATAGTATAGTACAACTTGTTTAGTATCAGCATTGACATTGATACTGAGTATGAGACTTTTAGCACCATATCTCAAGCCGCAAGGTTCACGAGTATCCGAAAACTCAGGAGTTGAAACTCTAAAAGTTAAGAGACACATGTACCAACTTGACAAAACAGCGATTATACCCTGTTGGAATGGTATCTAAATTCAATTCAAAGACCTTAAGAAACATAGCTTAGAGCCAATTGAAGAACATAAATTCATAAACTAATGTTTAGAGTCAAGGACTATTTCAAAAGCAAACATAATTGAAAGACTAATCACTTTTTTGACTAGTGATTTAGCTTCCACACATAAAATGCTGATTCCAAAGGGCATCTTTTGCAGATTATGCACAGAAACACTTAAAATAGAATGTGCTTTACACTATATTTACAACAGTTTATGTACCACTAAGACATCTTAAAGGGCCTTTCCTCACTTTGTTTCCCCGCGGCTTCCGTCCTCTCAGAGGTGGATGGAGCTTTTGAAGAATGGTTCAATAGAACCTTGTATTTTCGAGACAAAATACAAATATATACGTGAAAAAACAATAAGAAATCAACAAATTTTGAATTTTGATATAATAATTTCAAAAATAGAATGACCATGATAATAACATTAAGGTTGATCCTTATAAGACACCTATGCTTAACTCCACCCCAACAGCTATAGCTTGTGAGCAGAGGATTGTTCAAGTCCATATAAGCAAACCAAACCACCAGCCCATTCCCCAACCAATGCGCGACTCAAATCCACTCTAACACCCCCTTTCATGTCCATGCCCAATGGAGTGCAGACCGAGAGCTCCAAATGGGGAATGACCTTGCTCTGATACCATGTAGAAGTGTGACACGTATGCGTAACTCAACCTCAAAAGCTAGCTCAAGGGGAGAGAAATACCCAAGTCCATATAAGCAAACTACCAATATTCCATCAATACTGTCAAGGGGCACGTCGAACAAACTACACATTACAAATAAATAAACGTGACATCCTTTTCTTTTTGAAACTTCATCACCTGAAATGCTGACTACACCGAGGCAAGAATGTGAATTATGTCAAGAGACAGACAGATAATACTAAGATCACAATGGCATAACTGCAATATACACAGTACAATAAGAATGCAATATACAAAGTGGAGGTTCCACTTATATATGAATTGTGCGGTAGCCAGCTTCTTCATAGATAGATTACAAGAAAATGAAGTCACTTTACACAATCATTGGAAATAACTTACAGAAATTTACACTTCATAAATAAAAGTTACACAAACGACTGCAAAAAAGGCTTTTGCAGTTTTGAACGCAGTCAAATGCACAATCCTTACAGCGTTACAAGAAGCAAAACCACGAAAAGAGAAGTTCTTAAGTTTATTAAATTAGAAGACTCACAAAAGGCTCAAGAATGAACAGTAATGTCCATATTCATTTCTTCACGCATCTTAGTCATATACGATTCATTTATCTCCCCTGCATGATTAGCTTCATTGTTAAATTTGTAAATGGAAGTACCATTCTGAATATTTAAGCGGTCTTTCCTATTTCTTGAACCAAAAGCATCATTTTCATTGTTAACTTCAAGACTGCGGCGAGTTCCTCGATCATAAGCTCCCATCTCTTTGTCTAAACCAACTGAGTCATTGCAGCTCTTCCTTCTACCCAACCTCGGTGATTTCGCACGGGTTGGCGGTGCCTGCAGTTCAAAGAAATAAGATTTTACAATTAGAAGGTGGTTATATCCCTTGGACAGCTTGGGATATTAATATTTGGGTGAAACCTTATCTGCAATGTGACTGTAAGCTGCTCAAAAATATGTAAATGTTATACTGCAGATCAAAATTTTGGTGAATACCTCAGCTAAAAATGACTCCTTCTGTTTCAATTTGTTAGTACGGTTTTGACTCAGCACGGAGTTCAAGAACACAAAGAAGACTTTTGAATCTTGTAATCTTAAACTAAATATATATAAAAATGTACCAAAATGCCCTTTAATCTTGTGGTCATAAACGTGCTATGTGGAAAGTTAGAATCAAAAAGAGGCATTCTTTTTTAAACGGACTAAAAAGAAAAATAGGACAAACAAATTGAAACTAAGGGAGTACATGTCTATGTAAGTTTGATACCACGAGTTTATGTATTACCTTCTTCAATTCAGTTTTTGGTGGAGGCCCCTCATGGTAGAAGCTCGGCATTGGGTTTGCCTTAAACATCAGACTTTTTCTCAGTTGCTTTATAGCTGCTTCCCTCTCTTCCTAATAATTGAAGATACAAAAGAAAAGTAATTTCATATGTTTGAAGTTGAGTGTTGAGATATTCATTACTTGTGTTTTGGTAGGATATGCTCTTATACTAAGCATAACAAGTGATAGCTGTAGTAGCAATAAGAAGCACCTTCGTCCTTGCCTCCCACTGAATTTTCTGAGCCTCCAAAGCTTGATGTTTCTCCTCTAATTTCGAGTAAAACTGAAAGAGAATCAATGTAAGAACTAACCAATATATTTTTAGACATTTTAGGAAAGTTCCTCTTTCATTGTTGTTCTTCTTCAATTAAAAAGGGGAGAGCGAGAAGAAAAACAAGGTTGCAATCTGATGAAACATGGAACAAGATTAGGATTAGGATTTTCAGTAATCCAGTAAATCAATATGTACCTCTTTCCTTTTCTCTATACGTTCAGATAATCGGAATACAGGAGCTGATGCAACGGTGGCCCTGGATTTTCTTGCTGGTAGCGTAGCACTTCTCAGGGTGGATAAATTATCAAACAGAAATGTAGCATCATAAGACAACGGAACACATTAGAAACAGCACAGACCTTATTAAGCTAAATCAGGGGGGGAAATGGATACCAAGAAATAACTGAGCATGAGTCTTCTTCATCAGAATGCTTTTTGTTATCAGGCTGTAGCGGCTTCCTAGTAGCAACTGCTGAGGAGATCTGAACAGAAATACAACAGCCAGGGAATCAGTTATAAACAGGCAAACAGATCCATAGGACGCTAGCGTAATCGCTACGCATTAACTTTTCTGAAGCAGAAACACATTTAGGATGAAGCTTTTCATCAGCCAAGAGGGAACACGAGGGCAATATCGTTTCAAAGATCAAGTGCATATTGATGGATCCTCTCCCCTTAATGATATAAGGATTAACAGATAAGGTAAAAATCTTCATAGGACACTAACCTTGTTTTGTTTTGTACTTGGGACTCGCACATTATTGGCTTCGGGTGTCTTAAAATTGGCATTGTCTGCATCATTTCCAACGAGACGAGTTCCATGAGACGCACGCTTCTCAGTTGCCAAAGCAAATGGTTGAGGAACTGTACACTTTGTTTTGCAGTTTCCAGCAGCAGATTTGGTTGCCGATTTCACTGAGGTTCTTGATCTCTTGTTATCATCTTTTAATTTTCGTACTTCAGAGTTGTTCTCCTTTATAGGAGATTCAATCTCGCATTTTGAGTCCTTTGTATATTGTTCCTCGGTACTTTCAACTTCACGTTTGGATATCTCAACTGGTACTTCAGCTGTGCATTCCTTCACTTCATACTCCTTCGTTTCAACACTCTCTTTCAGCATATCAGTTTCGTGCTCCCCAATAATAAGCTTGGGTGACTGAACATCTTGATTACTGTCAATTAGGCAACTTGAATCTGGAGAAGCACCATCACAGTAACTTATGCTACCGTTTTGCTCCTTGTCCATACAGATATCAGTAACTTCCAGCTCCATAATCTCTGAAATTACGTAAAATAAATAAGAAAGCACCAAGTACAGCTAAGGGCTTCAACATGGAAGAATCTCTATTTGATCCATCGGATAGGATTTTTAAGTAATATTTGATCCAACATATATTATGGTTAAAGTAATTTAGTTATTTATCTACCGAAACAATTTTCTTCTCCCAATACTTTTGTCTTGACCCATATATGCTTGGGTGGATCTCTGGAGGTGGAGAAATAAATATCTGATCGATAGCATCTCTCAATAAGAATTATGCTGTATTACAAGCACATACGGTTTGCTGTCAAAATTACCGAAGGCATAAAAAAAATGCGAGATGTAATCTCAGTAATAGTTGATTGTTAATGTCCTCCCATCGAAAATTTTATGTTCATAAAAAACAATTTTTTTCTAAGGACTACATTATCGTGAAAGGTTTAAAGTTGCTCATTTCGCTAAATGGGAAAAACACCCCAACCCCAAAGTCACTGAATCTGAAAAGGCTTTTATCTTTCTTCAGCACCATTGAGCTGCTGTGGAGTCCACCACATGTTTACCGTAGCAGCCAAATTTCCCACCAGTCACTATCTCACAAAAGAACATCCAACATCTCGTCAACATCACTATGTATTTGTCCTTAGATGATTTAAGGTACAGTTAAAAGAGGAGCCTAAGATACCAATACTCGATATAATACTATAGCGCAAGAAAGGAAAGCTGATACTTTAACTGATAACATCAGAACCTTTTCCCACATTACATATCAAGTCCATCTACATCAACTTATAAACAGAAAACCGTCCATCTATACAAATATATGCAAACCTATGGCTACAGTCCACAGAAACATACATATGTTTGCAAGAGATCCGAGAATTTCAATGAGCCCAACAACTTGTGTTTGTTAAGGAGATCCTAGATACGATGATTAGAGAAAAGATGGAATCTTTTACATGCATTTTGAAGCAAACGACTATCTATTTTGAAAGTTAGAACGATAAAATCCCATCCAACAAGCAATATATAGAAAGGATACAAGAACAAGAAAGAACAATTTTCTTTATGCGAGGGATCTAACAAATTACTCCCTATGTCCAAAAATATTTCACACTAAGTTCAGTAACACTTTAAAGTGTGTCTTTTGCCATTTTGATGCTAAATCATAGTTTCTGATTATCTAAATTTGAATTTTAAAATATGAGTTAATCTAGTTGAGCTCCAAAAATTGGTTCAATTTTTATCTTCAATAAGTCAGAAGCGCAAAACAACACGGTACTGAGGGAGTAGCAGCATGAGCTGAGCTTTAGGTGAAGGGTGGTCTTCTTCACACCCTTCGGCGGAAAATTATATGGTACAGAGATTAAATGTTAACTATTAAGAGTGTATATTTAATTTTGCACACCCTTAACACAACTGAGAAAAAAGTTTCTACACTCCACCAATTTCCTGGCTCCGGCCCTGAGTAGCAGCTTAAATGTACAAAAACAGAATTACGTATAATTGTGTCCTGTAAATCTGAACATTCAAAATTTTTAAGGAACCCCATTAATTCACATATTCACCTCTAAAATCTGAATCAACCTATCTTATAAGTAGAAAGTAGTCATTCCTAGTCTCCAAAACACTTCTTGCTCAGAACCCTTTTCAAGACTCAACATCTAACTTCTGCTTCCAATGCTATCACCCGCCAAAACTACCGCTAACAACAACAAACCCAGTGTGATCACACTGGTGGAGTCTAGGGAGGAAAGAGTCTAGTAGACCTTAACCCTATTTTGAGAAGGTAGAGAGGTTGTTTCCGAAACTATAGCTAACAACAACAGACCTAGTGTAATCCTACTAATGGAGCCTGGGGAGGTTAGAATGTATGCAAACCTTACCCATACCTCTTGAGAAGGTAGAGAGACTGTTTCCAAAACTATAGCTAACAACAACAACAAACCCAGTGTAATCTCACAGGTGGAGTCCGGGAGGGTATGGTGTACGTGGACCTTACCGCTGCCTTGAGAAGATAGAGAGGCTGTTTCCGAAACTACAGCTAACAACAACAACAAAGAACTTAGTGTAATCCCACGGGTAGAGACTGGAGAGACTAAAGTGTACGTAGAACTTACCCCTATCTTGAGAAGGTAGAGAGGCTATTTCCAATAGCTAACAACAACAACAAACCCGTGTAGTCAGGCAGGTTGTTCGTAGACTTTACCCCTATCTCGAGAAGGCAAAGAGTGTTTTCCATAGAACCTCGGCTAAAGCCTCAGTGCTTAGACACCAAAAACATTCATCTTTTAAAACCACATTCCCAAAAATATCCAAAGAAACAATTTTTACAAACAACAACTTCTGGGACTCTATGTCCTATGTTAGTATAGATCTAAACCAAGGATTTTACATTGCATTAAAACCCAAATTCCCAAATGCAAGAACCAATGACAAAAAAATCAAAAGATCAAAACTTTATCAAGAACATATCAAAATAACATAAACCCAAATTCCCAAATTCAAGAAATAGGTATCCCGTGGATTTAGTCGAGGTGCATGAAAGCTGGCTCAAACAACAGCATTATCAAAAAAACAAAAAGATCAAAACTTTTCCAAGAACGTACCAAAATAACATTTAACACCAAATTCCCAAATGCAAGAACAAATGACAACAACTAAAAAAGATGAGAACTCTACCAACTAGAATGTATCAAAAAGAACACAAACCCATGAAGTAAAAAGCCTAACATGTGAAAATTGAAATTTGTGCTGTTGTAACAGACCTTTGAGAAAGAAGAGTCCACTTTGTTTGATTGTTGGGGTTGTTGTTGTTAATGTGAAATTGCTGTTTTTAGGCTTTATCCACCAGTTTATGGGAGAAGTGTCCCTGTCTCTATATGTACTTCCTGTTACTCATGTATTTATATGTCTCCTTCTTCCTCTCTATCAACACTCATCTCCAAATAATTTAATGGAAAACACAACCAAAATTTTGATAATTTGAATTTTAATTACACAAAATTCTGATATTTTGTATTAGATCTGTTGATATACATAATTATACATTTTTTTCTTTGTATCGAATCTATCAAGATACATAATATATACAATAAAGATATATCTTTTAGATACATAATTAACTTTTGATATATTTTTTAGTTTTGAGTCGATCTAAATACATTATTAGGTCTGATACATCCAATAAAATACATAATTAATTGTGTAAATATGGTAAGTTGTATGATTATATTATTTTTTCTAATTTTTTTTAATTTAAAACAAATAGGTAAAGATAAAATAATACTTTCACGTTAATAATTTATATGGCACCCTTTTCTTATTAATCGTCATAAGAAAAAGGACACCTTATTATACTCGGATCCATTTAGAAAGAATTAATTATCTAAGATTATTTGGTATCATACATTTCAAAAGTCTTCTTCTTTTTCTTAAATTGAAGACTTTTTCTTAAATTTTATGGCAAGTAAATTGAGAAGGCGAAAGTACTTTCTATTCAATGTCCAATATATACATAGCTATACGTATAGAATTCGGACTAATCTAAATTCACACTAAGCTTCATTCGGAAGCCTTCTAAACTTAAAATCAAAATCTCTAATTAAAAAAAAACAGTCTCATCCACATCTACAATAACATGTCATTTGATACTAAAATAATACAAAAAAAAAATTACAGTATAGTATCAGTAATAATAATGATAATAACACAACAAAGGGAGAAGATGTGTACATTAGTCATCGTAAACTATGGTCTATAAGGGTAATTTGTTTGTGTAATTATTAAATAAATTCTAATATCCAAAACTTGACAGTTTCAAGACTTGACTTTACCTTAAAATTATGAAGTAATTTATGATGGTTTCAAGACTTGACTTTACCTTAATATTATGAAGTAATTTCACTACTAAAATATTCAAGAAACTCTTTTCTAGTCTAGAAATACTCCCTCCGTTTCAGAATAAGTGAATTATTGAAGCAATTTTAGTGTTTTAAAATAAATGAATGGTTCACAATTCAAGATAAATGTTAAAAAAAATTTTAAATTTACCCTCCATTAAATGTGCATTGAGAGTGATGTATCATGTTTCTTTGCTTTTTAAAGAGAGTAAAAATGGAAAACAGGATAAATTTATGTCTTTACTTTTTTTTCTTAACATGTATGTCAAAATCTAATAATTAACTTATTGTGGAACGGAAGAAGTATATAGTAGTACTTTTATTTTGTATGTTTGTTATTTTGAACAAAAATATCTCTTTTCATAAAAGTACTAATTATACATAAACTGACAGCAGATATATGCATTATTATGATTGTCATCTTATCCACTTTCGAAAATAGACAAACATATTACCATGTCGGCATGTTGTAATTTAGGGCGTGTTCGGAAAATGTTTTTCGACTTTTCAAGTTTAAAAATTATATAAATAAAAAAATAAGTTTATTAAAAATCAAAAAAATAATTTCGCTAATGAATATAGGTTAAATAAATTTCATTAGACGCGATATTCATATTAATCGTATCCTCCTCACCTCATTTTCACCTCCACATGTAACTCCAATCCCCAACACCAAGAGCCACAAGTACTTGAGGGGTGTCGACCTACACGCCTTCATTTGAATATTATAGTATGTAGCTTGGTGAAAATATTTTTTTTTCTATATATACTATATATTGACACCTCTTGATTTCTTCGTGAATTTATTCAGTGAAAATTTTGACTGCGTCATTGCCTACCACCCCACCCTCATCACCAGACTCCACAATCCTCAGCTCTCATAATATTTGTCTAGATAATATACAAATACTTTTAGAATAATATATTTTCCTTATAAATATCGACCACGAGAAAATAAATGAGAAATTCAACTTATTTTTCTTTAAAATATTTTCAAAAAGAAATTGTCATGAAAAATATTTCCTTCACGCCGAACACATCTAAAGAGAGATACCATAATTTTCACTTTTTCTAAAAAAATAAAAGAAAATTGAACGTAATATATTTAAAACGTAATTTCAAAAATATAATAAGTTCAATGTTGAGAAAAATCAAAGTTCAAATACTAAATTCGTCATTAATTTTATTTATATCTCTTATCTCTCATCAAACATGTCCCAAATAACATTTCTCTTCAAAACTCATCTAACATTTTTGTGTCTTTTGATATTTGAACCTCAATTTTTCGTGTGTTTTTTCCATTTGTTTTATAATTAAACAAGAAGATAATCTCAATAAACTTAATTAGATTAGAGAAAAAAATTGCCTAATTAAGATGCTTTAACCATAAAGAGTTATACAGTCAAGATGACGTTTATGTCTCAACTAAATTAGAATGATTAGAGACATAGTTGTACAAATAATTATTGCTTTGGTCCCATCTTTGATTAGTATTTGCCAACTCTTTTGATAAACCCCCTAAACCTTTTAAAATTTTAATTCCAACCACATATATTTATTTATTTATTATTCTTAAATTTAAATATTATTCTCCAAAATATAAAAATTTGTATAGAATTTTTGGATCTTTCAACGTGGACCCCTTTATTGAACCTATTTCAAGCAATTAGACTGTCACTATGTTGTGGCTATTTTTTTTTAACAATAAAAATCATTACCTAACTTGTTTTTTGCCATGCATCTTCTTAAGAACACTTCTATATATATATATATATATATATTTTTTATTTTTTTTATTTTTTTTTTTATTTTTTTTATTTTTTTTTTTATGTGCATAAAATTTGTCTCAAACCAATGCTTGTTAACCAACCAATAATTGGATTCATGAAAGTTGTTTATGTTCACTTTTTTCTTAATTTTGTTAGAATATATGTATATATATATATGAAAGATTTTAATATTATGAGGTAAAATCAAGAATTTCGCTAAGGTTGTTTAAGTATAAATAAAGTAGATTTCAATTATATGAGTTAAAATTATGGATTTTCACTAAGGTTGTTTAAGCATATATAAATTAATCTTTTTACCTATGTACAATATTATTATTATTATTATTATTATTATTATTATTATTATTATTATTATTATTTTTCTATAACAGATATTCAACTGATCGGCTATAGTTTATGTAGCTATCTGACTAAGTAAGAGAGACAAGTTTGCGTTTTGAATTTTGATGAGTAAATGGAATAACGTACCATATATTGGTTAAATAAAAATGTGCCACGACTATTATTTAATTTCCTTCTCTCTCTTTTTCTTAATAAAATGTTGAAAATAATAAAGTTATTATAGAGGAAACTATTATCAATTTATTTGCATTCTAATTAACACAATAATAATTAAGCAAAAACATAAAGCTTCTTGGAGGTTAGTTCATCTAATCTAATTCTCCACTCAAAGCAAAGTTGGTCCATCAAATTCCAACATCTAACTAATATACCACAATCTTAATTAAATGCTTCTAAAAATTAATATTTAGAACACTTTAATCCAAGTGAAGTGGTTTATCAAAAGCACCCTTTTGCTAAAGATGAATATTTTAATTAAATACTCACTATAATCTCATACTTGCAAAGTTTGATGAAGATAATTAAAGTGTATGCGGATCTTACCCTGCTTTGTGTATATAGAGAGATTATTTCTGAAACACTCTCAATTCAAGTACAACAAAGCAAAGTATTTACTAGAAAAGGAAAAAAAGAAAACAGACATTGAGGAAAGAGATAAGCATCCTGGAGTATACACACAATCCTCCTCTCGAACTATGGCCAAAGTTGTTACGCTACACTCCAACTTCACATGGGTTCTATTACCTTTTTGAACTCAATTTTAACGTATTTTTGTTATCCTATTGTGCTGACATGATACTTTTATTATATAAAATGGAACCCAGATTAAAGATGTCACGCCAACTAAAAAGGTTGACAAAAGGTGTCACGTCAGCTAAAAAGATTGATAAAAAAACGCTAAAATTTAGTTCAGAAAATAATCGAACTCCTGTAAAATTGAAATGCATTGTAGCAAATTTGGTGATAGTTCAGGAATAATAGTTGCTTTACTATTGAGGAAAATGGCAACTAGTAAGGTCTCTAATTGATGAATATGATACCTAAATTCTGATAAAGGGGGCTACCTAAAATTAAAGCCATGTAATTATATATTCATTTTAATAATATTCCAAATTCCTTGATGAAAAAAGTAAATTAAAAGTTGATTTGTTGGTTGAAATATGGCATGAATTATATTTAATTTATAATAGTGACTTGTGAACTTTTAGTGTCCCAATCATAGGATGGTTAGGCTTAAAAGCAAATGAATGACAGGTGTACACTAATTATAATAGAATTATCTTATTCTTATTCACTAAATGACATAGAGTCGACTAACTTCAAACAATTAGAATAAAGTGTTATTATTCTAGCTACCTAAAGGAATTGGTTGATAGTTTGGTCATAATTCATATTTTATTTAGAAATTAATGAGAATATAATCTTGATAGAAAAAGATAATTAGATGATGGTAGTTCAATACAATGCAAATGCATAAGTTTTGAGAAACTTCTACCTAATACACAAATATATACTTATGCATATACAATGATACATACATATAGGGCAAACATAGTATAGAAGCTATATATCCTCATGACTTGAACCGCACACGGAAACAAGAAGTTCTGGTCTAGAAGGGATAATAACGATTGGTTGATGTTTCAACTGATGCATCCGTTATGATTATCTCATATCCCTTTTGTCGTGAAAATAGTTTTGAAAACGAAATTTGGATGGAAATTTACATATAAGAGATTTCTGAAATGATTATTTTTTTTTTATTCAATTTGTGAGTGGTCATAAGAGATCATTTATATCTAATTTATTTTACAAAGTGTTAAGAGGATTTTAAGCATAAGGAGAAGAGAATATAATGACAATTTATATTGTTTGCTGACTGATAATAGCCCTAATTATATTTATTTGGGAAAAATGGATTAGTTTGCACTAATTACAAAGCTGGCATTTATGATTTTGATTAAGTGTTTGAGTGATGCATGTCCTTTTACAATAGAATAATAATAGTATGTAAAAGAGGGAATATTTTCAAAATTGGTAGCTACCTAATAATAGAATATATAAAATTCCTCTGAATAAAAACGTATAAATCTAAGCTCGTAGGTGCATTTGTAAGCTTTTTTATTTTTAATGTATTTTTCTATTGTTACATTAAAAAGAGAACATTATCATGGAATATTGTATTATTCGTAATATTATAATTTACATATATTTATCCCGAAAGCCTTAAACAGTTGGACTAATGGTTCACATTCAATCTAATCAAAGCATCAATTTTATGTTTAATTTACTAATGCTAGTGGTGCTTATGTTATTTTTTTTTCCCTAATTTTTCTTATTAAATTTGAGTTCTAATTTTCTATTGAAGGAAAAACAAAATATTATTATTGTTATTTTTGTAGAAAAATATAATTTTCTTCAATATTTTGCTAACCTCTTTCTAAGAATAAATATTTGGACTTTCATAAATTCAAGATTCATCTTCCCATGTCATAATATAGTAGTATACATAAAGTGATCGTTTAGAAGAGGTATTTCAATAGTAGTCGTTCATTATAAATAGATTAATTGATTATAATAATATTATGCATTTTTAGTATAGTTTTTTTCTTATCTGATTTATCAATATGATAGTTTACAACTATTACTTTCTGCATGACCTGCTCTCGATTATTTCAAATCTAACAAGTGGTATTAGAGTCTATGGTTAGTTGTGGGTTGAAGACAAGGTCAAGCCGATTTTAATTATAGTTGCAAATAATTTGATGATAATGAAGATTCTTGTCCAACTATATTTGGAGAAGACGTTTCAACCATATTTTCAATATTCCTGCTATTGTATCTTTAAAAATAAAAACAAAACATTCTTTTTTAACCCATTTTTAATCATGATATTTTAAACTTTTATTTTTTAATATGAAAAAACAACAGTGATAAAGATTATGTGAAGAACGAAGATCATGAATGTGAAAAAGGTGGGTTAGGTTTTGTCAAGAAAATCAAGTCAAACAGGAAAAAATTATTAGATTTTTTGTCTTGATTTTCTTCCCAAATTTTAATTTTAATTTTATATGAAAGGAAAGTCAAAGTATTATCATAATTTTTTTTACTTTTTATGCTAAAAGCAATTATGGTAATACTTTGACTTTCCTTCCATAGAAAAATAAAACTCAAATTAGGTAAGAAATCAAGATAAAAAACTTAACAAATCTTCCTCTTTTGGCTTGATTTTCTTGACAAAATTTGATCCGTCTTTTTTATCTGCATGATCTTCATTCTTCACGTAATCTTCATCACCGTTATTTTTCATGATAAAAAATAAGTTTTAAAATACCATGATTAAAAATAAGTTAAAAATTAATATTTTATTTTTAAAGAGGTAGCATAAAAAATATTGAAAATATAATTGAAATTTCTTCTCCACATATAGTTGAACAAAAAAATTTACTATCATCAAATTACTTGCAGTTATAACTGAAATCATCTTGACCGTGTCTTCAATCCACAACTGAACCACAAGCTGTTACAAGTATGCAACATGGAGTATAAAGAAGAGAAGAAAGCAAGAATTTGAGCTGAGCTGGCATTGATTAGTTAAAACAGTTAAAATGATAGTGGTAGTTTAAAATTTTGTTTTACTGTAGCTGCTACAGTAGCTGTGTCCCAAAGTTAGTTAAGGCGGTTACAACTATCCATTTAAGAGTTTTAGCTATATAAACCATTGTACTAATTGTTACATGGATTGAATAACAACCAATCTCTTTCTCTCTCTCAATTTCTTCTTATTCTTAGCTAAATTCTCGGATTTCCCTGATTAGCACACCAGTTTTTCGAAGATAATTCCTAAAACTGCTTCACTATTGGCTTTCGATTATCAATTGTGCATCAATTGGTATCAAAGCCACTTGATTTTCGGCCATTAATAGTTAATAGAAACAAATCTACTGAAATCATGGAGGATAAAATATCCCAGATGCAAGATCAGCTTCATAAATTGATGGAAGGAATGACTAGCATCATGGACAGAAACACTCAAGCTGATAAGGAATTGGGTGAGTTGAAGGAAAGCTTAGCAAGATTGGGGGATGTTAACAGGGACAAAGAAGGAGGTCGGGCAGAATCCTCAACTGCTCGAGCTTATTCTATGGATTTTCCCAATAATCGTAGGCCCAAGGAGAATATAAATCATGGTACATTTTTCACTCGATTCTCTAGGTTAGATTTCCCCAAATTCTCGGGTTCAGAATTACGCAATTGATTATACAAGGTAGAGCAGTATTTTTTGGTGGATGATATTCCATTTGACCAAAAGGTTAGGATAGCTTCTGTGCACATGGAAGGGGAGGCTATAGCCTGGCATAGGTCCTACATGAAGTTTAGAAACTCAAGTGTGAAATTGAGTTGGTCAGAGTATGTTTTAGCTTTAAATGAAAGATTTGGGGAAGGGTTTGAGGATGCTATGGAAACACTCAAGAAGTTGACTCAACCAGGTAGTGTTAAGGAGTACCAGGCTGAATTTGATAGCCTATTGAGCTTTGTCAATTTGTCAGTTGAGAACCAAATTAGTTGTTATTTAGGTGGATTCACATCTGAGTTGAATAAGTCAGTGAGATTGCAGTCTCCAAGAATATTGATGCAAGCCTATAAGTTGACAAGATTGCAAGATGAGGTATTTCAAGCTCAAGCAAGTTCTTGGGGTTTAAAAAATGGTGGGAGAATACAAGGTCCTATATTACCTACTCTTGCATATTCTAAACCACCTGTGTTCCAAAGAACAGCAGGAGCAAGCACTGCTTTTAACAAAGCAGGGGAAGGCTACACTTCTAAGAATTTCAAAACAAGTGGAAATAGAACTGGAAGGAGACTAACATCTGCAGAAATGAATGAAAAAGGGGCTAAAGGCTTATGTTTTTTTTTGCGATGAGAAATATGAATTGAGACATAAGTATGCCCTAAGAAAAAACTTTACTTGATTGATGTGATGGATGAAGGTGCAGGGGATGAATTAGAAAGTAATGATGCAGACCATGAAATTATCTTGGAACAAGAGGAGTTGATGACTAGCTCATTATAAGCCTTTATCGGGGTGAATGGCTATCAAATTATCCGGGTGATCGGGTACCATGAAAAATAATCTCTGCAAGTTTTAATTGATACTGGTAGCACACACAACTTTATAGATCAAGAAGTTGCCAAGAAGTTAGGATGTCCGACTAATAATATAGTGGAACAGGCTGTTAGTATGGCTGATGGGAGAAAGGTAACAACAACAGCAATTTGTAAGAATCTGTAATGGCTTTTACAAGGAACTACTTTTTCCTCAGATTTTCTACTGCTTTCTTTGGGAAATGTAGACATTGTGTTAGGAGTGCAGTGGTTAAACACCTTGGGAAGGATTTTGTTTGATTTCCAAAATAGAACCATTGAGTTCAAGTATCAGGGGAAGAGGCATGTCTTAAGAGGAGCAACTAATCAGTTGAAAACTTCCAGCAGTAAGGCCTTAATCAAGCATTGTGAGGTGGATGCTCAAGTTTACATGTTGTCCCTTATTCCTGCTAACTATGATGTGGTTCATTGCTGTCACATTCAGGCTGACCAAGGTGATGCAGTACCTTCTCTTTTAACTCCTTTACTGGATCAGTTTAAAAGTATATTTGAGATTCCCCCAACCTTGCCCACATAGGGGTCCTATGGATCACAGAATACCATTGATGGAATCTGCTAATCCTATTAGTAAGAGGCTATATAGGTATCCTGAATTTAAGAAAGATATTCTAAAAAGTTGCTGCAAGAAATGTTGGATCAAGGTGTGATACAACATAGCACTAGCCCCTATGAATCACCGGTAGTTTTGGTTGGAAAACAAATAGAAGCTGGAGGTTATGTGTAGATTGTAGGGAGCTCAATCAACTAACTATTAAGGACAAGTTTCCTATCCCTATTATAGAAGATTTGTTGGATGAATTAGGGGGGTGCGCAGGTGTTTTCAAAGATAGATCTCAGGGCAGGATATCACCAGCTGAGAATGTTTGAAGGAGATATTCACAAGACAGCATTCAAAACTCATGAGGGCCACTATGAGTTTTTAGTTATGCCTTTTGGCTTAACTAATGCCCCCATCCTTCCAAAGTCTTATGAACTTTGTGTTCAAGCCATTCTTGAGGAAATCAGTCCTAGTCCTTTTTAATGACATCTTGATCTATAGCAAGAATTAGAGTGACCATGTTGCTCATGTACAAACAATCTTTGAGTTGATGCAGCAATTTCAATTATATGCTAAAAGGTCCAAGTTTGCTTTTGGTGTGTTTAAGATGGAATACCTTAGTTATTTCATAAGTGCAAAAGGGGTTGGTACTGATCCCAAGAAGATTACTGCAGTTCAACATTGGCCAATTCCTAGTAATCTCAAACAGTTGAGAGAATTCTTGGGATTAGCTGGATATTATAGAAGATTTATACAAGAATTTGGTGCTATTTGTCAAGCACTCCATGAACTTGTAAGGAGGAGGGATTCATATGGTCAGATAAGGCTACTGCTGTGTTTGAGAAGCTTAAGGAGGCATTGACATCTACACCAGTGTTGTCTTTACCAGATTATACTAAGACCTTTTTGATGGAAACTGATGCTAATGGGACAGGTATTAGTGTTTTACTTATGCAAGAAGGGCACCCCGTTGCTTTTATCAGCAAGTCCTTAGCACCAAAACATCAACTTATGTCGGTTTATGATAGAGAATTATTGGCATTGATTTTTGCTATCACCAAGTGACCTCACTACTTATTAGGAAGATCTTTTGTTGTCAAGACTAATCAAAAAGCCTTCAAATATCTCTTAGAGCAACATATCCATACTGATTTCTAGGTTGCGGGAATAACCAAACTGATGGCTTTTGATTTCACTATTGAATATAAGAAGGGCTCTGAGAACAAGGCTGCTGTTGCTCTCTCTAGGAAACCTGAGGATGAGTTTTTAGCTATTTCTTTGTTGACACATGATGAGGTTTTATACTCAAGAATTCAAGCATCTTGGCAAGCTGATCCTACATTGCAGGAGATAATTAACAGGATACAAGTTCATTCCTTTAAGTCTTTTACATGGATTAATGATCAACTAAGGTAGAAAGACAGATTAGTCGTGGGAAATGATTTGCAATTGAGAAAAGATATAATCAATCTATGGCATGCTACTCCCCAAGGGGGACATTCAGGAATGGATGCAACTATTAGAAGATTGCAGGCATTGTTTTACTGGAAGTCAATTGTCTCTGACATCAAAGATTTCATTAACAGATGCGATATTTTTCAAAGACACAAATATGATATTGCTGCTTATCCAGGGTTATTACAACCTCTGCCTATTACTGATGGGATTTGGACAGATGTGTGTTTGGATTTTATTTAATGCTTGCCTAAAGTACAAGGTAAAGAAGTGATATTGGTGGTAGTTGACAGATTAAGAATTCTGGTTATTTTATCAGTCTGCAGCATCCCTACAGAGCTCATATTGTGTCTTAAAGCTTCTTTGATCATATTTTTAAGTTACATGGATTGCCAGCTACCTTGACAAGTGACGGGGATCCTATATTCATTAGCACATTTTGGCAGGAGTTGTTTGGCTTATTGGGAGTTCAGTTGCAATAATCTACTGCCTATCACCCTCAAACTGATGGGCAAACTGAAGTGTTGAATAGAAAATTAGAGACATATTTCAGGTGTTTTTGCTCAGACAAGCCTAACGAATAGGTGTCTTACTTGTCCCTTGTTGAATGGTGGTATAACACTACCTTGAAATGCATACCTTATGAGGTCCTATATGGTCAAAAACCTCTTATCCATCTTCCTTATTTGGCTGGTGAATCAAAGTCTGAAATAGTTGATAGATCATTGATTGCCAGAGAAGCGGTCATCCAGCTCTTAAGGTTTTACATTCTCAGAGCTCAGTAAAGGATGAAATATTTGGCTGACAAACATAGATCTGATAGGACCTTTGAAGTAGGTGATTGGGTCTACTTGAAGTTGCAGCCTTACAGGTAAGTTTCAGTGTCAACAAGGCCTTTTAACAAGCTTGCCGCAAAGTATTATGGCCCTTACTTGATTGAAGCTAGAGTGGGTGTTGTTGCTTACAAACTACTGCTGCCTAGTGAGGTACTTATTCATCCTACATTCCATGTCTCTCAACTCAAGAAATGTCATGAAGTTCCTGTGAACATTACGCACCCTCCTGTTATTGATTTATCCAGTCCCTACTTCTCCACCCCTGAGAGAGTTCTAGACAAAAGACTGGTTAAAAAAGGCAACAAAGCAGTGGAACAATTGCTTATTAAGTGGTGCAACTTGGATGAAGATCAGGCTACGTGGGAATTCTCTTCTGAGTTTCATTTGAGATTTCCCTCTTTTAATCCTTGAGGTCAAGGATCTACTGAAGGAACGGGTATTGTTACAAGTATGCAACACGGAGTATAAAGAAGATAAGAAAACAAGAATTTGAGATGAGATGGCATTGATTAGTTAAAACAGTTAAAATGATAGTGATAGTTTAAAATTCTGTTTTACTGTAGCTGCTACAGTAGCTGTGTCCCAAAGTTAGTTAAGGCGGTTACAACTATCCATTTAAGAGTTTTAGCTATATAAATCATTGTACTGATTGTTACATACATTGAATAACAACTAATCTCTCTCTCTCAATTTCTTCTTATTCTTAGCTAAATTCTCGGATTTCCCTGATTAGCACACCAGTTTTTCGAAGATAATTCCTAAAACTGCTTCACCATTGGCCTTCGATTATCAATTGTGCATCACAAGCGCTAGTACAACTTGTTGGGTTTGAAATCGTGAGTCATCATGTGAAAGCTAATAGTTGCAAACATTATATTGATAAATCAGATGACAAAATACTATACTAAAAAAACATAATATTATTAGATGATTTGACCAATTGACCTACATATAATGAAAGACTAAGATTGAAAAAGCATAAAACTTAAAACTCGTTGGGAGAAAATCTATCTCGCTAAACAAGACTCTTTTAAATAACTACATTGTGCATGTTACTATGTTATGATATGAGAAGAAGAATATTCAATTAATAAAGATCCAAACTTTTTCTCCAAGAAGAAGGTGTCAAATATGAAAGAAAGTTATATTTTTCTTTCAAGAAAAGTAAAAGCAAGTAGAAAGAGTTTTGACGATATTACATTATTCCTATGTATGTCTTACGGTATAATCTCATTGAATATTTATATCCCTTAAATTTAATTTTCTAGAACAATTACTACTAAGAGAAAATAGAAAAGAAATACTCCCTCCCTTTCAAACTCTTGCTAAAATAGTTGTTGTTTAATTTATGAAATCAAGAGAAGAAGTTTATCATGTCTTTCCTTTGCTAATAAAGTGTATAATACTCAAATTTATATTTTTAAGGCATAATTAATAAGACTAATTTAGTAAAATAGGTTCTTAATAGATATACGCACTAGTAGAAAATACACCAACCATATACGTTGTATATACACTTACATTTCGATAAAATGTGAAACCTCATGCTTTTAAATTATGCACTTCATAGGTAAGGTCTGTGTACGCTACCTTGCCCAGACTCCACTGTGTTTGATCATAAAGTCTGTGTACGCTACCTTCTCCAGACTCCACTATGTTTGATCTAAGGGTGTCAAGTGGGGCGGGCCGATCCGACCCTCGTAACTAACCCGGTCCGATTTGATCGGGACCGGTAAGCCCTAGGGCTTTAGGGTTTCGGGTTCCGGATCGATTATTTTTTTAAAATGGGCCCGACTAACCCGGCCCGGACCAAGACCGGTCCAGGCCCGTCGGTTAATCGGCCCGGACCGGATACCTTTTTTTTTTAAATAAAAAAAATTGGGATTTTGGGCCAAACTAGCTGTTGGCCCAACGGCTATATAGCTGTTTTTGGGTCCAAACGGCTAGTTTGGGCCCATTTATTAAAAAAAAAAATTTAACTTTAAAAAATATTTTTTAATCCCAAAAAAAAGTCTATAAATACCCTACAACTTCAAATCATTTTTCACCCAATTTTTCACTCTCTCAAATCTCATTCTCTCTCAAATCTCAATTTCAATTCTCAATTCTCAAATATTCAATATATTTAATTTCTTAAAGTGTTCACTTTAATTTTTTAATTTTTCGTTTACAAAGTACGAGCGGAAGTTTCTAAAGTCGCAACCTTCGGATACTTCCAAAATTTGGTATTGTTGTTCCATCTCTTACGTTTAATTTTTATTTATTGTATTAATTATTTAATATTTAATTTTATTATATTTGTGTATTTTGAATATTTTTAGTTTAATTTAATTTATATTATGGATAAATTAAGAAACCTCGCTACTAAAGGTGTTAAAATTATTTATCCCGGAAGCAACAGTGGTAGTAAAAAATGAATTACTAGCGGTAGAGGTAGTTCAAGTAGTAGATATACTCGTGTACCTTCGCCTCCAGTACCTTTTGGTACACCTTTTGAGGAAGAAATAGGTGTAGGTGCTCACGATATGGATTATGTAGAAGCTCAGCAAAATTACGGTATAGAAGAAGAAAATGAAGTAGATGTGGTTAATTTAGACGAAGATAATAAAAATATTGCTGAGACACCCGCAGTAGGAGATGCTAACGTTAGAGCTGAATCGGTTAATCTCCCTCCCCGTCCTCCCAGTGCCCCAAGACCTCGTAAAAGAACTAGTGTTGCATGACAATTTTTTGAACGTATATCAGATATTGAGGTGCAATGCAATATTTGTCAACAAATATATAAGCATAGAAGTGGAGGCAAGCAAGGGAGTATGGGTACGTTAATGAGACATATAGCTGAAGATCACAAAAGAGAGTTAAATATTGCACAAGGTGGTGGGGATGTTGGTGGGCCAACGCAAACTAGAATGGACCCAGCAACCGGTCACGTAGCGAAGAAGTATAATAAATTGAGGGATCGAAAAGAAATAGCGAAAATGATAGTTGTGGGTTGTTTGCCTTTTAGTTTTCCTTCTTATGATGCCTTTATTCGTTATATACAAACAATTTATAATCCTATGTTTAACGGTATTCCTAGAACTACTTGTCGGTCTGATATTTTTAGACTTCATTCATAATATTATTTTTATTTATCAACATTGTTAAAAAATATTCAATGTAGATTATCCCTAACTTCTGATCTTGGTCGTGCTGTAAATAAAAATGATTATTTAATTGTTACTTGTCATTGGATGGATAGTAATTTCGTGATGCAAAAACTTATTCTTGCTTTTTTATATGATGAAGATCGTAAGCATACTGGACAATTTATTGCTGATTCTATTGATAAAATTGCCGGATATTATGGTATCGAAAATAAAATTTTATGTATTACTTTTGATAATGCTTCTAACAACAAGACTGCTATAAAAAAATTAAAATATACGCTATCTCCGCCCTTGCCTGAAATTTTTCATATTAAGTGTGCATGTCATATATATAATTTAATTGTAAAAGATGGTCTTGAGTTTTTTGAGCTTTATATTGAAAAAATTCGTCTTGCCGTTGGTTTTATTCAAGGAAATAATCATAGATCGAGAATTAGAGAATTTAAAGTTAAATGTCAAGAAAATGGACATACACCGATTTTGATGCCTGAGGAAATTGATACTAGATGGAATTCTACGTATGAATTTTTAAAAACTTGTTATAAATATAGAATTTCTATTACACTAGCTTTTAACCAACATTACAGTTCATTTGCTAATTCTACTGATTGTATGCTACATAATTCTGATTGGGTTGTAATTAATGATCTTGTTAAGTTTTTAGAAAAATTTTATGTAGCTACGGTTGAATTTTTCGGTGCTTATTATCCTACTGTTTGTAATATTTTGGCATATATAGCTGATATTTCTGGTTTGCTCAAAGAATATAAAAATAAAGAAGGTTATAAAGAAAATGTTGGCGCCATGTTTACGAAATTTAAAAAATATTTTTTCCCGATTCCCCCTATTTACTTGGTTGGTGCTATGCTAAATCCGTGCATGAAATATAATAATATGTGTCACTTTAGTACTCTTATTTATATTAACTTAGAAATAAATACTAACCATGATTCTGAACAAGTACAACCTGATTTGTGGACGACTACGGCTAATGCAAATGATTACATAGAAAAATTATATAATCACTATGCTGATTTATTTGATTTAGCCGTAGCTACAAATATCACTCCAACTGTCGCTCCTCATCCTCCCGAGGAGCCATCATCTTCTAAAAGGCCGGTACATAGTGATTTTTCTGATTCATTTTATGATTTAAATTGTTGGAACAGTGTTGATGAGAGAACTTACACATCAACTTATCAGGAAGAGCTGAAATATTATCTTCGGACGGCACCAGAGGATTGCAGACGATGGATCAACACGTTGGATTGGTGAAGGAGTAATGAAACACAATATCCTGTGCTTTCAAGATTAGCTAGAGATATTTTGAATGTTCCAATGTCAACCGTTGCATCAGAGAGCGCCTTTAGTCAGGGACGACAGCGGCTTAGAGACAACCGACACTCATTGGGAAGCAATGCAATGAATATTCTAGTTTGCCTCAGAGATTGAATTAGAGAGGAAAAAAGAAACCAAGGAATAGAACCGGAGCCGAGCGACGAGCTGAAACTTGAAGAAATTATGACTTCACGGGAGAACTCAGCAGAATCAAGTTCAATGCATGGTTTTGCCCCCATTGACTTCGACTATCCTATGCAAGTTCCCATTAATATTAACATGAATGAGTTGGAAAAAATGATGCATAATTTGTAGATTTTTCATTCGTGTAAATTATAAATTTTGGATCATTTTGCAATCTATAAAATTCCCCAAATCCATTCACTCCTTAGTCCTTACTTTTTATATTTTTTCATTTAACGATTTAAAATTTTAAATTGAATTTCTAATTTTCTACTTTAAATTAAAAACTTACTTCTAATTTATTATTAGTTTACTACCAAATATTATTAATTTATTATATTAAGTAGCATATGTTTTGTATATTTGTGCATATATCTTCCATAGAAGTGTATATTTAACGTATACATGTGTATATGTTTTATAAATTAGTATATAAGTATATCTCTATATATTGTAATGTATATATAATGTAGTATATTTTATAAGTAGTAGTATATATACATTGAATGGTGCGTATACACGTGTATATATCTTCTATAGAAGTGTATATTTAACGTATACATGTGTATATATTTTATAAATTAGTATATAAGTATATCTATATATATTGTAGTATATTTTATAAGTAGTAGTATATATACATTGAATGGTGCGTATACACGTGTATATATCTTCTATAGAAGTGTATATTTAACGTATACATGTGTATATATTTTATAAATTAGTATATAAGTATATCTATATATATTGTAATGTATATATACTGTAGTATATTTTATAAGTAGTAGTATATATACATTGAATAGTGCGTATACACATGTATATATCTTCTATATAAGTGTATATTTAACGTATACATGTGTATATGTTTTATAAATTAGTATATAACTATATCTATATATATTGTAATGTATATATATTGTAGTATATTTTATAAGTAGTAGTATATATACATTGTATGGTGCATATACACGTGCATATATCTTGTATATTTAACATATATATGTGTATATGTTTTATGAATTAGTATATAAGTATATCTATATATATTGTAGTATATTTTATAAGTAGTTGTATATATATATATTGAATGGTGCGTATATATGAGTAATTGACTAATTGTGTATATGTGTATATATTTTTTAAATTCTAATGTAGTATATACTATATATATAGTGTATATATATATTATTTAACGTATTTATAATGTATATAGGTGGGTATATGTAATGTTTATTCAAAGAAAGTTTTTTGTTTTTTAATATTTTTGACCGGGTTTGACCGATTTTTTAACCGGGTTTGACCGGGTTTTGATGAGTTTGACCGGATTGGGTTAAGTGGGCCGGGTTAGAGTGAATTTTAATTTTTTTACTGTTTGACCCGACCCAGCCCGGCCCTTAACGCGGTTAAACTAGAAGGGCCGATTCCGAGTTGGCCCGCCCAGCCCGTTTGACACCCATAGTTTGATCATAAAGTCTGTGTACGCTACCTTCCCCAGACTCCACTATGTTTGATCATAAAGTCTGTGTACGCGACCTTCCCCAGACTCCACCGTGTTTGATTATACTACGCATGTTGCTGTTGTTGCATAATAACTAAAAATAGAATCAATTAGATATGCTGCATATGAATTAAAATGATTTGTGAACAAAGTCAACTATCTAAGTTGTTCGGACTCTCAAAAAAAAGTTGCCGTACCCGTGTTCGATCCTTTAAAAATACACTATTTTTGAAGGATCAGACATGCACCCCGTCAGCGTGTTTGAAGAGTTTGAGCAACATAGCCAACTACTATAGAGACATAAGAGGAAATCCAGTTTACTTGTAGAAGTAAAAATTACAGATGCACTGAAGCATTAGGAAGTGTTTAAACTACAGTAAGGCTATTATGAGAGGGACAATTTAGCAAGAGTTAATGCTAGAACTTTTACTCCGTTCGCGATATCATCGACAGATGAAAATTCTTCAGGCTTATGGCTATATCCTGCGAAATCAATAACAAACAAACATAAATATCAACTGTAGATATATCCTATGAACTTGCTATGTGTAGCTTGTGACAGATGATTCATTGTGTAACTTTTTTTTTACAATCATCCAGTATATATTCATCTGAAATGGCTAACCTAGCGTAGTTCTTTTAGTCAGTAGCGGAGCCAGGAGTCAGAGTAAGGGGATTCAAGAGAACGTAGAAAGGTCATACCTAAGATATGAACCTGTGTCGAGAAGATTCAACAGTTTATATATACATATACAAAGAAAATATGTTTTACCCTTTTTCCGTAGTTTAAGTTTCTGGCGGAGAGGATCCAATTGAACCCCCTTCGCCAAAGGTAGCTCCCATGGCTTCTAGTGTCGTAAATATCTTATGTTCTAAAAAGTGAAATAGGTAATCTAACTACACACAGAAGAAGATGAAACGGGAGAATGAAGGTTAGATGACATACCCTTGTAACAAGGAATGAATATCATGCCCATCGGGGATACTCTGCAAGGATTTTAGCGTCAAGTTTAGCAGAAATTTTTGGTCAGACAGCATAAATGATATTGATGTCGTGGTGCTCCCCCTTCACTTACCTTGCCATAAACAGGGAATCGTGATAGGCTCGACTAATCATCTTCTTGTGAGTCAAATTTAACTCTTGACATGCTGATTCTGTCGCCTTAGTGATTGACTCGTCTGAAGGAGCTGGTGGATCTTGATTCACTATTTCAAACTCTGAGAGGATAACTTTACGTTTTTTAGCAATGCCCAAAGCTGACTGATGGATTTTCTCAATTACAAGATTTCGACGGCTTTCATCAATGTCTCGTGTATCTGTCTCATACAAAAAGAACATGACTTCGATATCAGATACAGCAAAACAGATAGTGCTCTAAACTCTGGATAGAATGCATACTATAATGTAAATTCGTAAATAGTTAAATGTGAGTTTTTCCTTTCAAAAATGATAAACTAGAGAAGAACTAGTCCTATGATCATCCTATCTGCTGGAATGATTCATAGAGACAAAATACGTTGTCTGACAGAAAGTATACCTATTTCAAGGTGTGCCATGCTCGGGATGCTGTTGATTGCTCCAGGATGCAGCGTCAGAATGCCTTGAAAAAACAAATTCATTAGATCTTATTGAAAGATCGCCTAATAGTCTCACGAAAACTAGTTGTCCACACGTTAATTAGTTCATGATTCATCGGAGCACAAGGTAGTTGACTCTAGACCAGTGTCTTCTATTATGAGGCAAAAGACATTAGCTTACCAACAGTTCCAACAGTGTCAACTGATCCTGAATCTAGCACATGTTTCTCCACGGCTAGAGCCAACTCTGCAGCAGCCAGTCCAGCATCGTTTCTGTTCCAAATTAGTTGCGGGGAACAATGAGCCATATATTGGAACAGATAATTAGCAGCACACTACTCAAGGAGAGAACACGTAAGAGTATTCTCCGTTGCAATCAATATAGAATCAGATAAATGCCTCTCAAGTCTCAACATCTTGAAAATAATGTAGATGATAGTTGAAAAACAATAGAAAACAAAATGCTTTACGGCTTGAGATTCGCAATGCAAGTCAGGGAGCTTACTACAAAAAAGATGGTTTTCAAGAAGCATATGACATGAAATCAACTACATAATTTGCTTAATTTTTCAAGATTAGAATAATGAGAAACACATAGATGAAGAAGGTGGCAAGCACACAAACTTTGAAAGTCGATACACTAATAGCCAGAGCGGATTCTTCAGTAGTGGAAAATTCTACAGTATAAAGTTTCTAAACAAATTCCAAGCAAAAGCGACAGCATAGCCCATGATCCTGGTGGTAATTATCTGTTTATCACAACATAGACAGGAAAACCATCTTAATACTTCTTAAATATGAAAAACATCTTTCGTGAAAGAGAAGTTGAAAGCCGGCATAGAGATCTGCAGCTTTTACAGAAAATTTCAAATAAAAAGGGAAGACACCCTTGAATCTGCGGAATCATGGAACAACTCTGGCTCATCAAAAATAGTTACCTTTCCGGCATCAGTGCAGCTCCTGCATGACCTCCATTGCCTTCAAATGTTACTTTGATGCTTGCTGGAGCAGCAATCGCAGTCACAACACCAATCGAAACACCTTCATTGACAGATGCACCAACTTATTTATTGATATGACTACAACTAACCGGTCCTTG
Source organism: Capsicum annuum (assembly GCF_002878395.1). Lineage (NCBI taxonomy): Eukaryota > Viridiplantae > Streptophyta > Magnoliopsida > Solanales > Solanaceae > Capsicum > Capsicum annuum. Next base: position 16,505,640 of record NC_061113.1, on the reverse strand, counting down.
CATCGGATGATCAAGAATAGGATAAGCATTTAACAGCAGCTGACCTTCTTTTTCTAGAATGGGACCTTGCTCTATGTGCAACTCGACGAAAGCAGAATAAGTTCCTTCTTTGAGAAAGACTTCAGACAAATCCCCCTTAGCATTTGCGTAACCAGCAGACTTAGCAGCATCCGAAAAGGAAACATTATGGCTATCTTTTGTACTTTTCAGTTGTTCGGCAAGTTGTACGATTCCTGCCAGCAAACGGCTGCAAATATCATGACCATTAGAACCTCAATTGGACATGGGACATGTTTAGTTACTGCTATATTGCAACATAAGCAGTCAAAAACCAAATGCATTTGCTTATGCTTTTAGGTGTTAAAGTAAGTGATCAAGCTTCTAACCTCCCCAGACAGCTAATCCCAAACCTCGTGGGCTCTTCTGAGGTGAACATAATCACTTCCAGTGACCTCTTAGGCTTGAAACCCGACCTGTGGTAATTTAGATTTTGAATCAGCAAGTAAAAGCCAGAGCTCTGCAGTCAAATAAAATAGTAGCTAAATGCAAAGTGTATTTATAATTATTGAGCTTTCTGAGTTCCATGATTGCAAATGAGTTTTTACTATATAAAATGCCAGAATTTCTTAAACTTGACCCAATTCCTTCATGCATAGCTAGCTTAAACTTGATTAAACGCATTCTGTGTTAGAGAGGTTTTCAATGGACGAACAAGTAAACATAAGAAAGCTGATACAAACACTACTTTAATAATACTCTTTTCCATGATAAAAGATTTTTTTGCCTTTTCTTCGTTCTGTTTCACTATCACATAACTTAAGACAGTTAATGAAATCCACTTTTATACATCCTTAAGTCTCTGTTACTCCACGTTTCTTGAAAATCTTGGTTGTAATGCAGAGTTATAAAGGAGGAATTCCACAACCCTTCCCCTCCCCAAGTAAAAAACAAAAGCAACTCGGTTAGAACAGAATTGCCATTTTGCATTGAAAGATTCACTAAGAAGAATTCAGAATTTCTAATACTCCAGAACTGTAAGGCAGACAAAAAGAAAAGTCATGCTGAAAACTTCCAAATGAAATTATTTAGTTTAAATAGAGACATATAAATCTAGGCTAGATTCTTCGATTTTCATAACTGAGTCTCGAGCCAGGGTCTATCGGAAACAACCTCTCTACCTCATCTCTGAGATAGTGGTATGGACTGCGTACATTCTACCCACCCCAGACCCCACTATGTGGAAATATACTGAGTATGTTGTTGTTGTTGTTGTAGTCTGATGGCAAATGAGAAGTTAAGTTTAAACAGTCAGGCTATATGCATACCGCTTTAGCACATTAATGGCCTCTATTGCACCCAAAACACCGACCACACCATCATATTTCCCAGAGTATGGTATAGCATCAACGTGAGATCCAGTTGAAACGGGGGCGAGCTCAGGTTCATCGCCATTCCTGTGAACCACAAGACGACAGTCATGTTCAAGATATGATAGGTATAAAGCAAGTAGAATGGTAGATGGGTGCAAATAAATATTCAAATTAGACTATCAACTAAATAAATGGAGACAAATTTAAAGTTCCACATAAAACATAACATCTAAATCAATACTAACCAGACAAGTACAAAATCAGTGCCAATTTATTTGACATTTTTTGTTTTCAGGATAAATACCAATTTTTAAAGCTACACCAAACTACATTAATCATTTTATAAAACTTAAAATGTAGATATTCAAAAAGTTCATTAAATGTATTTCATCATATCAAATAGACATAGAATATATTTCAAGATATTAATGAAAGTTTGCATAGGTCGAATCAAAGAAACAAAAAATTGTCAAACATTTGCCGTATTTGAGTAATATGGAGGTATTAGAAAAAGGAGTCATGAAGCTCCTGTTGTACAATAGATGAAGAAAAGCATCACGATACATACTTACCACCGACCAAAAATGTTCCCCACGGCATCCTCTCTGACAGAGAGACCAGAAAGTTTCATCAAATCCTTAATATACCTGCATGATAAAATAAGCAAACAAGTAATTCAGATGTGTTTATTTTATTACTTATTCAGAAGTAACAATAAACACATTGATCACACATCAAATCGGAACTTCAATCAACATGCAGAAGGGAACCTATATAAGTTTTTATCAAACTCGAACCCAACTACACTGCCTCAAATACACCCGTCTTGATTCAGTTTGAGATCCATATACTGTATGAAATTCCTCTCTCTTATCCACTTTACGCTTCTCGAAGGTCATTATTCCAATTTTTGTCATCAAAAGTGAAATGTAGAAGCAAATGCCATCTTCACATTTTCATAACTTAAAATCAAATATTAAAAACAACAGCTTCTCTAGCTGAAATTATTAGAGGATAAAAGGAGTGTTTTCGTGGTAGATTCATTTCAAACTTCTTTGGCAGAAAATAATCTTCCTATCACGGAAAATTATAAGAAGTGGGGCCGTGCTGTACGAAAAGTACATTTTGTATGGTACCAGGTCATACACCTAATTACCTGTTCTCCTTTCGTGATTACTCAAACTAGAGGAAGAGAGACGAAGACGATTCAATTTATTTTCAATGAAGGTACTGAACTGAAAGACGATTCAATTTATTTTCAATGAAGGTACTGAACTGAAAGACGATTCAATTTATTTTCAATGAAGGTACTGAACTGAGTACGCCAGCTACTCCAAATTCAAGTTCACGTTTGCTTGACTTTTTGTTTGCTTTATAGTTTCTCAAATAAGCATAACAATAGCACAAACTGATATAGGCTTTATTTAACGTCAAATAAGTAAAGTGTTCTTATAAGCTAAATATATGTACCTCCTTGCTAATACATCCTTCTCACTGTATAGGATCCTAGTGACTGAAGGTGCAAGCGAATCTGAGAAAGTTGCCAGCTCATCTATCTAGAACGACACAAGCAACAAACTATTATTAGATAAGATTTTAAACAGCATCGACTTAACATGACTTTAGTTGAAATAAGTTATAACGCATACAGCTACAACATTCCTAATGAATAAAACACATTCGAAATGCATAATATATTCTTCAAAAGTTCCAGTATATTTAAGTTGCTGTCTTTCTCAAAGATAAGATCACAGAAAAAGGAGATGTCAATTTACACTTTTCCTGTGTACTTGAAAATACAAACCGTTACAAATCATACTTTCAATAGGTACTTCAAAACTCAACACTACAAAATTGCATCCCACTTCAAGTAAGGTGTTTTAAACTCAATACTACAAATTGGAAATCACAAAGGATATACAACTGTAAACGAAAGTGGTCAAAACAATGGATAAATAAAAGGTTGTTTTTTTCCCATTCTGTTGAGCACTTTGAGCTGCATTTGCTTAGATTTTTAGGAACAAAGATTAATATTCCTACTACAGAAATTGAAATGACCTCCCATGTTTCATCAATAATCAATTCACACTTCAATATGCTGATGAAAAAAGTGAACTTTGCACAATTCCTTTAATGCTTAGTAAACTGAGATCCGTCCCCAATAAGTTAGGTTTAGCTATATGAATCCTCAATGTTGCTACATTTAAGCTTATCCCCTTCCAATGTTATGTAAATACAAATAAAAAGTACTCTCTTCGTCCACTTCTACTTGTTTATTATACTAAAAATAGATGTTCACTTTTACTTGTTCAATTTAGAAAATTAAAAGATAATTTATCACTTAGTCCCTGACTTACCCTTGTTATTAACTATAGTCTTGTCAATGCATTTCCCAAAGTATTAAATTTAAAATATTTAAAAAAGTGATGTAGTAAAATTCTCATTCTATCTGTTGTTCCGTAAGGGGGTGTCAAGTCAATACAAGACAAGTAAAAATAACACGGAGTAGTATCGTAGAAGTTATGTGCATTTCCTAGACCAGTGTTTCCAACAAACCAAAAAAAATCTCTTTCCTTCTGATATGCATTTAGCATATTCATTATGTATCTTTTTTGTTTGTTTTCATTAAAAGGAAGAACCCAACTCAAAGTTCACGAGAACACATCTTCAAAGCCTATGAGCATGGTGTCCTGGCCAGCTTGTGCACACCTTGACTAATTCCACCGATACATGTCACTTCCCACCAGCAATAGGTCCCGATAACTCTATCAACTAAGGCTAGAACGTATGAAAAGAAATCACTGAGTGTTCTGTCTTTGCTAGCCACACCCTTGGATATATCTACAGAGGCTTTTGTTGCTCAAGATTTCATTTTTATGACAAATTCAAGAACAAAAGATAAGAAATGCACAAATAAGATTGCTAGCTTGCTAATCTTGCATACAACTCTGGATACATGTTACCCCACCAACAACGCATACCAAGTAACTATCCACTAAGGCTATAGCGGGTGGAAAGAAATCACTAAATGTTTTGTCTCTGCTGGAATTTGAACCTGGGACCCACTTCATTAACAACTACCCCACATCTTTATAGGCTTTTGTTAATCAAGATTCAATTACAACAACAACAAACCCAGTGTATTCCCACCTGGTGGGGTCTGGGGGGGTAGGATGTACGCAGTCCATACCTCTACCTCTGAAGAAGTAGAAAGGCTATTTCCGATAGACCCCCGGCTCAAGACACGCGGTACCACACAAACACATAGTAAAGCACAGCACAAGGTTACAAGATTACATAACATAAATACGGCACCCATAAGTAATATAAAACAGAGGAAAGCACACAGATTCATAATAAAACCTGGGACACGGACTCCTAACAGGAATAAACCCCCACCAAGTAGTTCCCTATACTAGCGACTCAGACTGGCCCTAGTCCACTGCCCTGATTCGCGTCCTCCAGACCTTCCTATCTAGGGTCATGTCCTCGGTGAGCTGTAACTGCTCCATGTCTCGCCTAATCACCTCACCCCAGTACTTCTTCGGCCTACCCCTACCCCGCTTAAAACCATCCAACGCTAGCCTCTCACACCTACGGACCGGGGCATCCATGCCCCTCCTCTTCACGTGTCCGAACCATCTCAATCGGGCTTCCCGCATCTTGCACTCCACTGGTGTCACACCAACCTTCTCCCGGATGTTCCCATTCCGAACTCTATCCCCTCTAGTCAGCCCACACATCCAGCGCAACATCCGCATTTCTGCCACCCTCATCTTTTGGATGTGGGAGTTCTTAACTGGCCAACATTCCGCTCCATACAACATGGCTGGACGGACTACCGCCCTGTAGAATTTGCCTTTAAGCTTAGGCGGCACCTTCTTATCACACAGCACCCCCGACGCGAGCTTCCACTTCATCCATCCCGCCCCAATACGGTGCGAGACATCCTCGTCAATCTCACCGTTACTCTGGATCACGGACCCAAGATACTTGAAACTCTCCCTCTTACCTACCTCCTGTGATTCCAGCTTCACTACTACCTCATTCTCCCGCCTCACGTCATTAAACTTGCATTCCACATACTCTGTCTTGCTTCTGCTCACCCTGAACCCTTTAGACTCAAGGGTTTGCCTCCACACCTCTAATTTGTCACTCACACCCCCTCGAGTCTCATCTATCAGAACTACATCGTCTGCAAAAAGCATACACCACGGCACCTTCCCTTGAATACGCCGCGTCAACACATCCATCACCACTGCAAACAAAAAAGGACTAAGAGTAGATCCCTGATGCAACCCTGTCCGAACCGTGAAATGCTCTGAGTCTCCTCCCGCCGTCCTCACCTTAGTTTTCGCTCCATCATACATATCCTTGATTGCTCTGATATATGCCAGCGGTACTCCACTCACCTCCAAGCATCTCCAAAGCACCTCCCTGGGGACTTTGTCGTAGGCCTTCTCCAGGTCGATAAACACCATGTGCAGGTCCTTCTTCCTCTCCCTATACTGTTCCACCAACCTCCGTACCAGGTGAATTGCCTCCGTCGTCGAGCGGCCAGGCATAAATCCAAACTGGTTTTCTGAAATAGACACTATCCGTTTCAGCCTCACCTCGACCACTCTCTCCCAGATCTTCATAGAGTGACTCAATAACTTAATCCCCCTATAGTTGTTGCAACTCTGGATGTCCCCCTTATTCTTATAAAGAGGTATCATGGTGCTCCACCTCCAAGAACAAAGACAAGACAATGCACAAATAAGATTGCTAGTCTACTAATCTGGCATGCACCTCGACTAATCCCACAGGATACATGTCACTCCACCAACAATGCATATTATGTAACTATCCACTAAGACCAGAACGGATGGAAAGAAATCCCTGAATATTTGGTTTGTCGAATTTGAACCTGAGACCCACTTCATTAACCACTACCCCACATCTTTATAGGTTTTTGTTAATGAAGATTCAATTTTTATGACAAATTCAAGAACAAAGACAAGAAAATGCACAAATAAGATTGCTAGTTTGCTAATCTTGAACTAACTGGTAAAGTTATTTTCATGTTACCAGGAGGTCACGGGTTCAAGCCTTGAAAACAGTCTGTGGTAGAAATGCAAGGTAAGGTTGCATACAATACACCCTTATGGTGGATCCTTCCCCGGACATGTTAGGCGTGGAGCCTGATTAATATATGATGTACTATTTATATATTAATGACCACGTGGTTCAACCTTCGCGTGTGAGGTTGCCGGGGGGTGTGGGGGCCCACCCGAAGGTGGGGTTCGGGGCGCAAGCCCGACCTAAATTTAAGGCATTGTAGCACTTATTCTCATTTCTCTGTGTAACTGTACATACCCTAAATCATTAATATAAATAGCCCGTCTGCCGTGGAGTTTGCCCACGAGGTGTTACCAAGAAATATTTCTCTCACTTCATCCTCTTTCCTCAAGAAATCTCTCTCTATTTTCTTCATCTCTTCACTAGATCTAGTGTGTGTGAAGAAGAATCGATCCTAACAACTGGTATCAGAGATTAGGAGATTCACACGATCACTGAAGATGGAAGGATCGAAGCTTGGAATCGAGAAGTTTGATGGATCCGATTTTGATTTCTGGAAGATGCAGATCGAAGACTATCTATACCAGAAAGATCTTCACGAACCTTTGAGCGGGGTGAAATCGGAATCCATGAAGGAGGAGGAGTGGAAGCTCAAGGATCGGCAGGCTCTAGGGCTGATCCGGTTGACCTTGTCGAGAAATGTGGCGTTCAACATCGCCAAGGAGAAGACCACGTCAGATCTGTTGAAGGCACTATCAAATATGTACGAAAAACCATCTGCGATGAACAAGGTATATTTGATGCGTAGATTGTTCAATTTACAGATGCCTGAGAATGGATCTGTTGCTGATCATATAAACGAGTTCAATATGATTGTTAGTCAACGGTGTTCTGTGGAAATTAATTTCGAAGATGAAATCAAAGCATTGATTTTGATGTCATCTCTACCCGAGTCTTGGGATACTATTGTTGCTGCGATTAGTAGTTCCCGTGGATCTGAGAAGTTAAAGTTTGATGAAATCTGAGATGTTGTTCTTAGCGAAAGCATTCGCAAACGAAAAATTGGGGAGTCATCTGGTAATGCTCTCAGCGTTGACCAAAGAGGGAGAGACCAATCGAAGGGTCAGAATACACAAGGCAGATCAAAATTGAAGAATCGTGGAAAATCTCCAAAACCCAATATGACATGTTGGAATTGTGGAGAGAAAGGACACTTTCGGACAGATTGCAAGAAACCCAAGAAAAAGAAGAGTCAGAAATCTAGAGATGATAATGATTCTGTTAATTCAGCAGAAGATATTGGGGATGCTCTAATCCTCAGTATGGAAAGCCCAGTTGAATCCTGGATATTGGATTTTGGTGCTTTTTTTCATTCATCTCCAAGCAAGAAATCGTTCCAAAATTTCAAATCTAAATATTTTGGAAAGGTGTATCTTGCTGACAACACGTCGTTGGCGGTTCTAGGAAAAGGAGATGTCTGCATAAAAACTCCAGCAGGAAATCAGTGGACATTAGAGAATGTCAGATATGTTCCTGATCTCAAAAAGAATCTGATTTCTATTAGTCAGTTGGACAGCACAGGCTACACAACAGAGTTTGGGAAAGGTGCATGGAAGGTTGTGAAGGGTGCTATGGTTGTAGCACGTGGCACAAGAATTGGCTCTTTGTACATCACTGCAGGGTGTATAAACATGGCTGTTGTTGCTGAGGGTGCTTCCGATTCATGTCTGTGGCACAACAGACTTGGACACATGAGTGCCAAAGGAATGAAGATGCTGGCTGAAAAAAGAGCCTTAGAAGGGCTGAAATCCGTTGATATGGGTCTTTGTGAGAGCTGTGTTATGGGCAAACAGAAACGAGTAAGCTTCACGAAGACTGCAAGAGAGCCGAAGAAAGTACGGTTGGAAATGGTCCATACAGATGTATGGGGACCGTCTCCTGTTTTATCACTTGGTGGATCTAGATTCTATATCACCTTCATTAATGATTTCAGCAGGAAGGTATGGGTTTACTTCTTGAAACACAAGTCAGACGTGTTTGCTACTTTCAAGAAGTGGAAAACTGAAGTTGAAAATCAGGCTGGCTTGAAAATTAAATGCCTGAGGTCTGATAATGGAGGAGAATATGACAAGTCAGAATTCAAACAATTCAGTGCAGCTGAGGGAATCGGATTGATGAGAACAATTCCCGGGAAGGCAAAGCAGAATAGAGTTGCTGAAAAGATGACCAGAACATTGAATGAGCGTGCAAGGAGCATGAGGATACACTGTGGGCTGCTTAAGGCGTTTTGGGCAGATGCTGTGAGCACAGCTGCTTACTTGATCAACAGGGGTCCATCAGTTCCTCTGGGGTTCAAAATTCTGGAAAAAGTATGGACAGGAAAAGAACTCAAGTATTCACACTTGAGAACTTTTGGTTGCACTGCTTATGTTCATGTTGATCCAGAGAAGAGAGACAAGCTTGATGCTAAAGCTATAAAGTGCTACTTTATAGGTTATGGTTCTGACATGTTATTACAGATTTTGGGATGACAGAAACAAGAAGATCCTAAGACATTGTGATGTGACATTTGATGAAAATGTCCTGTACAAGGACAGAGAGCAGAAGGTTCAAAATACTACAAAGCAAGTGGGAGTTGAGCTTGAGTTGCCGAAGAGTACATCCAAAGATGTTTCAGCAGAAACTCAACAAACTCCAGAGACTGCTGTTGAAGAACCAGAGGTGGAGCAAGTAACACCTGAACAGGTTTGGAAGAGATCATCCAGGACCATTAGAGCACCAGATAGGTATTCACCATCATTACATTATCTGTTGCTGACTGATGAAGGGGAACCAGAGTCTGTTGCTGAAACCATGCAGGTGGAAGATTAAATCAAGTGGGAGATGAGATGAGCTCACTTAAGAAGAATAACACGTGGATGTTAACTGATTTACCTGCAGGGAAAAGAGCTTTGTTGAACAAGTGGGTGTTCAGAATCAAGGCAAAATCAGATGGCAAAAGAAGGTTCAAGGCTCAGTTAGTAGTTAAAGGATATTCACAAAGGAAAGGTATTGATTATGCTGAAATATTTTCTCCTATTGTGAAATTAACTACTATTCGAATTTTATTGAGTTTTGCTGTATCGGAGAATTTGCATCTTGAGCAAATGGATGTAAAAACTGCATTTTTACATGGTGAATTGGATAAGGAAATCTATATGCAGCAACCAGAGGGGTTTGTAGTTCCAGGCAAAGAACACATGGTGTGCAAGCTTAACAAGAGTTTGTATGGGCTGAAGCAGGCACCTAGACAGTGGTACAAAAAGTTTGATTCCTTTATGTGCAAAAGTGGCTTCCGCAGGAGTGAAAAGGACCAGTGTTGCTACTTCAAGAAATACACTGATTCTTATATATTTTTACTATTGTATGTGGTGATATGTTAATTGCAGGATCCAGTATGAAGGACATAAACTCTTTGAAGGCAAGTCTGTCTTCTGAATTTGAGATGAAAGATTTAGGTGCAGCGAAGCAGATTCCTGGGATGAGGATTTCTCGAGATAGATCTGCTGGCACTTTGAATCTATCCCAAAAGTAGTACGTTGAGAAGGTTCTGGCCAGATTCAGAGTTAATGATGCTAAACCCAGGACTACTCCATTGGCAAATCACATAAAATTGTCAAAGGAGCAGTCACCGAAGACAGCTCAGGAGCAGGAGGACGTGGAACTTGTTCCGTATGCTTCTGCAGTTGGGGGTCTGATGTATGCTATGGTCTGCACTAGACCTGACATAGCACATGCAGTGGGAGTTGTTAGCAGGTACATGGAAAACCCCAGGAAGGAGCATTGGGAAGCTGTGAAGTGGCTTCTAAGATATCTGAAAGGTACATCTAGTACTTCACTTTGTTTTGGCAATGGCAAGGTCATTTTGCAGGGTTTTGTTGATGCTGATCTTGGTGGAGACGTGGACTCGAGCAAGAGCACATCCGGATACATTTACACCATAGGTGGTACAGCAATGAGTTGGATGTCCAGGCTTCAGAAGTGTGTTTCTCTTTCATCTACTGAGGCTGAGTATGTGGCAATAGCTGAAGCAGGAAAGGAGATGATATGGCTGGCAGATTATCTGGAAGAATTGGGCAAGAAGCAGCCTGAGAGGATTCTTTATACAGATAGCCAGAGTGCCATACAGTTAGTGAAGAACTCGGTCTATCATTCGAAGACGAAGCGCATTAGAAGACGGTATCATTTCACTCGCAGGCAGTGGAAGATGGTGATATGTGTTTGGAAAAGATAACGGGTGCAAAGAATCCAGCAGACATGTTGACAAAATGTATTGATGTTGATAAACTAAGGTTGTGCAAAACCTTAGTTGGTCTTTTGTAGTTGTGTCTACAGATGTTGCGGAACGGTGAAGATATTGATGATGAAGGAACATTATTTATTTATTTTTGAGAATGTAATTCTTGGATGACAGAATCAGTCTCCAAGTGGGAGAATTGTTAGGTGTGGAGCCTGATTAATATATAATGTACTGTTTATCCCAAAGGTGGGGTTCGGGGCTGCGCCCCACCCAAATTTAAGGCACTATAGCAATTATTCTCATTTCTCTGTGTAACTGTACATACCCTAAATCATTAATATAAATAGTCCATCCGCCATGGAGTTTGCCCACGAGGTGTTACCACGAAATATTTCTCTCTCTTCATTCTCTCTCATTTAGAAATCTCTCACTATTTTCTTCATCTCTTCACTAGATCTAGTGTGTGAAGAAGAATCGATCCTAACAGGACCTTGAGCATAGCGAGAGTTTTAGTACACGGGCCATGCTTTTTACATGTCACTCCACCAATAATGCATATCAGGTAACTATCCACTAAGACTAGAACGGATGGAAAGAAATCCCTGAATATTTGGTTTGTCGAATTTGAACCCGAGACCCACTTCATTAACCACTACCCCACATCTTTATACCCTTTTTGTTAATCAATATTCAATTTTTATAACAAATTCAAGAACACACAAAAAAAAATGCATAAAAAAGATGACTATTTTTGCTAAAAGTTACCTGTTTTTGCAGAGTATCAGAATTGACAGATAAAGAAGATAAGGAATTGGCATAGTCAGGTTCATGAATTGGATATCCAGAAAATTCCTCCATAGTTTTTATTGTCATATCTTCATCATTTCTTTCACCATATATTCCTGGAAAATCACATATAAAGTATACAGAAAATATGAATACGAAAACAAAGAATCTCAAATCCATCACTTTTTTTCTTTTCTTTTTGAAGTTCTTGGGACTGATTGTATCACAACTTTTATCATATATGATACGCTTGTTGATTGTTTGTTATTGCAGCCAACTTCTTCGTGTCACGTGTGGTTACAGAAGTTGCTTTTTCAACACTATTATAATTGTTTGTACAAATTAAGAATCTTTTATTTATTTTCTATTTTTAATATTCCTTCTATTTTAATTTATTTATCTATAGAAAAAAAATATTTACTTTCATTGTTACCTAATTTTTATTTTAAATTTTTCATATAATATATTTAAGGTCGTACAATTAAAGAATATTTTAATAATACATTTTCCTTATTTTTTAATTTAATTTAAAATTTTATGTCAAATCAAAATAAGACAAATAAATTTAAAAGAAACTAAGGATAAATTCGTGTCTTGAAAAATATCCTCAATTTTATACTTTGAGGTCATATTTATCCTTATTGTTAAAAAGTTTTTCACATGAACTCTCTCTTTAATAGAAAAGTCCAAATCAATTCATTTCTTAAAAATAAATCATATCCTAATCTAATTTGTCCGATCTGACCCATAAAATATACACAATCAAATATACCCCTCATGAAGTTTTGTTGGTTGAATCAAATAAATTCTTGTGTACTTTTTGCAGGCCAAGTCGGCCGAATTAGAATAGGATGTGATTTATTTTTAAAAAGTGAACAATTTAATGTTGATTTGGAATTTCTTATTAAAGAAAGGGGATATGTGATAAAAAAAAAATTAACAATAAAGGTAAATATCCCCTTAAAGTATGACATCAAAAATAAACTTAGCTCCAAAATATGGTGGTGAAAATAAATTTAATTCAAAATAGGATAAAAAATATATTTAATTATTTTTTTAAAAACTTTAGAATCACTGTGGATTTCCACGTTAAAAGGGACAAGGTATTTGTCGCATGATCACAATCCTTCGCCTTTGGGTTAAGTGTGACACAAAGGGCTCGTTTCATAGAGTGTATTGGAAAGTTAATTTAATGCATGAATTAGTTTAATATGTACTATTACTATTTTATTTGATATACCTTTTCACCCTATATACATTCTATTGTGTATTGAAGTATGTATTACTAGTACCTCGAAATCCATAGTATTAGCAATGCAATAGATCCAATGCATACATTAACATAATTAAAAACAATATTATCCCTCAAAAAAAATTTACATCTTTTCCAACATATATATATGGAGGATATTTTTGTAAATAATTTTTTTATTTTTAAAAATTATTTAATTCATATTATTTTTAATACATCAAATCAAACACTGCATAAGAAAAATACAGACATACCTAATCAAGCATAGCTAATAGAGTTAATACATAAAAATGACTTTAAACTTGACATCAAATTATAACTTTGACCTTAAATTTTGACAGTGCACAAATATAACCTTTAACTATTCAAAACTGCATAAATATGACCTCCATTCCTACGTGGCAAAATGCGTGTTCAACACGCAAAATTGGACGCATCCAGCTTAAAATCTAAGAGCATAATACATAAATATGACCTTAAACTTTAACAATGAACAAATATAACCTTTAACTATTCAAAACTGCACAAATATGACCTTTAGATGACTCTTAACTATTATTTTTTTATTATTTTCGGCTCAAAAATGAAAATGACATCTAATTCTTTTGTCATCGCAAAAAAAGAACAATATTGAAAATTTATTAATTAGGCGGGTCAGTCTCATACGAAAAAATCGAGCGGGTATGTATATATATTATAAAGCAGAGGACAAATTTAAATTATATAATATATCTAAATATTATTTATTTAAATATTAAATTAAAGATGAAACTATACTAATAATAAAAAAATTTATAGTTTTAATAAAACGTTATTAAACTAATGTTATTAAGGATAGTAATAGTAGTATATTAAATTAACGTAATTAAAATATTATTAAATTAACGTTATTTAATTAACGAGGGGAGGACCTACGTGGTTGCCATGGGGTTCACCCGAACCCCCTTGGTAAAAAAATTACGTTGTATATATATAAGATAGAAAAGTGTATATTTATGTACGTATATTAATGTTGAACCACATGAAACAAGGCACTTAGATAGCCCAATGATGTTATTTGCTCTTCTTGGGCGCTTCCTTCAGCCTACTGTGCGGGTTCGATTTCTGCTAGTGGTTGTTTTTTTTTTTTAATTAAAAAAAAAGTTAAGTGTTGCTGCTATAGAAATAAATAAAATAATAATAATAATAATTTTTTAAAATTAAAAAAAAGTTAGGTGCTGCTACTATAGAAATATATAAAATAATAATAATAATAATAATAATTAAAAAAAAAAAGCGACGTCGTTTTAACACAAAAAATAAAACTTTGGCAGTGCACAAATATGACCTCTCTCCAAGTCAGCCCTTTTAACGACGTGACACCGTGTGATTGGATTACCTTTACACGTAGGCGCGAGTGAGACTCACGCATGGGGTTGCAAAATCAGAGGTCATATTTGTTTAGGTTTTCAAATAGTTAAAGGTCCTATTTGTGCACTATCAAAGTTTAAGGTCAAAGTTATAATTTGGTGTCAAATTTAGGATTATTTTTATGTATTAACTCATAGCTAACACAAGTATAACTAATACGTGCATTACTAACATACACTATATTTTACATTATTTTTATACACGACCCCAAATGGTGAAGTAGTCTCACCAACGTAGTGTGACCCGTGTTGGTAGCAAGGGCCAATTTAGTGGGCTGAAAGAGAAGCCCATCCAAGTACAATCTGAACCAAGTAAGTCGGTGCAAAATCTTGCATTAGGCCCAACAAAATCAATCCCAATTAATCGCCGATTTGTCCTTCGCCGCAGTCAATTGAATCGCCGCCGTGATCTCCGCCGTCCGCAACCTATTTCCGCCGAATTCACCCGTAAGTTCCCGCCATACATTGATTCATATAGCTATTTTTTTATTTTCATTTAAATAACCTTAATCCCTATTTTTCAAAATTATAATGAAATGTTAGAAATTAATTAAGTTTACTTAGTAATTGGAATTAGATTGTATTGCTTTATTTTTGTTAATCCTCAAATAAATATAAAATTATCAGTATATGCATTGTTCTATTTTGTGAATTTTCCGTTCTTGTAATGGTAAGTTATATATCTCAAGTAATTTGCCTAAATTATGATATTCCCTTCTTATAGCTGAAACTAAATTAAAATACAATATATGAGAATTTGAACAACTATTTGAGTTCAGTGTGCTAATAATTATAGCTGATGACTATGGTTGGCAGTAAAGTTCAATTTTTTTGATAACCGTGGTGTTCGGCCAGCTTGTGCGCTGCGGCGCTGCCTCGACTAATTCCAACCATCACGTACCAGGTAACTTTTTCACCAAGACTTTAAAAAAGGGGAGCCCAGTGCACTAAAGCTCCTGCTATGCGCAGGGTCCGGGGAAGGGCTGGGCCACAAGGGTCTATTATACGCAGTTTTACCTTCCCAGGGCTTGAACCCATGACCTCCTAGTCACATAGAAACAACTTTACGAGTGTTCTTTTGGAAAGAAATCACCTAGTGTTTTTTGTCTCTGCTGGATTTGAACCTGAGACCTCATGGTGCTCAACCTACTTCATTGATTGCTACGACACCCTTGGGTAGTGAAGTCAAATTTAATCAGGATAGTGTAGATTATAATCATTTATTAGGTTCGTGTCATGGGTTCGTACCAGGCCATGCTGCTGAAAGAAAGCCTGATATTTAAGTAAAGAAGGGTAGATAGGCGGGTCTATTATCCATCAAGCTTCAAACCATTTGCCATTGGCCCGCAGGGATTTCTTGATTATTAAAAATTATGTGATAATCTTTTGTTGTTGCAATCACACAGCTACTCTAATTTGCTATGTTTGATCTTGATTCCCAGGATAGCGTTTGAAAAGGTTAATTTCTACAGGACTTGGTGTTAAGAGACAACCATGAGTATACTTTCAGGATTGAAGTTCATACCACGTGAACACGTAGAAAAGGTAAAGCTTACTAACACTCTCATCACACAGTAGAAATCCATCTGTGGCAAGTAGCACGAGTCCGTAATGGTGTTAAGATAAACTTTGTTCTTTTGTGTGATTGTTGTGAATGTTTTCTTGAAATTTGTGGAAAAAATTTCTAACACCAATACAGTACATAAACTTTGTGAAGATATCCATTGTGATGAAGTAGCATGAGTCTGTATTGGTGTTAAGATAAACTTTGTTCTTTTGTGTGATTGTTGCGAATGGTTTCTTGAAATTTGTGGAAAAACTTCTTTTCTTTTAAGGTGGATAAAAATTTAACCTTTATCTTTTTGGGTTCTTTAGTTGTGTATGAGAAAGTCCTACGCCTCTGATGCTCGTGGCCTATTTGGTTTTAGGAAAAGGATGAAAGCTTGGATGATTCTCGAAAACAAAGGAGAAAATCTGGTCATAAGAAGGAAAGGGAGAGAAAGAAAAAGATAAAATCTCGTTCCACTAGTTCAGACGATGAAGACCTTGATAAAATAAGAGCGAGATCAAAGAAAAAGAAGTGGTATGCCTCAGATGAGGATTTGTCCTCGTATTCAGATGAAAGTGGGAGTGAGGATGCTTCTGATTATGAGAGGAAAAGCAGTAGTAGGAAGAGAAGTAAGAAGAGAAGAAATAAGGATGGAAAAAGTAAAGAAAGAAGTCGAAGTTCTTCACCTGAGTCTGAAAGTGAGAAAATGAAGAAAAATAAGAAAGACAGACAAAGTCATAGCAAGGGTGATGAACTGCCAGATAACTTGCTTGGTAAGTAAAGATCAAATTATTCTCCACTTTATTGCTCATCGTCCCATCTCCAAAAGTAACTAAACCGAGTAATTTGTTTGGTCACTTTTGTGGAATTTTAGATAATGGCTTTGATGGATCTGAGTCACGTAATGATCATGAACTTGTGAGAAGAGAAATGGGGTTGGATTGGATGTTGCGGCCAAAAGACAATGTGGATAAGATTCCTGAATCAGTTTCTAACTGTTCTGCTGAGGAGACTCCAGCTGAAGAGGTATATTTCTGGTTGATTTCTTAGTCTTGTGCGACTTTGGATGCTCGTCTCTTTCCATTTTATCATTTTTTTTTATTGTGGAACAATATTGTGGGCATGCTTGTCAAACCTTATGCCTTTTGTTTTTTATATTTAATTTGCTTTAATCAGTTTGTTCATGTTAACAATGCAAAAGCTAGCTAGTTGACGACATATATTGTTCACGTTGAAAAAGCCATCATGCTATAATTTGCTTTTCATCCAATCTTTTGGGATTCTTCCATTTGTTTGTTAATTAAGTAATGTCTTTATTCCAATGTATCAAATGATTTATTTTGAATGCATAGTGACTGAACCTCCTGAATCTTTATTATACCTAGTGCTGATACTCATGTTCAATTGACTGAAGGGATATGAAGTAGTAAGGGTACTTCTCACACTGCTTGATATTGTCATGTACTTACTGAACCAGATTGGCACCTGTATGTTTCTTGTTTTAGGTGACAAAAGTAAATCCCAGAGAACTGAACCCATATCTGAAGGATGGTGGAAGCGGTTATCCTGATGATGAAGGCACAAGAAGTGGTGGTAGCCAACTTCTGTCTACTGCTGCTGTTGGCGATGGAGGTGCAAGTTGGAGGCTTAAAGCCTTGAGACGAGCGCAAGAACAAGCAGATCGTGAAGGGCGGAAGCTTGATGAGGTTGGCATTTCAGTGGTTGTCTTGCACGTCTACTGCAGTCACTTTCTAACTATCACATTTACAGGTAGCAGCAGAACGCTGGGGATCACTTAGTCAGCTTGCTATTTCTGTGTCTTCCGGTAAAGCTGCACCAACCCGTGCTCATCTTCATGCTATCAAAGATAGGAGGCAAGGAGTAATGGATGACAAGGAAGCTCTTTCGGATAAAAGAAATCAGACTTATTCTAGAAAGGTAATGTTGGATAAGAGTTGGTGAATTTACTATAGGACGGAATTACTTGCTTTGGTTATTCTTTACAGTGTGTGCTTGCATATTTGTGATTTTAGTGCTTGGGAATAATGACTTTTGAATATCAATTTTTGTTAAATTAATGCTGGCTTTTTTCTTAATAGTGTAGTCTGATATTTTCTCTTGTACTTCCATTACATCTTTTTCTAGATTGTTTTTGTCTTGAGCCAAGGGTCTATTGGAAGCAACCTCTCTACCTCACCTCTGAGGTAGAGGTAAGGTCTGCATACACTCTACCCTCCCTAAACCCCATTTTGCGGGAACACACTGCGTATGATCTTGTTGTTGTGTAGTAGTCTGATATCTAAGAATCTGATCTTGCTTCTTATAAATTCAGAAGGAAGCTGTGCTGTTTGCTTTAGTAAAAAGGAAATGACAATTTGGCTATTTTTAACCTATGCTTTATTGGTGTCAATTGTCTCATAAACATGTGCTTGCAGGAGACATCCCCTGGTCGTTCTAAGATGCGAATGCCCACTAACCTTAAAGATTCTTTATCATGGCGCAAAGAGAAAAATAATACCATATCCAATGCAGATGCAGGGCTTATTGCCACGGCAATTTCTAGTGTAAATAAATTCTCCAATGATGGAAATTTTATGCGTGAATTTATGCTTGAAAAGAGTGGTGATTCTAGCCATGCTCCCGATTCTTCAAATCTGAAGCCAGGAATCTTGGAATTGAAACCAGATTTACCTGTATATGAGAAAACAAGTGAAGATGCAACAAATATCAAACCAGCCTTGACTGCAAATCAATTAGCAGCAAAAGTGATGCAGCTTCGAATGAAAGGGATGCACGATGAAGCAGAAAAACTTCTGGTGAGCAATAAATTCACTCTCTTTTATAGATCATTTAAAACATCATGACGGTTAGTCAAGGCCATGCGTATTTCAAGTGACATCAATGATATTTGATGTTGCAGGCCTTTTGAAACATATCAAGAGTATGTAATGTGTCATCTGTTATATATTGGTCCTAGGTGCCAAATTTTTTGATATCTCCTGGTCTCCTAGATCTAATTTCTAGCTAGTATAATTTTCTGAATTGATTGTTTTAACAGAATGAATATCTTGCTTCCTTCGTCCCTTCAAAAAGCTAGTGACGAAGGAAAAACATCTCCATGCTTGGAGCTTGCGGTTTGTGTAAGCAAGTAAAGTGTGGAGCTTTAATATAAGTCACAATGACACTTAATCTTGAGTTGACTGCTTAGGGTTCAATGGTTGCAATCAACTTACAATTTGTAACTTTCTTTTTCCAGAAAGAGGCGGAGGAGATGAAAATTAAACAAACTGCTAATGATGTGTCGAGTAGACCACGGATTGATGGGAGCACAAGCAGGTGTTTTTTCGATTTGAATGTTCAGTTGGGGCTTGCTTGACTTGGGAAATGGTGTTTTTTTTTTCCATTTTTCTTTGGTTTCGATACCTACAGTGACCAAGTGTACTGGCTTTAATCCTTTGTTTAGATATGTGATGCATGACCTATCTGCTCGGCAAAAGAATAAAATGGAGGATGCCGATGTGCATCTCGCCCAGAAGATAGTGCAAAACAAAAAGTATACTACGTATGGTCAGGCAGATGATGAGTATGATTATGATGGTGGGCCGAGGAAGAAGTCCAGGAAGAAAGGAGGCGGGGAGAATCAGAAATCTCTTGAGACTGCTAATCATGCAAGGCGCATTTTGACTCAGCAGGAGAGATGCCAATTCTGCTTTGAGAATCCAACAAGACCAAAGCACCTGGTGGTTGCCATTGCAAACTTCAGTTACTTATCATTGCCAGTATGGCGGCCGATTGCCCCAGGTCATTGCTGCATCTTGACAATGCAGGTGACTTTCAGCTCTCTGGTCATATTTTTGTTATATTTTTGTGAACTGTACAATTAGCCAATTAAATGATTTTCAGAGAAATAATCTTTAGTGTGGTAGATCTCCATGAGTAGTGTCTTATTAGCAGTGCCGAGCTCCTATTTCATTTGTCTGCCTTTCAGCATTTCAAGAGATCATTTATATCAGAAGTTTCTTAATTTGACTTTAAAAAGGATGATATCATTTATATTACAAAAAAAGTATCTTCTTTTGTGGTAGATTCTTCAGGATGTTATTGCTGCCAAAAATCTTGTTATAGAACAACCTTTGGTGTTTTTCGTCATCCTGACCATTGCTTTCTCTCGGAACAGCATGAATCAGCTACAAGGTCTTTGGATGATAATGTGTGGGAGGAGTTTAGGAACTTCAAGAAATGCCTCATTATGGTGTTTGCAAAGCAAGAGAAGGATCTCGTCTTTCTCGAGACTGTGATGAGTTTGGGCCGGCAGAAGCGGCATTGTTTGGTTGAGTGCATTCCTTTGCCCAAGGATGTTGCAAAGCAAGCACCCTTGTACTTTAAGAAGGTTTGCAAAACCATCTTGTGTTATCCGTTTTATTTTTGTAGCACTGTCTATCAAATCTACTTTGGAACGAGTAGGAATTAAGAAATATGAGGTCACATAGTCTTCCATAAATGTGATATGAAGGGATTTTTGATAAAGCATCTGAAAGGTTACCAGTTGGACTATTTTCAAATATGATTAGGATTTGGTCTAGAACTGTGAAATATGAACTGTCGTTATAGTGGGTAGTGTCTCGTTTCTTGGTCTTCTACTATTAACAAATCATAGGATGTGCTAGAACATGTTAAATGCCCCAGGGATTTGATCTAGTGGTATGAGCATAACAGGTGATGTGTGGGAGAGGTGTGTTTTAAGTGTTCGAACCCCTCTGCTTACATAAGGCTTTTATACAAGTGCAGAAGGGTGGGGGTGCAAGCCTATTATCCACCAAATTTTGAACCTTGAACCTTTTGACCCTCGGGGATTTCTTGGTCATAAAAGGAGGTTATAGGATGTGGCTGGGCGTATTTGGAAACTAATGTTCTTTCAATTGCATCTTTTCTTATGAACTATTGCTTATGTATTGCTCTGAAAGAATACATAGATTTTGTCTTTTGGCTTTTAATAGACCTGTTAGATATTCAGAATTGAGTCACTTAGGATTTGTTTGGCGCAAAAAATAGCTCCAAAAACAAATATAGACATTGTCTTAGAAATACTCAAGGTGGTTCTGGCATGCGTGTTCATACTTGGTTCTTTTCTCTCTCTTTTACTCCTATTTGGTGTTGTGTATATTTGAAGCAATGTTGCTCATAACAAATATCCGCTGTAGGCTATTGATGAAGCCGAAGATGAGTGGAGTCAACACAATGCTAAGAAGCTCATAGATACAAGTGTAAAAGGTTTACGGGCTTCAATCCCTAAGGATTTTCCCTACTTCCATGTTGAATTTGGCTTAAACAAGGGGTTCGTTCATGTAATTGACGATGAAAAACAGTTCAGTAGCAGTTTTGGCCTCAATGTGATAAGAGGGATGCTGAAGTTGCCAGCTGAAGACATGCATCAGCGCCAGAGGCGTGAATCAGTTGACACACAGAGAGAAGCTGTTGCTAGTTTTGCCAGACAGTGGGAGCCTTTTGACTGGACTAAACAGCTTTGATCGACTACCATTAGGCGTGTATGTACCTGTATTCTGAGTGTAAGTTTCGTATATTTAGCTTGAAATACGTTGGCGTAGGTTGTATTTTTATTAAGAAAAAAGCCATTGATGTTATTCATAGTATCACTGCCTACTGTTGCATGATTGTCATATACTTGAATTTGACATTAGAAATGTAGATGATGATCTTTTGGGGTGAAAGCCTCGCGGTAGTTTAAATTTACTTAAAATTTAGAGTGGTAATTTTGTCTCATCGAATTTGAAATGTTTTTTTTCTTTTTCCTTTTACCGTTGCTATCTCTGTTGGAGCATTGTAATGTGTTTATCTAACTCTTACCATCAAGAATCAAGTGTATTTGTCTCTGATTAGTTCCAAGTGGTATGTTAAAAAATTGGCATCCAATGATTTTTTTTAGGGCTCGATTGGGTACAAGGGATAACTAATTTCATGATTAATGCGATGTTTGGTTAGGAGAAAATCACGGGATAACTTATTTCAAGATTAATCTTTGAATAATTAATCTTGCATAATTTGTTTCTCAACCAATCCTTAAAAGTCAAAATAACAAAAGAATTCAAGATAGTTGTTACTTTTGGTAGTTGGCCCAAAGATGTACTTTTGGGTTAAGTCTAAAATTGGTTGGTCTTGATATTTTGTCCTCATCAAAAAAATCTTGTACACATTCATAAGGATTAGTCTTGATTTGTTGACCTTGCTTGATAAATTTTTACCTGTAAGGAAAACGTTCTAATTCTTGCGCATAAAATAGATGTGCAGGTCAGTTCAAGACAATGAACTTGTGCAATTGACCAGAAGTTTTTTCTTATAGGCAAGAGTTAGAACTTAGACATGTTATCCATATTACAAATGGTCTAACTTTTGCTCATAATGTAGATGTTCATGACGTTTCAAGATTAATGAACCTACACAATTGATCAAAAATTTTGTCTTACAAGCAATGTTAGAACTTATTTATCGGTGACAAAAATTCAAGACACACATTTTGGAGATAAAAATTCAAGACATGACATTTGGGCTACAATAGTTTAAGACCAGACACTTTGAGGGATACTAGGCGTAATTTTCTAAGTACTTTTGGTAGATGGGCTTCTAAGATTATTACTTTTGGTAGATGGACTTTTAAGATGTTGTACTTGGGTTAAGTTTCGCAATGGTCCTAAAATGGGTTGGTCTTGATGTTTTGTTATTTATAAAAAAAATCTTATAAAAATAACTTCTATAAAGGGTGATCTTAATTTTTTGATCCTGCTTAATAAATTTTGCAGGTAAGGCAAACACTTTAACTATTGCTCATAAGGCAGACGCTTTAACTTTTGTCCATAAGACAGAGTAACAGACATTCATGACAATGAACTGGCATAATTAACCAGAATTCTTGTCTTATAGATAAAAGTTAGAATTTAGATATGTTGTTCATAAAGTAAAACTTCTCGTCATTTTTAAAACAGTGAACCTACTCAATTGACCAGAAGTTATTTCTTGTAGGAAAAACTTAGAACTTAATGTTGTTGTCTGTCATATAACTTTTGCTAATAAGGCAGATGTCCAAGACATTCTAACATAATGTATTTATTCAATTGACCATAGATTCTGCCTTATAGACAAACTTTAAAACTTATTTGGCGTGAAATTTAAGACCACATACTTTGAGGGATAAAATTTTAAGACCGAATATTTGAAAAGCAAAAATTCAAGATCGGACACTTGAAACACTAGGCGTAATTTCTTGGATGTACTTTTGATTAATGGCCTTTCAAGATACTATGTATTTTTGGTAGATGGACTTTTAAGATGTTGTAATATTGATAGATAGGCTTTTAAGATGTACTTTTTGTAGAGGCATCAAGCATTTATGGAAGTTTGTTTGTTAAAAATGTTGAAGATGAGGGCAAGGAGGAGTATGACTATTTTCGTAAACCAATTCAAATTCTTTTTTCTTTTAGTCGGACCAAAAATATCTTTTTTAAAATTTGAAACTACTTAAAATGTATTTTCCATTCATTTAAATCCAAAAATTCATAATAAACAAAATTATTCCTCATCTAAGAAAAGAAAAAGAAAACAATTAAGGCAAAAATTCACATATAGTCTCATTAGAGTATCTATAACTAACTTCCTAGTTTAAATTTCAATATTTACAATTCATAGACAAAATAAATGACAGTTTTATATATATATATCTATAAAAAAAAAAAAAAGTCCATAACAGCAAAAAGAGATAAAAAAATAAATTAATGTAATAAATGTCCTTAATCTTCTCCAACTTTCCATTTTTTTCTCTGATATAACAGATCAATAAATATGAAATTATACGTTAATCACTCCCTCAAAAGTTGATAATTTTTTTTTTAAAAAAAATTGTGATCTACAGGAGAAAGTTGGTAATTCGTGCATACAAAATTTCTGGTATCTATGATTTACGCAGATTATTTTTTTACTTGAATTTATTTACTGAAATCCTTTTTTGAATCTAATACGCAATAAAAATTGATTCAGTTTCAATATAATGAAAATCGATTTTATTATTGGTTTGAATTAGATTTTCGAAATCAAATGCACAATATAAACTTCACACACTTTCAAATTGTCAATTTTGTAATTACTATTATTTTTGTATACAATAACTTCAATTGTAATTTTGGGTTTCAATTTTCATATTCAATTTTTATTTTCATAATTTTGAAAAAAAAATTCACAGAAGTTGTTAAAAGGTTATAATCCTTGTTTGTTTTAGTTTTTTTTTTTTTTTTTCTAAATCCCATTTGTAATTGCAATTTGTGTGATATATTCATTCATTACTCTATTGCATATTTCATAATATACATATTGACAGTCTTTTAATTATTTTTTTTTATGTATATCTATTAATAGTACATTTGAATTTCTGTATATCTATTAACATAAGTGTATAATTGTATTTGTATATCTGTTTTAAAGGTTACAAAGATTGTTTTTATTATTTGTATATCTGTTGTTTGCATATCTGTATTTTAGTTTACATAAATTTGATATTTGTATATCTGTTGTTTGTATATCTGTATATACATATATGCAAATGAAATATACATATATTCAAATCAAAACTGTCGTTTATTATTTGTATGTATGTTGTTTGTATATTTGTATATACAAATTTGAATGTTGTTTGTAAACGATATTGCAAATGAAATATATATATATATATTCAAATCAAAATTGTTGTTTATTATTTATATATCTGTTGTTTGTATATCTGTATATACAAATTTGAATGTTGTTTGTAAACGAAATATACATGCAAATGAAATATACATATTTGTATATCTGTTGTTTGTATATCTGTATATACATATATGCAAACAAAATAAACATATACATATATGTTTATTATTTGTATATCTGTATATATAAATTTGAATGTATATTACATATATACACTCTAAAATTGTATATATCTACATATACATTATTCTTCAAAAAGTATATGTGCAAGTTAACTGTATATACATATATGTAAATTGTATATACATATATCAAAAATACAAACTGTAATACATACATACACTCTAACTCTGTATATATATGCATGTATTATTCTAAAAAAAAAAGTATACGTATCTACATGTATTGAAACAAAAATGTATATTGACCAACAATTTTGTTTCACGAGAATATATACAAAAATACCTCGTAATCATTGTCAACTTCATTGCTCCTCCTTTTAGATTTAGATACCTCAAAATATTTTTTCCTTTACGCCTTGCTAGAAGATGCAAAATTCTTTCCTTTTATATTTTTGATAAATCATCCATTAAAAAGAAAAAAATGGGGGAGTGACTTACATAATATATAAAAATTTATATTATAAAATAAAAATCCGCAAAAATGAAGAAATTATAACAACGGGGGAATGCTCCCCCTTTTCTATTTTTTTTAAATAGATGAACAACGAAGAAATTTAACGACTAACTGACATAATATATAAAAATTTTAAAATTGTTGTGGAATATTTGTGAACATCCATTTAATATGACTAAGTGGAAATTAAACCCCACCACTTTACGTAAATTATTGTTATTTTGGCTATAAATAGCCTTTGCTTGAATGAAGTTTTAGCATAGAGAGAAAAACAAGAAGAAAGGATCAAAACTACAAACTTTCTCTTTGATTTCCATTTTCTCTTTCCTCTCCATTCCTTCCTTTTATATAATTTTATAACACGTTATCAGCACGAGTCTCTGCAAAACCCTTTTGAAGGTATTTAAAGGTTAGTATTTAATTTTCTTAAATAATGTTTAATATTTTCAAACGTGAATTTAGTGCCCTAGATATATCAGGCAAAACTTATATGTCCTGGGCACTAGATGCAGAAATACATTTAAATGCAATGGGTCTGAGACACCATTAAAAAATAATAATATGGCATCGAATCAAGATAAAACCAAGACCATGATATTTCTTCATCATCATCTTGATGAATGTTTAAAAATGGAATACCTCACAATTAAAGATCCCCTCATATTGTGAATAATTTAAAAGAAAGATACGATCACTTGAAGATGGTCATTCTTCCACAAGCTCGACATGAATGAACCTATTTGAGGTTTCAGGACTTTAAAAATGTAACTAAATATAATTTTGCGATGTTTAGAATTAAATCACAGTTTGATTTATGCGGGAAAAGTATCACGGATCATGACATGTTAGATAAAACATTCTCTACTTTCCCTCCTCGAGTATGCTCCTGCAGCAGCAGTACCGAGAAATGGAGTTTAAAAAATATTCTAAATTAATTGCTCATCTTCTTGTTGTTGAACAATATAATGAGCTTTTAATTAAAAGTAATGAAAGTCGGCCTTTTGGTACTGCTCCATTTCCAAAAGTGAATGCTGTAAATTTTCACCCAAATAGGCGTGAAAGAAGTCCTGACCCCAGTCATGGTTGTGGTCGAGGTCGAGGTCATGGTCGTGAAAGGTATTTTAATTAGGGTGATCGCCTTACAATAAACAATAACCCTTCGCACTAGCAGTGTAAAAGGGGAGGAAAAGCTCCTGAAGTAGCGCCAAGGACGAACTCTGAAAGTAGATGTTATCGATGTGGAGGAAAGGGACACTGGACGCGTACCTATCGTACGCCAAAATATCTGGTAAAACTCTATCAGGCGTTCCTAAAGAAACCAGAAAATGATGTTAAAACAAACTTCCTCCTTGAAAATAACGTTGGACCCATGGACCTAGAAGTTTCTAATTTCTTTGCCATTCCTAAAGAACATGTAAACCACTCTGAAGGTGATGATTATAAAATAGTCTAATTATATTAATTTTGTGTTAAAGTTAAATTAGTTTACATTTCTACTGGTAATATTTTACTAATCTGGTATATAAATAAATGTTTATGTGCATTTATTGTGTCGTAAAATATTTTTTAAAAGTGAATATTGGGTATTTGCACGATAATATAGTAATAATTTATTAAATTGATGGAGTCTTAAATTTAGCAATATAGATAGGCACGTATTCACATAAACAAATAACTGAATAATAAATATAGTTATAATGAACTTGCAAACACTATTTATATTGACATATAGGTAACATGAAATGAGATATTATATAATATGTTATGTGCTAGTTATATTTTAATGTTTATTTTATTTATATTTTTATTTGAAGAAAATATGGATACTCCTCAAGTCTTATTTGAATCAATAATCGATCATGATGATATTTGTGTAATTGATAGTGGAACAATGCACGCAATATTTAAATATGAAAAATACTTTTCTCACTTACTTGGAAGAAGAGCATATGTTACAACAATTGATGGTAATTCAAAATTGATCGAAGGCTATGGAAGATCTACTATATTTCTGTCTGAGGGGACAAAATTAGTTATAGAAGATGCATTGTTCTCTTCTAAATTCCCAAGAAACTTATTAAGTTTTAAAGATATTCACAAAAATGGATATCATGTTGAGACAATGAATGAAATGAATGTCGAATGTCTTGGCATTACCAAGAATGTCTCAGGTCAAAAACAAATGTTGGAGAAATTACCAGCTTTGTCTTCCGACTTATACTATGCCAAAATTAGTACAACTAAAGTACACGCTATCGTAAATCAAAAGTTTACTAATATAAATACATTTGTATTTTGGCATGATCGAATAAGCCATCCTGGCTCAATAATGATGAGAGGTATCATTGAAAAATTCAAAAGGGCATCCGTTAAAGAACTTGAAGATTCTTACACCGAATGAATTTTCATGTGCTGCTTGTTATCAAGGCAAACTGATAACTAGGCCATCGCCACTAAAATTTAGCGTCAAATCCCCTCTGTTTTTAGAACGTATACATGGGGATCTATGTGGGCCTATTCACCCACCTAGTGGGTCATTTAGATATTTTATAGTTCTAATAGACGCATCTTCAAGATGGTCGCATGTGAGCCTCTTGTTATCTCGGAACCTGGTATTTGCGCAATTATTGGAACAAATAATACTATTAAGGGCACAGTTATCAGATTATCCTATTAAGGTTATTCACCTAGATAATGCTGGAGAATTTACATCCCAAGCTTTTGATGATAATTGTATGTCAGTTGGGATAAAAGTTGAACATCTTGTTGCTCATGTTCATACTCAAAATAGCCTTGCTGATTCATTTATTAAGCGCCTAAAATTAATAGCACGACCACTACTTATGAAAACAAAATTGCCTATTACTGTTTAGGGTCATGATGTCTTACATGTAACATCACTTGTTCGTCTCAGGACAACTCATTATAATAAATACTCCCCGTTTCAATTGGTTCTGGGCCATGAACCAAATATTTCCCATCAATGAATTTTTGGATGTGCTGTACATGTGCCAATTGCACCACCTCAGCGTAGCAAGATGGGTCCCCAGAGAAGGTTGAGAATATATGTGGGGTTTGAGTCACCCTCTATAATTCGCTACCTTGAACCATTGATGGGAGATTTATTTACTGCTCGATTTGCAGATTGTCGATTTGATGAAATAAATAACCCACAATTAGGGGGAGAAAAACGTGACCTTAAAAGAAAAATTGCGTGGAAAGTTTCATTATTATCTCATTTTAATCCACTTACCCCCATATGTAAAAGTGAGATCCGGAAGATCATTCACTTACAGAAATTAGCAAATTAATGTCAGATGCATTTACTGATTTGAAAAGGATAACCAAGTCACGCATCCATTCAGCGAATGTGCCTGTCCGAATTAAAGTTTCAAAAGAACCATCTTATAATGTAATAGATTTTGAATCCCAAACACGCCTGAAGCGTGGTAGGCCTTTGGGTTCAAAGGATAAAAATCCTAGAAAAAGAAGCGTGAAAAATGATAAAGATGGTATTATAAAAGATTCTCCTGAAGAGACTCAAAATCTGATTAATCCTGATATTCCTGAAGAAATCAGTGAACTCGAGACTCAAGTGAATGAAGAACTTTCAATAAGTTCTACTAATGATGAGGTAAATTTAGATCGACCGAAAATTATGGTGGATAATGTTTTTGCATATAATATTGCACTAAATATCATGCAAGACAATGAGGACCTTGAACCTCTATCTGTCGAAGAATGTCGACGAAGAAAAGATTGGTCAAAATAACAAAAGGCGATTCGATTTGAATTGAACTCACTTGCTAAATAGGAGGTTTTTGGACCTGCAGTCCAAACCTCAAATGGTGTAAAACCAGTTGGCTATAAATAGTTCTTCGTACAAAAAAAAATTAGAAAAATAAAATTGTAAGATACAAGGCACACCTTGATGAACAAGGATTCTCTCAAAGACCCGGTAATAACTATGAAAAAACATATTCACCTGTCATAGATGTAATAACATTTTGATACCTCATCGGTCTAGCCGTACATGAAAATCTTAAAATCCATCTAATGGATGTGGTTACAGCTTACCTTTATGGTTCACTTGATAACGATATTTACATAAAAATCGCAGAAGGAATAAAATTTTTTGAAGCATATAGTTCAAAGTCTCAGAAATTATATTCAATCAGATTACAAAGATCGTTGTACGATCTAAAACAATCAGGGAGTATGTGGTATAATTGCCTAAGTGAATACTTGAAAAATATAGGATACATAAATGATGTTTTTTATCCTTGTATTTTTATTAAGAAAACGGAGTCGGGGTTTGTTATACTCGTCGTTTATGTGGATTATATAAATCTCATTGGAACTCCAGAAGAGGTCCAAAAGGCAATCGAATATCTAAAGAAAGAATTCGAAATAAAAGATCTTGGAAAGACAAAACTTTGTCTTGGTCTGCAAATTGAACATTTAGCAGACCGAATCTCCATCCACCAAACTGCCTATACGTAGAAGGTTTTGAAACGTTTTTACATGAACAAGCATATCCATTAAGTACTCCAATGGTTGTTCGATCACTTGATGTAAGTAAAGATCCATTCCGACCTCTGAAAGAGGGTGAATAGATTCTTGGTCCCAAAGTACCATATCTCAGTGCTATTGGTGCACTTATGTATCTTGCTAATGCTATAAGATCGGATATAGCATTTTCTGTTAATTTATTAGCAAGGTATAGTTCTTCTCCTACGCAAAGACACTGGAATGGAGTAAAACATATACTGAGGTACCTAAAAAAAACTGTTGATATGGGTTTTTTTTTATACTAACAAAGCTAGTCCAGATCTTGTTGGTTATGCAGATGCAGGATATTTATCCAAACCACATAAAGCACGATCCCAAACAGGCTATGTGTTTACATATGGAGATACTGCAATATCATGGCGATCCACAAAGCAGTCCATCGTGCTACTTCTTCTAATCATGCTGAGATAATAACAATCTATGAAGAAAGTAGAGAATGCATATGACTGAGATCAGTAGTACATTCCATCAAAGAAAGATGTGGCCTGAAGCTTGATATCAAGGTACCTACAGTCATATTTGAAGATAATGCAACATGCATAGCTCAACTAAAATGAGGCTTTATAAAGGGAGATAAAACGAAGCACATTTCGCCAAAGTTATTCTTCAATCACAACCTTCAGAAGAATGGTGATATTGTGCAACAAATCCGCTCCAGTGACAATCCATCAGATTTTTTCACAAATCTTTACCAACTTCAACCTTTGAGAAGATGGTATATAGGATTGGGATGCAAAGACTAAATCGGTTGAATCAGGGTCTTCATCAGGGGGAGTGAGAATACACGTTGTACTCTTTTTTCCTTAACCAAGGTTTTTATCCCACTAGATTTTTCTGATAAATTTTTTAATGAGGCAACACTCAAATGCGTATTTAGTAAATTTTATTTTACATGGACGTCCAAGAGAGAGCATTGTGGAATATTTGTGCACATCCATTTAATATGACTAAGTGAAAATTAATCCCCACAACTTTATGTAAATTATTGTTATTTTGAGCTATAAATAGCCTTTGCTTGAACGAAGTTTTAGCCTAGAGACAAAAACAAGAAGAAAGGATCAATACAACAAACTTTCTCTTTGATTTTCATTTTCTCTTTCCGCTCCATTCCTTCCTTTTATATAATTTTATAACAAAAATAAATTAAATTTAATGTCAATAAATATTCTAAACTGATTTTCTGTGGTGAAAAATCTGCAAAATGATTTATTACAAAAAAATCAAGGATTATATTTTGTGATATTTAGAGTGACTTTGAGAGAAAAATAAGGAGAAAAAAGTTAAAGAAGGTCTCTTGAATAATCATAAATTTAAAATCAAGGATATTAGAATGATTTTGAGAGAAAATTAAGGAAAAAATAATTGAAGAAGATATCATAAAAAATCTTGTGTTTTGATATTCCATTGTTGCTTTTTTTTTTTTTTTGAGCCAATAGGATAGAGAGAATAGAAAGAAAATACCCAAAATAAATACCTGAGAGAGAAAATTAATATATACAAATCTTAATATATTTTTATATAAGGCCTACAATTGAAACTGATCTTTAACTACCAAATGATTATGAATTGTAATTTTTTAAAACTTAACCATATTATGTAATTAATATAGTATTTTGTCTATAATATGTAATTTTTTCAATAATTAATGCATTCAACCTTTCTATTTTCAGTTTCTATGGAGGTTCTAATCTCCTAAGCTCACTTACAATTTGAATAAAAATAATGACCTTACAAAGATCTCCAGCATGTATTTTATATAGAGAGATCTTCTATGTTATTCTTTTTGGGTAATCTTCCATGAAAAAAAAATATCATATAACTAGAGACAAACTATAAACCATTATAGAATCAGATATCCCATTTCATTCTTGTCTAATTCATAATTTAAAGATTTGGGGTCGTTTGATCATTGAATAAGAAAAATAATTTTGAGATAAAATTTTGAATTAACTTTTTTCCATATTTGATATGAAGTACAAACTAATTCCGAGTTTCTTTTGTTCCATCATTTGAATCGAAGGTGGAATTATTATAGCGTATGAAGGATGGGATAAAATAATTACATTAGAAATTTCAATACATGAAATATCTCTACTTATTCTGTTCATGTACCATCTCGCGATTTTAATGTGTGTTTCCCACCTACTACATATGAATTCAATTTTTACTGTCCATCTTCACTTTTCATATGTAAAACAAACACACAAACAGACACACTGAATGAAATAATAAACGTAGATCGAGATTTACAAAATTTTCAGTAAAATCAATTAAAATTATTAGATCCTAAGACTTTATACAATGCTAAATATTTTTCTACAAATAATCAACTATGTAGACATTATAGAGAAGAACAAATATCAGTCATAGGAGAAAATATTACAACCTTAAATCTAGTAAATCCTGAATCTTTAAAGCAAATCAGGAACAATAAAATGATATTAATGCATATGGGATTAATAGTTATAGGAATAAAAGGATTAATCAGACAAAATTTAGGAACTAAAGTATTAATAGTAATATATGATGATAGATGATCAGATATTAAGAAATCGATAATTGGATTAACTGAAGTAGATATGACAAATAATGGAGGAATATTTTATATTAGTCTAGATTTCTTAATGAATTTAAAAGAATTTGGGAAGCATATTAAAATAGGAATTTAGACTAAAGGATACAAAGAAATGAATAACGGAAATACTTTATTAATGTGTGTAGGTTATATATATATATATATATATATATATATATATATATATATTAAATTAAAATATAATATTTTTTCCTAATTACTGACTTTAAATGAAAAGACCGTATTGTCCCTCGTCTTCAAATTGTACAACGAAATATGTGATTGTTAGAATACTTGTTTATTGGGATGTATAAGATGAGACATCTCATGGATAAATTTGAGATATTTCATAAATAACATTTATATCATGTTTAGTCGATAGTATAACTTTATTCCGGAACTAATTTGTACCGTCAATTAAACATGGTAAAACTAATACCAAATTTCGTCTTCAAAATACATAATAAAACACCCTCCTAGTTTACTGTTGTTTCCCAACTACTACACCTGAATTCAATTTTTGCCGTCCCCCTTCACTTCTCATGTATATATATAATAAAAAAAATATTTTTCCTAATTAATGTAATTAAATGAAAGGCCATATTGACCCTTATCTTCAAATTGTACAGCGTAACATGTGGTTGTTAGAATATTTGTCGTTTGATAGGATGTATAAGGTGGAATATCTCATGAATAAATTTGAGGTGTTCCATAAATAAAATATATATCATATTTCGTCTTCAGGATGCATAATTAAGCGTCCTTGTAGTTTTACTAGGTGTCTCCCATCTACTACACGTGAATTCAAGTTTTATTGTCCCCGTTCACTTTCTGTATGTACGAAAAAAGTAATTTATATATACAAAAGTAATATATATATATGTGTGTGTATAAATAAATAAAATTAGCTAACTTTCAAAAATTGTATCAATACCACATAACTTGAGAAAAAGGGTATAACATATATTACTTAAAAATTACGTAAAAAGTATTATAAATCACAATAGAATCTAAAAATATTCTTAACATATGTATGTATTAAAAAAATATTTTTGGTAAGATATATCATTTCTGATTATTGGTTTAATTGTAAGCATCAAGGGCACATTGATAACGAGTTTGATTAATTGTGAAGACAAATTTGTTCATATCAATAGAATCAAGTAATTTTCTGAAGTGGATACCGCCAGAGCTATGGTTCAACAGAATAAGGAGTGTGATCATACAAAAATTGTAAGGCCCCTGAAACACAAATCAAAAGAAAGGTGGTTCAATTCCAAAATATACCAAATCTGAAGCAGAATAATGTTAACAGCAAGGGCAAGGAGAAGGAGGATAGCAACCATTATAATACTCCTATTTAAAATATAAAGGTAAGAAGGAGACCAAGTTGGGTTTAAATAGAACAACAAGTGAGGTCTTGGGGAGGATAGAGCTATACGCAGACCTTACAACCACCCAGGAAGGTAGAGAGGCAAAGTTGGGTTTCAATACAAATGTAAAGTGAAGAAGCAATATTGCAAATAGACAAAGAATTCGAAAGGGGATAGGAGCTAACTTGAACAAGAACAATCAACTGGTGGACAAAGCCTTCATCCATCAAGGATATGATGCAGTAGGTGGATCAAATTAATGAAGAGCTATAATATAAGAGACATAAATTGAAATTACCAGAATATGAGCAACAATTCTGACCTTATCCTCGACCTTCATGTCTTTCTACTTAATGACATGTCCTCGATCAATTGAAGTTTGGGCATGTACACCTCCCTTAGTTCTTCTTGTTACAATCAACCTATTGAACCTCCTCACTGTCACATACATACCTCCTCTTCAAATATCTGAAATCATCTGAGTCTCGATTCAGTGATCTTTTCAAACATCCACGTAATGAAAAGTTGAAATTCAAGATTAAAACCATAAAAATAAAAAAACATTCAGTATCATCAGAGCAACATTTAGTGTCATTAACACACTTCCCACGTAATTTGCTAACATTATTCAATGATTTAGTTTCCATCTTCATTAGCAGAATTTATACTGCATCACAATATTTTAAAAAATTTAACACCACTATTGTAAGACTACCAAGAGAAGCAATACTACATCTTCAATTACTTGTTAAAAAGTATTCCTTCTGTCTCATTTAGTTCAACAAAAGTAAGTTTAAAACACTAGCTAGTCTGTTTGAACCACATATTCTAAAATCTGAACAATGTCTTGAGTTGTTTTGGGAGAATGGGAGTAATCAACATATCTTTCTCCATCCGAAAAATAGAATAAATTTCCAAAGTCCGCTCAACAGAAATGACTGCAATACTCACAATTAGGGGTATCATAATTTTAATCACCAAAAGATTTCGATAAAGATTAGCGGCAGCTTTTCAGATCTTGAAAAAGTTGGCAAATTAAAGAGATGCATAGACAAGAAATAAGTAGATAAAAACGAATAGGAAAATTAAAAAAAAAAAAAAAAAAAAAAAAAAAGCCTTTCGCCATATGAGTTACCTTGACGAACAAACGTAAGGCAAACAAAATAGTAAGATGTAACACAAATTGGAGTCCTAATCGCTTGAGGGAAGGCCAACTCGTTCAAAGCTCTAATTGACGAAAAGAGAAAAACCTAAACTGACTGAAAGTAAAGAGGGAAAATTGAGCAAAAAGGGAAGGAAAATATGTGGGAAATTCTTTTCCCGCTTATGCTTTTCCTAAAATCTGAGATAAAGGTACAATTATTTATTTTTCGTCACAAATCAATAAAATTTTGGAGAAATTTAAGCATTTTATCAACAATACAGATTACTTTTAGCAACAATAAAAATATATAGTTGCTAATGCATTTATATTATAATTTATTTTATTAATCCATAATATATAGCAACAAGAATAAAAGTTTTGGTAACAAGATAAAGTTTGTTGTGAAAAGTTCATCATATGGCAACAGTAAACTTAAGTTGTTGCCAATTATTGAATTTTTGCAACGATATTATAGTTGTTGGTAAAAAGTTGATGCGAATTATGTGTTTTCTTGTAGTGATGATATTTTTCTCTAGTTATAGGATTTACATGAAAAGACCGTATTGTCCCTTATCTTCAAATTGTACAATGTAATATGTGGTTGTTAGAAAACTTATCGTTTGGTAGGTCGTACAAGGTAGGATATCTAAGTTTGGGATATTTCATAAATAAAAATTATAGTCAATAGTATAACTTTATCTCGGAACTAATCTATACCAATAATCAAACTTGGTAAAACTAATACCAAATTTAGTCTTCAGGATACATTATTAAATGCCATCGTGATTTTACTTGGTGCCTCCAATCTACTACACGTGAATTCAATTTTTACTGTCTCTCTTCACTTTTTGTTTGTAATATATCTATATATATATATATATATACTAATTTAGTATACGTGCTTTGTGTGTCATGATATGTAATGCCTCGGATTCTGAATCCCGGACGCTACACGGTGCTAATAATCCCGAAGGACAATTAGCTAATCCATGACCGGTACCTGCTGCAATAACTGTAACATAATGCTGTATAATGCAGAATAATAGGCTGAAAACTGCCATAAGGTTCAATACTGAATAACATCTGAATAATACGGTATCACAATACTAAAACTGAAGTAAATTTCTAAACATGTTATAGTCTGAAAAATATCTAGTCTGAAAACACTGTATTTTGAAAGCCTCTAAAACTGTCTAAAATGAGGAGTTGATGGGACATGTCTCCAACTAATTCTATCTACTGAAAATGAACTGAAATAATGAAATAATAAAATAATCATGTCATCCTCAAATGATGAGGACTCGCTGCTAATCTACAGCTGCTGGAATATGAACTGCTAAGTGCGGTCGGGAATCTGAGCGTCCGAACCTATGGTATAAAACACCATAGCGCAAGAGAAAAGTATGCATCAGTACGTGTTATGCAAAATGGGGTAGGCGGAATACATGGGTTCATATGCATGAACAATACTAACTGACTGATAACATGAACGTGAGAATACATGCATGAATACGTAACTATAAATGAGATCATGATAACACTGGCTACTGAGTATGGACACTGATAACTTGGATTATTGATATAACTGATATATATGATACTGAGTGACTGTGTCTGATAGTCTAGGTTCTGATGGAACTAGCTGAGTTTCGTACTGAGCTGAGTGATTGTGTCTGACAGTCCTGAATTCTGTAAAACTATCTGAGTTCTATTACTGAGACTGAGACTGTGGGGAGTAGTCATCTAACCGACATGCCCCAAATAAGTTATTGTAGTTAAGTTGGGATCCAATCTGTAACCTCAATTGGAAGGATGTCAATACCGTGACACTAGTAAAGACAAGCTATGAGTGACCCTCATCTGTCAGGTACCCTAAGAAGAATGGTGGGACCCTCATCTGTCAGGTTAAGCCACCTCATCAACCCTCAACTGTCAGTGTTGATGTCTCAACCTATGTTGGCTACATAGTTCTGGAATGCAAGGATTGCTTCTAGGAATCACACCCTCTGCTGGTAGGTGAGTTCCCATCCTTGGGTTCACTCGGTGCTGAATCCTACTCCCATCTGAATAAAAATTGAACTGAACTAGACTGAGTTCACTGAGTTTCATTGAATGACGGAATACTATTAAGATTTGATAACTGACTACGATTACTGAGGTTACTAAGATTACTGGACTGATACTGAATTTACTGAGTTTTCCTGATTCATGTGACTGACTGAATTCTCCTGATCATGGATTGACTGAGGGTATCTTGAAAACTGACACGGGCTTTAGGCACACAGCTAAATTATCGGGTATAAATACCCCCAAGACTCGATAGCATGAAACTAATAAGACATGACACTTCTTGAACACATGATCATAGTCCACAATTTATAATACAATTATTGGGGATTTTTATGAGGCACTTGATAATCATAATATTCTACGTGAATAGGAATGCATATAAACATGTCATAATTTCATAAGTCTAATCTCATGAGCATTTCATCAAATAATTACAATGCATAACAATAGCATGTGAGTCATTTTGAACATAAGGGTAAAGAATGAATTCATCATTTAGGTCCTATTGAGTCATAATATATATTTCTTATTCTCTTGGGCATTTTATGAAACACATTGCATGCATAACTTTAGGCTTAAGCATGAGTATTAAACAAACACATCATGACTACATAATTCAACTCAATTTTATAGATTTCGACCCACATGCTAACAAGTTTCATGAAAACATATTAAAGACTCCACCTTGGGAATCATACAACAACATAAACATGGTTATAATCCCTCCACAATATGGAATTCACAATTCATGATTTTAAAATTTAATTCTTGAGGTCCATGGATGGAAGGGATCCTTGGATGAACACTTTACATACCTTGGATGGAAGCTTCTTGAAAGCTAACGGCGAAATCCCTTGAATTTGAACCTTCTATGAAAACCCTAGGCTTGTTCTTGAGAGAATTTGAGAGAAATTAAGTGTATATAGCTTAAAAGTGGATGAGTCTCGTGTTTTTGGGTTATATAAGGGTGGATAAATAACCCTTTTGCCCTTAAAAGTTTGGGGCTGAGTGCAGATTTTTGGCCCAGGCGGAATAGCCAAGGCGCCGCCCTGCCTAGACCCCCAAACTATCTAGGGTGCCGCCCTGCTTATACTCCCGGACTTAGTAGGGTGGGGCGGGCTTATTGCCTCAAGCTACTATTTTGGGAAACCAAATATGCCCTTATGCTATTCCAAATATCCCAAAATTCACCCGAGATATACTATTGACTTGCCCTATCGTGAAGCAACTTAAAAATTGACAAATGGAGGTCGGGAAGGTCTTGAAATAAATACTCAAAGTTCGGAGGCTTAAAATGAGACTAAGTCCTTAAACACTTGGCTAAAATTTTCTAAGTGTTGGGATCCCTTAAGGAGCTTTAAAAGCTGAATTTAGACTTAGACTTTTACAGGGTCTTACAGTATCTCCCACTTGAGAACATTCGTCCTCGAATAAGACTGACTAAGAGGGGGAGAAATGATAAACTGAAGTACATATAGGACATGAACAACTGAAACACGATTTTATGACTGATAAGCTGAATGTATCATACTGAGCATGCATATTTGATGCATGAGTAACTGATTCATGAATGCATCATTGTGATTACCGATATGCTGAGTATACTGAACATGCATATCTGATACATGTATACATGACTGAACTGACACATGAATGCATAACTGAATATGCAATGGTATTTGGTACCAAGTTTATAATAAAACTAAATGTGAAACTGAATGAGCTTAAGGAAGACTGTTACCTTGAGTTAGATATGAGTTTACAGAGAAGAGGTGAGGATACTTGGTTCACATGTCTGCTTCTGCATCCCAAGTAGCTCCCTCAACACACTGATTTCGCCAAAGAACTTTTGACTAGAGAAACTTCTTTGTTCCTCAGTCTCCGAATCTGATAGTCAAGAATCTCAACTGGAATTTCCTCATAAGAGAGACTGTTTTGAACATCTATGCCCTCTATTGGGACCACAAATGTTGGGTTGCTAACTTGCCGAACGACTGAGAATTTTGAAGGGACCGACATATCGGGGACTGAGCTTTCCCTTCTTGCTGAATCTCTTTACTCCCTTTATGGGAGAGATTTTCAAGTACACATGATCATCAATATCAAACTCAGATCCTTTCTGCACATATCTTCATAAGACTTATGTCGGCTTTGGGCAGCCCAAAGTCTTTCTCTGATCAATTGAACTTCTCTAAGACATCTAATACCAAGTCAGGACCTATAGCTGCGGCCTCACTTACCTCGAACCAACCGATTGGAGATCTACATCTCTTACCGTAGAGAGCTTCAAATGGAGCCATCTGAATACGGGAATGATAGTTGTTATTGTATGCAAATTCAATCAAAGGCAAGTGGTCATCCCAACTACCCTTAAAATCAATTACACACGCTCTCAGCATATCTTCTAAAGTCTAAATGGTCTTCTCTGCTTGACCATCTGTCTGAGGATGAAAGGTTGTACTGAGGTGTACTTGAGTACCAAGACCCTTTTGGAATGCTTTCCAGAAATGAGAGGTGAACTTGGTACCTCTATCTGAGATAATGGACAATGAAATACAGTATAATCTGACCAACTCCTTGATATAGAGTTTGGCATAATCCTTGGCTAAATAAGAGCTATAAACTGGAAGAAAATGGGCTGATTTGGTTATTCTGTCTACAATGACCCAGACTGAATTATGTTGATGACGAGTTTGAGGCAAACCCATCACGAAGTCTATGTTCACTTCTTCCCACTTCCAAGTAGGAATACTGAACTCCTACATGGACCCACTAGGCTTCTAATGCTCTATCTTAACCTGCTGACATGTAGAGCACTTAGCCACAAACTCTGCAACATCTCTCTTTATTCCACTCCACCAACAGATCTCTTATAAGTCATGATACATCTTAGTGGCCCCTGGATGAATAGAGTATCGCGCACCATGCACTTCTGCAAGAATTCACTTCTTTAAGTCATCTACACCTGGAACATACAGATGACCCTGACAACGCAGAACACCATCTCCCCTTTGGGAGAAAACCTCTACTTTTTTATCTCTGATTGACTCATTCAACTTGACTAAGCTGGGATCTCTATCCTATTTTTTCTTTACTCAAAAACTAGAGATGATTCTGAATTGTTCTAAACCCATATACTACCTTCTATGGAATCGACTAAGCAGATAATTAGTCGGGAAAGCTGATGAACTTTCTGAGCTAACTTCTTCTTACTGTCCTCAACATGAGCAACACTACCCATAGACAGTATACTGAGAGCATCAACCACTACATTGGTTTTGCCCGAATGATAATAGACGCTTATGTCGTAATCTTTCAAGAGCTCTAACCACCTTCTCTGACAGAGGTTGAGATCTTTCTGAGAGAATACGTATTGAAGGCTTTTGTGATCCGTGAACACATCTACATGCACCCCATATAAGTAATGCCTCCAAATCTTTAAGGCAATTACTACAACTGCTAACTCAAGATCGTGAGTCAGATAATTCTTCTCATGGGGCTTAAGCTGTCTGGAGGCATAGACTATGACCTTACCATATTGCATGAGGACAAAACCCAAACCTATTTTAGATGCATCACAGTACATTACGAACCCATCTGATCCATCTGGAAGAGTCAAAATAAGAGCTGAGGTAAGTCGAGTCTTCAAATCCTAAAAACTCTTCTCGCAAGAATTTGACCGCTGAAACTTAACTTTCTTCTGAGTCAATCAGTACATAGGGAATAAAATAGACAAAAATTCCTCAAAAAATTATCTGTAATAGCCAGTCAAACCCAAGAAACTCCTGATATCTGATGGAGAGATAGGGTGAGGCCAGTTTTTTACTGCATTGATCTTTTGAGAATCTACTCTAATGACATCACCAAAAATGATATAACCAAGAAATGCTGTTGACCTTATCCAAAATTCGCACTTACTGAATTTGGAGAATAATTGATGATTTTTGAGATTCTGAAGTACTGTGCTGAGATGTTCTGCATGATCATGCTTATTGGGGGAATAAACAAGGATGTCATCAATAAGGACTATGATGAACATGCCCAAGTATTTCTTGAACACACGGTTCATCAAGTCCATGAAACCTGCTGGGGCATTGGTAAGACCAAAGTACATGACTAGGAATTCGAAGTGATCATACCGAGTTCTGAAGGCTGTCTTCGGAATGTCATATTCTCTAACTCTAAGATGATGATAGCCTGATCTGAGGTCTATTTTAGAAAAGTAACTGGCACCATGAAGTTGGTCAAACAAGTCATCAATTCTTAGAAATGGATACCTGTTCTTAACCATGACTTATTGAGTTGATGGTAATCCATGCACATTCTGAGAG
The DNA here is from genome assembly GCF_002878395.1 of Capsicum annuum. Taxonomy (NCBI): domain Eukaryota; kingdom Viridiplantae; phylum Streptophyta; class Magnoliopsida; order Solanales; family Solanaceae; genus Capsicum; species Capsicum annuum. The sequence goes on along the minus strand of NC_061113.1, from coordinate 16,464,482 downwards.
AACCGTCTTTCTTTCGCACGAATAGAATTGGTGCACCTTGTGGGGCCACACTAGGTTTGATAAATCCCTTATCTAGGAGATCCTTCAACTATTCTTTCAATTTTTTGAATTATGTTGGTGTCATTCTGTATGGCAAAATAGATATAGGCTGAGTATCTGGAAGAAGGTCAATACCGAAGTCTATTTTTCTTTTGGGAGGAATTTTTGGAAGATCTTCGAGAAAGAGATCTTAATATTCATTAACTAATGGGACTGATTCAAGATTGGGAGTTTCAAAACTAGAGTCCTTAACATGAACAAAATGATAGACACACCCCTTAGATATCATTTTCCTTGCCCGTGGTAGGAAATAAGCTAACCCCTGAATACTGAAGTACTACCCTTCCACTCTAGGACGGGTTTATTCGAAAACTGAAACTGGATAATTATGTTTCTACAGTCGACTGTGGCATAGCAGGAATAAATTCAATCCATGCCAGAATGACATCAAAATTTGTCATCTCTAATTCGACTAAGTCTACTGAAGTGACTTTCAGAGATATCATAACCGGAAAATTCATGTATACCCATCGGGCTATAATTGTTTACCTACTAGAGTAGAGACTGAGAAAGGCTCTGCTAGAATTTTAGAACTGACTCCGAAATCAATTGTTATATAAAGAGTAACAAAAGACATAGAAGCTCCTGGATCTAGCAAAGCATAAACATGTACATGAAATATCTATAACATACCAACAATTACAGTAGGAGAATTTTCCTGATTTTGTTGGGACTGAAGAGCATAGAGTTTTTTTGGGCGTTGCTCACTGGTAGCACTAGAGGTGGCACCCTGCTGATTCGGGCAACCGAACTGAGATGAGGAACTATTATGCTGACCCTGAGGACCTGACTGGGGATAATCTCTAACTTTGTGGCATGGCTTGCCATATCCGAAATAGACATCACTGCCAGCTCTGTAAATATCCTTGTGGTTCTTACCACAAATCTGACAAAGGGGATTAAATCGGGCACTACTAGCACTGCCTTGACACTTAGAGCCTAGTGCCCTATCTCTGTTGCCGTCTCTGAATTTTGGCACTAGAGAACTGGCTAAGGAAGGAGCTGGAACAAAAAACTTAGGATGAAACTGAAAATGATTTCCTTCTTCTGACTTAGGATGACTGAAATTGTAGCTACCTGTTCTAGCCCTCTTATTCTGCTTCTCTCTCTTCTTAATCTTTTGCTCTTTTATCTGCTTAGCATGGACCATAAGCCTAGATATATCCATCTCACTAATCAACATCGCGGTCCTGCACTCCTTGACCATACTATCATTCACCCTAGAAACAAACTTACCCATCTTAGCTCTGTTATTGCCACTACAAGAGGAGCATATCTAGCTAATTGAGTAAACTTAAGAGAATACTCTTTCACTGTCACCCTTCCCTGTCTGAGATTGATAAATTCTAACACCTTAGCTTCTCCCAGCTCTAGGGGAAAAAATCTATCTAAGAATGTAGTGGCAAACTCCTCCCATTCTACTGACCCTGCATCTGCGACTCTATCTGATTTCCACTATTTTGACCAAGTATAAGCCACATCCTGCAACTGATATGCAGCTAGCTCAACATTCTTACTAGCAGAGACCCCCATGATATCTGTAACTTTCTACACCTGATCTAGGAATTCTTGAGGGTCCTCTTCTGACTTAGACCCAGTGAAAGATGGAGGATTCATTCGGGCAAAGTCCCTAATCCTAGATGCAACAGAATTGGCCACTGGGTTGGCCAGAACGGCAGTTGGCCACTCATTCTGAGCAGCAACTAAATTAGCAAGAGTAGTGAATGCAGCTCTGAACTCTGCATGGGAGACGTGTTTGCCTAGGGGATCTGCATAGATGGGTTGAGGTGCTGACTAATTTCCAGTTCCCCTTTCGTTTATCTTCTTGGGAGACATGTTCTATAAATGGAAGAGAAAAGGATTAGACTGAGATTTTAACTTGAGCTCATGCTCATTCACACGACATGAATATTAAAAGAAGGGAAAACTATTCCTAAAACCTCTCATAGCTTTATGTCCATAAGTGTGGTGCGCGACGCACCCATGCACAAGACTTTACTAGATGCGACTTTCATACTTCCTAGGACTCTATTAAACCTTAGGCTCGGATACCAAGTTTGTAATGCCTTAAAATCTGAACCCCAGATGCTATATGATGCTAATAATCCTGAAGGACCACTAGCTAACTCATGACTGATACCTGCTGCAATAACTGTAACATAATACTCTATAATATGAGATGAAAACTGTCATAAGGTTTAATACTGAATAACATCTAAATAATACGATATCACAATACCAAAACTGAAGTACTGAACAAGATATAGTCTGAAAAATATTTAGTCTGAAAACACTGTATTCTGAAAGCCTCTAAAACTGTCTGAAATAAGGAGTTGATGGGACATGTCCCCAACTAACTCCATCTACTAAAATGAACTAAAATAATAAAACAATAAAATAATCATGTCATCCTCAAATGATGATGACTCATTGCTAGTATACTGCTGCTGAAATCTGAACTGCTAAGTGTGTACGGGAACCTGAGCATCTGTAATACCCCGCATTTTGGGGCTAGTATTTGAACCATTGTTCTTTCATGTCTAAGTTATAATCCAAGTGATTATAATGTGAATATAAGTTATACAATATTAATCATAGTCTATGAAGTGGTTTAGAGGTGAAAAATGTTCATAACAATGACTTAGAACAAAGTTGAGCTAAGATTATTTGATTCATCCAAAATTCAATATTCGATAAAGGGTCTACTTCAAACATATATAACTCTTTATATACATAGAATTTTTCAGATCAAAACCCACTAAATTGTATATAATTGAATTATATTTTCAATGATACCAATTTCGCAAAAATCCGATAAGCAAATAAAAAGTTATGCCACTTTTCGTGTAAGGTAGTAAGCCGACGCGATCTTGGCGCGTCGCATCTACTTCACCTCGACACAAAAAGCTGACGCGGATCCAAGGCTATTTTACATGCTAATTCAATTCCAAAAGGTACTAGGGTTACTTTGGTAAATTCCTCTCACCCAAATCCGTCCATAACATCAAATTTCATTCCCCAAAAGCATTACATACATTCCCAATCATATTTTCCTATCTAAGAAAGCCCTAGATCCCTCAAGAACACCGCGAAAATCCATTCAATTTTTCTTCAAGATAGTCAAGAATTCAATGTTTGCAATCCATGAAATATAAACTTCAAGAATGAAACCAAGAATTAAGCATTACAATTCAAGAATCCCAAGAAAGCATTCAAGATCATCTCCTAAGGTTTTAAAGTCAAATTCAAGATTTCTTCAAGGATCCATTGAATTAAGGTATGTGGGAGTTCATCCATGGGTCATCTTTCACCCATGGAGCCTAAAACTAAAATTTCAAGTTTAAAGTCAAAATCTTTACATGTTTCCATGAATTTTGTTTATAAATTTTCATGAATCTCAAGCTTAAATCATGTTTCCATAAAATTGTTGGTGATATTGAACCTTATATGTTTGAATGTTATTGTTTGCTAAATTTAACCCAAATTGATGATTGTAGAGGTGAAAGCATGCTATTACTACTATTTTTAACTATTCCCATGCTTAGCCTAAACCATAAAGTACAAGTGTTTGATGAAGTGCCTACAAGAATGATTTTTGAACAAGGGCTTACATATCATGATTTAACTAGTTTCAAGATGAATCCCCAAGTTATGAATTTTGCCATGTAACTTTAGTATTCCCTCATGATTAAAACTCTTGTTTTTTAGTAATGAACTTTACATGTTTTGATGAAAAACCCATGTTCTATTTCAAGTGAATTTCATGTAACTTCCCCCAATTCACGATTTTGGTTGAGTAACCATACTATGCTTCCATGCTTAAGATATTCCCATGTCCAAGTATTAATCTCCATGTGAATTGAATAGAGTAATCATGACATGTTACTATGTCTTCTCCTTCATATACAAGTCCATAACCTCCAAGTATTTAATAACATGTCTCAGTGAATGAATTGCAAATAATTGGCGATTGTTGTGTGAGTATGATCATGCCATACTTTACTTTTATGCTATCGAGTCCTGGGGTATTTAATACCCAAAAATTTACCAACATACCTAGAGCCAGTATCAGTTATAAATAGTCTCAGTCATGTCACGATCAACAGTATTCTCAGTCAGTTACAAAACTCATAGAACTCAGCCAGTTACAGAACTCAGGAAAACTCAGTAAACTCGGTATTAGTCCAATCCAGTTCAGTATTAAATTTAGAACTCAGTAGTATTCACTATTCCGTTCAGGCCTCAATAAATTCAATCAGTTAACAGAATTCAGTAATATTTTCATCAATCAACGAAACTCAGTGAACTCAATTTAGTTTAGTGAAACAGTACTGTCAATAATAGTTTAGTCAAGCCTAGTATAAACTCGGAAATCAGTTTAGTGTCTATTCAGTTGGGAGTAGGATTCAGCACTGAGTAAACCCAAGGATGGGAACTCACCTACCAGTAGAGGGTGTGATTCTTATAAATAATCCTTGCATTCTAGAACTACGTAGCCAGCGTAGATTGAGACATCAACCTGCTAGTTGAGGGTTGATGAGGTGGCTTAACCTGTCAGTTGAGGGTCACTCATAGCTTGTCCTTACCAGTGGCGCAATATTGACACCCTTCTAATTGCGGTTACAGATTGGACTCCAATTCGGTTATCTTATTTGGGGTATGTCAATCAAATGACTACCTTCCACAGTTTCAGTTTCAGATTCAAGAATGTCATCTACAGTCACTCAACTCAGTAAAGAACTCATATAGTTCTTCAGATTCAGGACTGTCAGATATAGTCACTCAGCTCAGTAAAGAACTCATATAGTTCTCCAGATTTAGGACTTTCAGATATAGTCACTCAGTTATCAGTTAGTCCTGGATCTGTAGAACTAAACTGAATTCTATACTGAGACTGAATCTGAAATTGGGACTGTGGAAGGTAATCATCTAATCGACATGCCTCTTTTTCTGAATAGATTTGGGTTCCAAGCCTGTAACCCTAGCTGGAAGGATGTTAGTACCGTGTCATGGGTAAACACAAGTGTTGAGTCACCTTCATCTGGCAGGAGCTCTAAATGAGAATAATGGTAGCCTCAACTGGCAGGTAGGTTACCTCACCAACCCTGAACTGGTAGGTTTGATGTCTCAACCTATGCTGGCTACGTAGTTCTGGAATGCAAGGATTTCTTCTAAGGATCACACCCTCTACTGGTAGGTGAATACCCTTCCTTGATTTCACTTAGTGTTGACTGAACTGTTACTGATTTCACTGAGTTCTGTTGAATGACGAAATACTACTGAATTTTGTTAGCTGACTAAGTTTACTAAGGTCTGAACTGAATACTGGGCTGGGCTGGACTGGACTGATACTGAATTACTGAGTTTTTCTGAGTTTCGTAACTGACTGAGAGTACAACTGATCATCACATAACTGAAACTATTTTGTAACTGACACTGGCTCTAGGTAAGCAGCTAAATTGTTGGATATTAAATACCCCCATAACTCGATAGCATAAAAGTAAAGCATCACATGTTCTTGTGAAGCATAACAATGCACATTTGTTCATAATGCAACTATAGAGGCATTTTATCAAACACTTGAATGGCATGAACTAGTATACATGCTTACATGATATAATTTCTCTAGTTTAATTCACATGAACAATTCATCAAACACTTGAAAGGTATAGTATTTGCACATAATAATAATCAACACATGAGTATCACAATTTCAACACCAAGTTCACAATTTCAAGGCTCTAACATAAATTCACATGATACTACATATATAATTATTAATTTCACATAAATCTTGCACTTTATCATGGATTAGAAACCTAATCAACGTTATAATCATGAATACTCTTAAATCCAATCATGAATACTACTCTAACTTGTAGTTCAAGAGCTCAACATGAAGTTCATATAAATCATACTACAATTAACTAGTTTTCATGAATCTTGAGGTAAATCATGGAACTAAAACCTAATTTAATCTCATAATCAAGATTAAACTTGGATCCAACATGAGATCTATAAAATCAACTAACTTGTAGTTTTAAAGAGATTCTTGAACTCCAAGGGTGGAAGGATACCCAAGGATGAACACTTAACATACCTTAAAGCTTGATTTTGAAAGAGATCTAACGTTTCTTGAACATTCTTGGATTGGGAAACACAAATCTTGATGTTTTCTTGATGGTTCTTGAACTTAAAGAACTTGAATATCTTAGTTTCTTGAAGAAGGATTTGAATCTTGTTCTAGGGGGATGATCTTGAGAGAAATCCTAATTTTGATGTTGAATATGAATGAGGAGTTATGTTCTTCAATTGATGGAATTAGGGGCTATAAAGGATGGAAAAAGATCCAAAAATCCCTTTTAAAATATCTTTAAATCGCTAAACGGAGGTGCGGGATGGTTTGGGTGACGAACCGTCGCCCTGGGGACTGACCGTCCCTCAAACTATTGCTTTATGTCCAGAAAATGGACTTACTCCTCAGTTGCGATGGTTTGGCCGACAGTTCATCGGCTTTCCCTTCACACTTTGGCAATTCAAAAAGCTCACTGTAAAACGTCCATAACCTTTTACTCCGATATCATATTTTTACAAAATTGGTATCCTTAGAAAGCTAATTCAATTATATATCTGTTGGTGGGTCATGAGGTCAAAAATTCGTAGTATAACTCAAGATATGCTCATTTGAATCTGACTATAACAATATTCTTCTCAAGAATTCAATTGGTAAGGGATGTTTTGTTTCACCTAGTAGCTACGAGGTATTTAAGGATTTAATACTCTTCAAACTAGATTATAAAACTACCAATGCACTATAATTTATTTCTCATAAGCTTGAAACATGGTTCTAATATTCGTTGGGATTCTTGGAGTATTACAAAAATAAAAATAACAGTTAAATAAATATCAATAGGTAATTGAATAAAGTAAAAAGTTGACAATATTTACCTTACACTCAAACTAGAAATATGGATCAGTCATGTTCATCAAGTTTTGATAATTAAATTCACTAGTCAAATACATTTTTCTTTCCTCTTCTTTCTTACTATTGAAGTCATTAAAGACCTCTTTCTTCTCCACATCAAGAGGTTTGTACAAATTCACTTCTAGTCTATTCTTTCTCCTTGCATTTTTGGCCTTAGAATTCATGGTCAATCTTCCTTTTAAAGCAGGAGTATAAGGAGATTTTCTTACATAGCTTGGATATATAGTCCTTTTTTATTGCTGCCCATCTAACTTTGTTGATAAAGATTTCACTTCATTCAAAAGGACATCATGTTTATCACAACATATTTGACATTTACAACAACAATCAACATTAGAAGCATTCAAGTTTGTTGTTTTTGTCACACCCGGAGTATCTCCCCCCAACCAAGATCAGTAGTATATGAGTCACCTATTTCTACTCCATCAAAATATCCATAAATATCAAATGCAATCTTACCAATGTTATCTCTCTCAACACCATAATTTCTCACAACACTATTCTCCCCACCAACCCTATTAAGATTTTTCTCATCACCAACTCTCTCAAAATTCTCCTCACCACCACTTATATCCAACTTTATTGCAGTTACACATGACAACTCATCTTTTAAAACATCAATTTTTTAATTCGAACAATCTTCATAGGCCTAAATATCTTAAACAAAAATCCTTTCTTTCTCTATGTTTGTTGGAAAAGAAAAGGGTAAACAACCTAATTTTGCATCTGCATTTAAACTTTAAAAAATTACATATAGTTTGGAACAACTAATTTAATTGTTCAACAATAATTTCGATTGTCTGTTGTTATAGGAACAACTTTAACAATTATTGGACAACTGAACTAGTTGCAGGAACAACTTTAACAGTTGTTGGACAACTGAGAAGTTGTCGGAACAACTTCAACTGTTGTTGAAAAACTGAAGAAGTTGTGGGAACAAATTCTACAGTTGTTGGACAACTGAAATAGTTGTGGGAACAACTTAAGTAGTTACTGGAACAACTCAACTGTTGTTGGACAACTGAAGTAGTTGTGGAAACAAGTACAGTTGCCCAGTATTTGAAGTTATTGTTTTTCACAACACAACTAAAATTATGTACATATATAATCTTCACAACTAAAATTATGTAATAGATAATCTTACTTGTTCTTTTGTCTGATCAATAGGATCAACAGTTAACTTGTGAGCAGTTGTTGTGATCATCCATCTAATCATTTGTGGGAATGATCTTTTCGGTGAAGGATCCTTAGAGAGTCGTTGAATTGTCGAAACAGCTTCAATTGTCCAAGCCTATAATATAATAGTAAAAAGTAGCTTATTGTGCACAATAAAGTCAAAATAATAGTTTAACTGATAATCAAAAAATGAAAACTTCAATGTAATTACTTACCGTGAATGCCCATGAAAATCCATGAAGGTTATACTAAGATTTGATTGGATCAAGCTTCTTTAAAAGATAGCTAATGGTAAGATCAAAGCTTATCCGACCCAATGGATATGAATCAAATATATTTTTGTTCGACGCTATCTTTAATTGCTGAGTTTCTATCTTCTTATTTAACTTTTTGAGCATAAAATATAATGCAAGAATCAAACCACACTAAAAGCCACCTTTTGCTTTTTTGTCAACTTTGAATCCATCATCTTCTCTATGAGTACATCAGCATTTGGAGACTTACCCACTATATCAATCAACTTTTCACCTTCTTTTTTAATATATGCTAACTGCTGACTAAGAGGAGAAAGAGAATGACATCAAAGTCCAGTCACGATAGCAAATTCATTAATTTCAAAACATATCGGCAAACCATTATAATCAAACCAAATCTCCTTTTATTTTTTACAAAATATTCGACGAAGACAAAGTCCATGTACTAACTTCATTGAAAGTTGTACTGCTATTTTTCATCCAACTTCAGAAAATGATCAAAAAAAGTCTTTTTGAAATCATTTTCAATATGCTGACTTCTTAGAATCTTTCTAAACTCAACAAATTGAGCTTCAAAGCCAATTCTCGCATTGATCTTTGATTCATATGGCCCAAACACATTTAAATGGGTTTTAAATTTATACTTTTCAATAGAAATTGTTTTAGCATAATCTGGAACTGAAAGAGACCTCACTATTATTATCAGATGATTCAGTACCTTGTGAAAAATCATCACCACCAATATCATTGGTTCTATCTTCTTTTTCTTTTTTGCCTGATTGCTCACTTTCGCTTTCACTATCTTTTTCATTTTTGCTTGATTCCTCACCATTACTCACATCATCTTTTTCTCTTCACGTGATTTATCGCAGCTGTTCTCGCCACTTTTTTCTTCACCTGATTGCTCACAGTTATTTTCACTAGTATTTTCATCAGATTGCTCGCTGCTACTTTCATCACTTTTTTCTTCAATAGATGGCTAGCAACTACTATTTTGAAGTGTTTCTTTTTCACTAATCGTCTGCTCATTATTTCCAGTATTTTTCTTTTGGACAACGGCTCTAGATTTTTTCCTAGCATCTGGGACGGGTGAAGATGCTCTTCTTTGCTTCCTCTTATATCGACCCATTATCTACATAAAATAGCAAGAAGATAAACTAAAAATAGAAAAACTATAAAGCAAAATAGTGCAATTATAGAGCAACTAAAGCATTTCGTAACTGTTAAAATATGTCAAATATATATACACCAAAATTCATTAAAATACTACAAAATAAAAGCTTGAATATAGAAAAGAGAAATCTCCTAATTTTTCTTTTCAATCAAACCCTAGTTTTAAGCTTGGATATAGAAAAGAGAAAGAAAATTTACCTTGTATCAAAAAATTTGATAGAATTGATTATCTTTTTGATAGAAAAAAATGTAAAAAGAAGAGGAATGATTTGTAAGAGAAGATTTGAAGAAAATGGTGGAGAAGAAGAAAAGAGGAAAGGATGAACTGGAGAATGAACTGACGTGAAGAGGAGATGGAAATCAATTTCTCTATTTCATCTGTGAGTTTCAAGAGAGACCATTTCAAGGATGCAAATTTCAAATAATCTAATTTAGTCCCTTTTATGTTAATTATGTTAATTAATTAACTTAAGTAAAAAAAAAAAAAATGGGGTCCACTTGTTCCTTTTATTTAATTAGAAACTTGGGAAGGGTTCTTAACTCATTTTTCGCCACCAACACCCTCAACCTCAACTTTGTCACCCTTAAACCCTCACTTTCCACCTCTTCTACCTCATAATGTGTTGTTAAATTTCAAATAAAGTAAAAATATTTGAAACTTATGTCAAAAATCCTACTAAAAGAAAGAAAAAGACATTCTTGGTCCATCCAAATTGTTGGCCATCAAAATGAAAGAAAATCTAAAAATACAAAAGATAAAGGGGATGAAAAAAAAAAGACCGTGATGAATTACATACCTTGGAATATGCAATCAATTCACACAATCCCAATAAAGTTCCATTATATAAAGTGAGAGAAGATTGAGAAGAAGCCTCAAGGGTTGTTTGATGTGAGGTAAAATGCATGATGTACAGTAGTTTCAAAATAAAAGCCTTGAGGATTAGTTATCTTGTGTTTAATTGTAGGTATTAATTAACCTCAAAATTATTTATAATGAATAATTGATATTTTCTTCATCTTATTTTATGTGTAGTTATTTCTCTTTTGGTCCATCCTAAAAAGGAATATAATATTTCTTATTTAATAATTATTTAAAGACACAATTTCAGTTTTACACTTTTTCATCCCATTTATAAAGTCCTATTTAATTTAAGATAGCAGTACTATATTTTTTAATAAATGACAATTTAATAGACATTATTAAATATTTTTTATTTCTTAAACTCTATATTTGATCAAAATATGTCACATAAAAGAAAACGAAAAAAATATTAATAGCTAATACCAACATTAATTATTTCAAAATAACGTGTTTCAGACAACTCCTAAAATACTAAATATGTTATTGCTGGGATTGGGTCTTTATGTCTATTTTAAAAGACAAACATAAATGCTCAAGACCACCAATAACATATTTCATATAATTTCTTAACATAAAATCTAAAAAAAAATATTAAGCCTCAAAAATAGAGATATTATTTTTGATATATATTTAGAAGAAAAGCCCAAGCCCAACTGATCTATTCGGAGAGGCTAATGATATGATGGATTAATAGTTGGGAGAAGGAAAACAATAGCCTCTCCATACAAAATACAGACACGAAAATGGCTATGAATTCAAAATCTCATTTTTTAGCCATTTTGGTAGTTCGCAACTTTCTTTGACTTTTAACTTTTTTGTTTTTTAAAATTTTACTGATTTTATCTTTTTTGTTTTACTTTTGTTGTTGCTCCTTTTGCTTCTTTTATTATTATTATTATTATTATTATTGTTGTTGTTGTTGTTGTTGTTGTTGTTGTTGTTGTTGTTGATATATAAAGTGTAAAAAATATTTTTATTTTCTGTTGTTGGTTATTTTTTTTTTCCTGGTAGTGTTTTCTTCTTTTTCCCTTTTTGTTTGGTTGTCCTCATTTTTTTTCTTAAAAATTGATGTTCCTAGTTATTTTTTTAATTCTATCAATAAAAAATCAAATAAAATTTTGCAATTCTCTTTTAAAATAATCAAATACTAATCTATAATGTCATGACCAAAAAATTTTTGTAGTTTTTTGAAATATAATTTTTTTAAAATAACATATTTTAATGACTCATATACTTGTTTTAATAAATGATGATACAATTTTTACACACATTTTGTACATATACATATTCTATATAATAGTTATACAATAATGATATAGTTTTTATACACATCGTATATATGTATATTATACAACTATTATACAATTTTTATGCACATTTTAAACATATACAGATTTTATACAACAATGATACAGTTTCTATACCCCTTATATATATATATATATATATATATATATATATATATAGTTTCTATACACATTTTATACAATAATTATATAATATTTATACACATTTTATATAATAATTATACAGTTTCTATACACCTTTTATACATATATAGATTTAATACAACAATGATACAGTTTCAATGCACCTTATATATATATAGTTTCTATACACATTTTACACAATAATTATACAGATTTTATACATATTCTATATAACCTTTAGCTGTAATTATTATTCGAGTGAGTGTGTGTATATTATAAAATTATATAATTTCTATACATATATCTTATCAAGTAGAAAAGGTGAAGTGCAAAGAAATAAAATTGTAGGACATAAAATAGTTAGAATTAAAACAGAAATAAAAAAATAAGATTAATAAAGTGAAAACAAAAAATAGCATTGCTATTTGCATAATATCATCGAGAAGCCGACCAAAGTGTTAGGTCGTGTTATGTATATTTATATAACAATTATATCCCTTTTATACAATTATACTTAATTATTATTTTTAAACAATAAAAAAAATAAAATATTTTTCAGTTTAAAATTTCATATATAAAAAAAAAAAAGTAAAGAGCCAAGGGCCGAAAAATGGCCCAATGGCCAAAGGAAAGGCCTGAAGATGGCCAAGTGGCCCAATGGCCATAAAGTGGGATTTGTTTCCGACAGGATACTATGTGTCCATATGTTCAAACTTAGGCTATTTTTTATTTTTTTTAAAGAAAAAAAGCCTACACAGAGTGTGTTTGGTATGATGGAAAATGTTTTCTTATTTTTTTTTGTTTGGTTGTACTAAAACATTGGGAAAATGTTTTTCAAAATGACTTATTTTCCTCTATTTGAGGGAAAATGACTTCCTTCATGGACCAAGGGAAGTCATTTTTTAGAAAATGACAGATGTGACTTTTATGCCCCCACCCCCACCCCACGCCTCTTCCTCCACCCCAACAACACTCAAATTCATATTACTCAGAAACATTTTTCACTGTGCTTTACTCCAATTTTTCACTTCTTGAAATAAAAAATATTGAAGTCTGAATTTTTTCTTGTTTTCAATATTCGTTGAATGTATTGTTATTTCCATGTGCATAGAGGAAGACTTATCTATGCTACTTTTGTTAATTGCATATTTCATTTTGTCATCGTTGTAGCTTGTTTCACAAGGTTGCATAAGCTCGTTGTTCAAATGTATTTCTATTAATTGTGGTATCTTGAGATTGTCCTGATAAAATGTTTAAAAGTGTCTCCTATGTTTGCTAATTAGTAATTGCTTAAAATTTAGTGACTTGTAATATCTTAATACTTGATATTGATATTATTTGTTATGCTTAAATTTGTTTAGGCAGTGATATACTAGTTAATAGTTAGTAATATTTTCTAAAAAAAAAAATTTCACTCATCAACCAAACACTAGAAAATATATTTCTGAAAATTATTTTCTACTTACCAACCAAACACCATAAAATATTTTTCAAAAAATATTTTTCACTCACCAACCAAACATGAAAAAATAAGTAGAAAACCAACTTATTTTCTAGGAAAACTTTTTACAGAAAAACATTTTCCATGAAAAATATTTTTCATCATACCAAAAACACCCACAATGTCCTTTTCCTTTAATAGTTTGCACGTATTGTTATTGGAAATTAAAGTTGCCACGTGCCACATGTACATTTATTATACCTTTTTTAAAAGTTATTTTAAGAAAATGTTTTTTATAATTAGTAATAATTATTTTTAAAAAAATTCTTTAGTTCTTAATAAAATAATTTATAATTACATAAATTTCTAGGATATAACTATAAAAAAAATAAAATAACTTTATACTAAGTCAAACAATATAGAATAAATTAAAATAGAACATTCAAAGTATTTGGTAAATGACCTACGTATATGCATCTTCCAATTTCAACTTCAAACTTCATTGCTTTTGCATCTTTTTGCTTTTGAAATTCGGGAATTTCTATAATTTTTATTTCGGTCTTTGTCTTTTGGAGGAACACCTTCTGGGAATGTATTTATTATGTAATAACTTATAAATCATATAAAAGATATAAATTATATACTAGGCAAATATGATGCAATGAGCTCATAACTGACGCGTTAAATGAGGATTGGATTCAATTCTAGATTCCCCGAGTTTTCTACGTGAAAGTCCCACATCCTAACCATCCAATCATGTCTCTGTGAACCATTGCTTTTGCATCATTCCTCAAATTTCGGGCCAATTTGAAACCTTCTCTTCTCAACAGGGGTAGCTCAAGCATATTTGTGGTCTAAGACCCAAATCAAATGGAAGTCTTAAATCTTTTTAAAAAAATAATTCTTTTTTAATGAATTTTTTTAATTATATAATCAATTTTTTAAATTAAATTTTTTAAGTAATAATATAATTAATGCATTTAATTTTTTTTGAGATATAGTACTCTAGATATATGAATTTCTTTTAATAATTCTTTATTTTTTTTTATAAATAATATGTAACTTTTTTAGAAAAAAAAAAACAATATATCAGTAAAAAATAGGCCCTCAACTTTGAGGGTCTAAAATGGCTGCCAATTTTTTTACGAGGTTTCAGCTGCCCTGCTTCTCAAAGTGAAGACAAGACACCTTATAGCGAGCTATTTTTGTGTGTTGAGGAGCCATTTGGAGGTGAAATAGAAATCTCAAAAGATTCCATAATTGGGCTGAAATTGAGATTTTATCTCTTTTTCTCTATATAAATAGTGTGAGGTTCTATTTAGTTTCATAAATTTGTTAATTCAAATATATAGTAGAATATTTTTAAATTATAGTTCGTTCTTTCTGTAACAGTCGCCTTATATAATATTTTCGTCGCCCTTTTATTTAACACTTTTTAAATGTTAAGAGTTTAATGAGTTTTTTTTATCGCAACTCATATGTCTTTTAAATATTAATTGTTAATTATTGTAACTTTTACTATTTCTTACTTGTTAGATTCTAAATACATAAATTTTATTTTTAAATATTTTATATTCAAATTTGCGGTTAGAATTAAGAAATTGACTCTCAAAATTCAAGTTAATCACATAAATTAAATGGAGCAGGAAATCACTAAAAGTCAATTTTTTTTGGAATCAATCTTCATCATATCTTACCTCTTTATAACAATTTTTTAATGTATAAAAAAGACATAATATAAAATTATATATTAAAATAACAAAAGAGAAAGGAGTAATACGTGAAAGAAGAGTGCAAAATTTTCTCTATTTCTTTCATTGATTATGGCTATATATATAGCCAAAGACAAAAATAAAAATCATAAAATAATGGAAGGGGTATAGTGTGACTAGGTCTTTTTTGTCTATCACAATGTATGCCACATGTCCTTCCAAAAGGACACATGGCATCCAATTTTACAACACTCCTCCTTAGATGTCCATGTAAAGAAAAATCTACTGAATACGCATTTGAGTGCTCCCTCATTAAAAACATTAGCAAGAAAAATTCAGCGGGATAAAAACCTTGCTTGAGGAAAAAAGAGTACAACGCGTATTCTTACTTCCCCTAATGAAGACCCCGATTCAACTGGTTTAGTCAATCTTCACATTCCAATCTTATGTACCACCTTCTCGAAAGTTGAAGTGGGTAACGATTTAGTGAAAAAATCTATTGAATTATTACTGGAACGTATTTGTTGTACATCAATATCATCATTCTTTTGGAGATCGTGTGTGAAGAATAACTTCAGCGAGATGTGCTTCGTTCTATCTCCTTTTATAAAGCCTTCTTTTAATTGAGCTATACATGTTGCATTGTCTTCAAATATGACTGTGGAACCTTGATATCGAGCTTCAGGCCGTATCTCTCTTTGATGGAATGTGTCACTGATCTCAGCGATATGCATTCTCTACTTGCCTCATGAATAGCTATTATCTCAGCATGACTTGAAGAAGTAGCAATAATAGACTGCTTTGTAGATCTTCATGACATAGCAGTACCTCCGTATGTAAACACATAGTCTGTTTGAGATCTTACTTTATGTGGTTCGGATAAATAACCTGCAGCTGCATGACTCACAAGATCTAAACTATCTTTGTTAGTATAAAATAGACACATATCAATATTCCTTTTTAGATATCGCAATATATGCTTACCTCCATTTCAATGCCTATATGAAAGAAAACTGTACCTGGCTAGCAAATTAACAGAATGGGCTATATGAAGCGTTGCATATTAGCAAAACACATAAGTGTACCAATAGCATTGAGATATAGTACTTCAGGATAAAAAATCTCCTCACCTTTTTCTGAAGGTCGGAATGAATCTTTACTCACTTTAAGTGATCGAACAATCATTAGATTTTTTAATAAATGTGTTTTATCCGAGTAAAATTATTTCAAGACATTCTCAGTATAGGCATATTGGTGGATGAAGATCTCGTCTACTAAATGTTCAATCTGCATACCAAGACAAAACTTTGTCTTTCCAAGATCTTTCATTTCAAACTCTTTCTTTAGATATTCAATTGCCTTTTGGACCTCTTCTGGAGTTCCAATGAGATTTATGTCATCCACATAAATAGCGAGTGTAATAAACTCTAATGTCGTATTCTTAATAAAAATATAAGGAGAAATGACATCATTTATGTAACCTTCGTTTATCAAGTACTCACTAAGACAATTATACCGCATACGCCCTGATTGTTTTAGATCGTATAATGATCTTTATAATTTGATTACATATAATTCTCGAAACTTTAAACTATATGCTTCAGGCATCGTTAATCCTTCTAGGATTTTCGTGTAAATTTCATTATCAAGTATGCTTCAGGCATCTTTAATCCTTTTGGGATTCTCATCCAAATTTCATTATCAAATGAACCATTCAATATTAAATACATGACATTTTTTAGTGTCAGGATTGCAGTCCAAATAAACCTTATGCTAATCGAGAAGCATATTTCACTTGATAATTATTTCTACGTTAGCATGCTTAAATAAACATAGAATTCAGATTCTCATAATATTATACAATATTAGGTGCTATTGTACTAAAGATATCGTCGATGAGATATCATTTGTATCGGTTCAAATTATGACATAACTTATTAAGATCTCATCGTATCATTATTTTCAGGTACCTGGATCTCTTCTGGAGGTTTCACGAAGCGTATGTCGTTGCTCTTCAAGAGCATATTGCCTCTTTATTATGATCATTTGTTCCATTTTCTTTTCAAAAATTATTTTATTTGGAACCGATTGATCTACCATGCTTCATGCATGCTATAGGGTTTGTCCTTCGGGGACATATAGTAGGAGCATTTGCAACTAAATATAAAATCAATTTTGGGTCAACAAATGCTTCTGGTATTTGACTAGAATTATTTTTTAAATGAGGATCGTACTAAGGATAATTCTCAACATATTTCTTAGTTGTTTATTATCTCCCCCTTATGTTAGGAAAACTAACATAGACTCCAATCTACTTTGGAGAATCCCTCTTTGTGAATCATGGTATATCTATTAATTACATACCACATGTCAAAAGCTATTAGATGGAAAATATATGGTTCCTGACCCTAAACCAATTGAGAGGGAAGAATTGATCATAATTTATTGATCTAATACACACAAGTGCTATTGTATGCAATATATATTTCATACCAATACTTTTTATCTTTGCTCTCATAAACAATGATTTAGCTATTTATATGAGGTATTCAATGCTAAATCAACTTGAATATTACCAGCATTATCTGAATTGTCTTGACTACATTATCTGAAAATTATTCTCTTGACTCAATTTAATTGAGAAGGCAACTTTATGAATGTCAAACTGCAGATTGACAATAAACGTACATGTAACCATCTTATGAATGCATCATAGCAATTGACGTGTGAATGGGCCCTTATTCATTTACGTTTTTCAGAATTTAGGAAATTCAGTCCCAACATTAGTTGGTTCAATTAACTTATCATGAGAATAAGTTAATAGTTTTGAAGAATCTTCCAGTTCTTCATTATATGTCTAAAACTCAATATGCTCATCTTCAGGATGACAACATCATTTACGCAACAAATAAAATTATTTAAACTAGTAAACTCCAAATTTATCATGGCATGAGTTATTTACTAGAGTAAACGGTCTACTACTTCGAGAGTAGTTTGCAAGATTTTACTATTGCACAATCTTACTACTTCGGGAGTAAATATCAGATTTACTACTTCAGGAGTAACTTTCAAGATTCTATTATTTCAGGAGTAGATTTGAGATAAATTTCAGACTTATTACTTCGGGAGTAAATTTTAGAATAATTCATTCTACTACTTCTGAATGTGGTTTTCACAGTCAAGTGCACATTTATATACCTTACTAAATATTACATTCACTTCAGGGAATGGATTTGTAATTGTAACATTTATCAAAAATTCTTATTCCCTGAGAATGGAGGATAATTAGCAACTTATCAAAAGTTTTCATTCTTCGAGAATGAAATTAATTATTACAACGTGCCTTAAGCATACCAAACTATGATACCTTAGGACTTTTGTCAATATATTGCTACTTCAGAAGCAAATCTAGGTATACATATAGTTGTAGGAAATTTCTTTATCATATCTTTAATTTCATATTTAATACTTCAGAAGTAAATTTCTGATTTTCTACTTCAAGAGTATTCATATATTCTTCAAAATGAAAATATAAACAAAGTAAACAGTATAGCATTACTAGCACATAACGTATTACACAAACTTTATTTATTTACAAGATTAGTGAGATACTATTAACGAAAATGTAAACTAACATAGCTTAATAGGAAAGTAAAACAATCAGACTATTTCATATTCATCATCTACATAATGATTAACACTCATCATATCCTTTGGAAATTATAAAGAAATCTGAGGCATCTAAGTTCAT
This sequence comes from Capsicum annuum, assembly GCF_002878395.1. Taxonomy (NCBI): domain Eukaryota; kingdom Viridiplantae; phylum Streptophyta; class Magnoliopsida; order Solanales; family Solanaceae; genus Capsicum; species Capsicum annuum. The sequence continues at coordinate 16,445,599 of NC_061113.1, read as the reverse complement.
GGGCTCAGTGTTATCTTCAGAGATATGATTTGCCTCAACGTCATTATCTGATTTCTTAAAGGACACCTGATAGAGTTTCACCAGATGCTTTGACGTACGACATATACGCGACCAGTGCCCGTTTCCTCCACATCGACAACATTTATTTTTAGTGTTCGTCCTTGACGCTGCTTCAGGAGCTTCACCCTTCTTTTTAAACTGTTGGTGCTGAGGGTCATTGTTTAGTGCATGGAGATCACCATGATTAAAATATCTAGCACGACCACGGTCACGATCACGAATAGGGCCAGGGCTTCTTTCATGCCTGGTTTGATGAAAATATGCAGCATTCACTTCAGGGAATAGAGCAGTACCAGGAGGTCGACTTTCATGATTTTTCATTAAAAAATTATTATGTTGTTTCACGACAAGAAGATGAGAAATCAATTCAAAATACTTCTTGAATCCCATTTCTCGGTATTGCTGCTGCAGGAGCATACTCGAGTCGAGAAAAGTAGAGAATGTTTTCTCTAACATGTCGTGATCATTTATATTTTTTCCGCATAAATTCAATTGCGATTTAATTCTGAATATCGCAGAATTATAATCAGTTATATTTTTAAAGTCTTGAGACCTCAAATGAGTCCACTCATGATATGTTTGTGGAAGAACGATCATGTTCAGGTGGTCGTATCTTTCTTTTAAATTATTCCACAATATAAGTAGATCCTTAATTGTGAGGTATTTCATTTTCAAACCTTCGCCTGTCTTAATTTGATGCCTGATTTTCATTTTTGATGGTGTCTGCCAGACCCATTACATCTAAATATATTTCGGCATCCAGGGCCCTAATATACTCACTACTAGAAATTCATATATTTTCGACTGGAAAAAAAATCAGTCGCAAAATTTTGACTACTTCGATCGGAAAATATAATTTTTTATTTTTATTTTTAACAAAATATTTTTTTGATACTATTTGCGACAACAATAGTCAGAAAATTTGGCGATAAATTTTGAAAAATATATATTTCGACTACTTTAGTCAGAATATTTATTGATAATTAATTAAATATATTATTAAATATATTTGTGACCATTGTAGTCGAAAACGTAAATAATTAAATAAATATATTACTAGATATATAATAAGATCCTTATACAGAAAACGAGTCTATATAATTCAATATATACTCAAACCCTTATACAGAAAATTAATAATTAATTAAATATATTATTAAGCATTTATCCGACTATAGTGATCGAAAAGTTATTTAATAATATATTTAATTTATCAATTAATAATCTTCCGACTGAAGTAGTCGGAATTAGATAATTAGATATATTAAATATTTCTGACTAATGTAGTTAAAAAATTATTAATAATTAAATATATTAAATATTTTTGACTAAAATGGTCAGAATATTATTAATGATTAAGTAAGTATATGATTAAATATATATATTCAAACCCTTATACAAAAAATTAATATTTAATTAAATATATATCCGACTACATTGGTTGAAAAGTTATTTAATAATATATTTAATTTATTAATTAATAATATTTCGACTGATGTAGTCGAAATTAAATAATTAAATATATTAAATACTTCTGACTGAAGTGTTCAGAAAATTATTAATAATTAAATATATTAAATATTTTTAATTGAAGTGGTCGGAATGTTATTAATAATTAATTTAGTATATTATTAAATATTAAATATGTCTGACTGATGTAGTCGGAAAATTAAATATATTCAATTTTGCACTGGCCCAAGATTTTACCGACCCAAGTCCATTCTTCAATTAGAGATTTCCCTCAATCTCTCATTCTCAGAAACATTGCTCTCAATCTCTCAATACGTCTCTCATTCTCACAAACGTTGCTCTCAATCTCAACAAAAAGCTCACGACAACTTAATCAAGCGTTTTTCGTGACTCAACAGCTCTTGGATTTTTCGTGACTCAGCAAGAAGCTCACGACAGCTCTTTGATTTTTCGTGACTCAACAGTTTTGATTATCAAGTGTCAAGACAACTTCTTCTTAGTACTCCCTTTTGATTTTTGTTTTTGCTTACAAGTTGCTACACCCATTTATTGAAGCACTACAGATCAAAAAATACTTTTATGAGGCCCGGAGAAAATTGGTAAAACCTGGTTGGTTGAATGATGAAGTGTGGACTCAGTTCTTGATATTATGGGACACTCTTGAATATAAGGCGAAGAGGGAACAAGTAAAGGCAAATCGAGTCTCTGAAATGGGTGGCTCGCTGCACACCGGAGGTTTGATGAGATTCGCTACCCACCAACGAAGACTGGTACTATTCTTGTCCAACCCTTTTATCTATTTACATGTGATACTTTGAGTAGATAATTTGTTGTTATTGTCGAATTTGTGTCTTTTGTAGCTACAATTAAGCTAACTGGAAGTCTGAATTTAGTTTTTATTAATAACCTACCTATTAAGCGTTTAACTATAAAGTCTGAACTTTGATAATGCATAGTGCTTATTAGTCGAATTTCTTGTTTCTTTTGGCTGATAAATATTCCTAATTAAGCTAACTGGAAGTCTTTAACAATAAATGGATAGGGAATACAAGGATTTCGTACTAGAAGTCTTTAATAATAACTGGAAGTCTTTAACTGGAAGTCTCTCATTCCACATAGCATACAGTGTATTTGTACAGGTCATTTTGAATAGCAATGTTCTTGAAAATCTAGGAAAAGAGGTTGTGTGTATTGAAAACCAGCATAATATTATAGTTATATTGATTCTGATCATGTTGAGAAGTTGTGGTATATCCACAGTAAGTGAAAAACTGACATCCTTTTTTGGTCTGTACATTCTAGTATGTTTGCTCTACAAAAGAATATGCATAAAAGGAACTGAAAGTATCTAAAGAGTAATAAAGTAAAAATTAAAAAGTCTATATGCTTGATAGTTCCATTCTATGGCTGCAGACACTAGTTTCACCATTGATAACCAAACAATCCAACAACTCTTTAAAATAAAAAGTAAGGAAAAAAATATTGAAAAAAGTTCTTTGTGTTGTTACTGCTGATAATGATATTATAAAAGGGTTGTGATGATTGCTTCCTTCATTTCTGGACTATGTTCAATCACAGCATCGAGAATAACACGTCCTATATATTGGCAGGGTGACCCGGTTATGGCTTTGAATAGCAAAATGGTGTCTGTAGCCATGGCGGTGTTGCTCCTCTTTTGGTTTGTTCTAAAACAGCAAATCTGAGCCCTCCATAACCTATTTCATTCTCTTGGATGGTGATTCTAGTCGGGTCGGAAAACCAATAGACTCTTGTGATCCGGTCCTTCTCTGGAACTCGTGTATAGTAGGATCTTAATGCACTGGACTGCATTTTTTAAACTAGGAAAGTCTCTTGTTTTTTTTTTTTGTGTATGTGTTACTGTGCTGATAGAAGTTACATAAAGAGGTAGTGATGATGGTGTTTCTATTTCTGGGCTAACCGATTCTGGCATGGAATGACCCGACCCATATCTTGGCGTGGCAACACTGTGTATGCCCTATGATTGAGGCTTCTCTCTCCCCTACAATCAATGTGTGCAGCCACGGGGTGGTTGTCTTCTCTTTTGCCTTGTCATAGAACAAATCTGAGCCCCATTTTCATGAAAAGAGTGAAAAAAGTAATCTTTTTCGTGATTTAATTTTGGAATATGTTAAACACCCAATTTTATACTACAAGCTTTAATTTGAAGCATCTTACAGTCCTACTGTATGACACCATATTTGTTTAGTATCAGATGAATACAACCTTGAAAGGATGAAGAATGAGGCAGTAGCGATTGGGATTTTTCGTAAAGGGTGGTTGCCCTCTCTGCTGTTCCAGTGATTTTCATGGATAACTGAAAAGTCAATAGCCCTTTGAAATAAACATGATAAATAAAAAAATAGAACTGTTATTCTGACACACCCTTTTTGACTATGTTCAGTCATTGTATTGAGATTATCGGACTCGTATCTTAGTGGGGGACCTTGTTTGCCTTTTGTTTAGCAAACTAGTGTCTGCAACCATAGCAGTATCCCTTTCTCTTTTGCTTTGTCATAAAATAAAGTGGATGAAAATCTTTGATATATCAGGGTTCAAATCTCAGCCGAGACATGATTAGGTCACTTTTCATTTATATAAGCATACTTGTGTTGATAAGAGTGATGATAAATTTTCCATGTTCTTTAAGTCCATACATAGCTGAACTTTTACAGTAGCATTGACCTGTATATGGGTAAAATTTTTCAGAAATTCTTAAATGGAGGAGTAGATGCACCTCTTTCTAAGACCTTTGAAGAGACACATAAGAAGAAAAACCCGGACGGTACAAAGAAGAATGGGTCAAATCGTGAGCTAAGGATGCATATGTAAGATAATAAAATTTATATACATTATTTTCTTATTATTAAACTTATCTTGTTTACATAATGATAATTAGTTTTCTTTCAGGAAGGATTTCTAAAAAGCATTGAAGATTGGCGTCAAATCCAACCTGCTTCAGAGGATGGTACCATGGTCTAACCATCGCCTGCTGATACGACAGAATATGGACAACTGTTGTAGGTGGTCCAAAGAAGGGTAAAACCTACGGGCTTGGAGTTAACCAATCCTTAAGTAGTTCTTCCCCAATGTTGCCCAACTCTGCTTTTATTTTGCAAAATACAGAAGAAATGGAAACGATGAGAACAACAATTAAAAAGTTAATGCAACACTGTGCAGTTGGTTATGCCAAGTTTGAAGCATTAGTCAAGAAGCATATGCCGCAAGTATTTGAGGATAGAGAAGATAGTGAATCAGAAGATTATATTGTAGTGGTTGGTTCTTGTTTATGATTATGACATTTAAACTAAAAATATTAGAATTGGTGTTTGTTTTGGATTGTGACGTTTAGACTTGTCTTGAAGTGCTTAAACTATTTGATTTTGCTATTTATTTTGGCTGTTTCAAAGTGGTTGAATTTTTAAGTTTCGATTTTATTTGTAATTTTTAAATTCTAGTTAAACATGAGAGTGTAAGATCCCGCCAAGTCCTAAGTCTAACTTATTCCTTTAAAGCATGATAAGGGATCCAACACTTAGAAAATTTTAGCTAAGTGTTAAGGACTTAGTCTCTTTTTAGGCCTTCGAACTTTGAGGATTTATTTCTGACCTTTCCAACCTCAAAAATTTAATTTTTTTATTGATTCATGATCGGAGAAGTCAATAGTACATCTCGGGTGAGTTTTGGAATTTTTGGACACGCGTAAGGGCATGTTTGGTATGGCAAAACAGTAGCTCGGGGCGATTAGCCCGCGACGCCTCGCCCAGTACAGTACCTGGGGGTCACCACGATGGGCAAGGTGGCGACACGCCTAGTCTGGTGGACTAGGCACCGTGGCGCTCTGGCTAGTCTGGCTAGGCCAATTTCTGCAGTTCAGCCCAGAAATTTTAAAAGCAAAAGGGTCATTTCCCCACCCCTATATAACCCTAAAACACGAGATTCAACCCTTATTAAGCAAAATATACTCACTTTCTCTAAAATTCTCTCAAGAACAAGTCCTAGGGTTTCTAATTGAAGGTTCATATCATCAATATTTCACCATCAATCTTCTAAGAATCTAATAACAAGGTATGTAAGGTGGTCATCCAAGGGTCCCTTCTACCCTTGGAGTTCAAGAATCCATTTTAAAGCTTGAATAATGATGTCCATGTTGTGTGTGTTGATTTATATCCATGTTGATGTGGTTGTATGTATTTCAAGTTGAAATCTTTAATATATTTCATGATATTATGAGTATATATGTGGAATTTTGGTTCTCTTATGTTAAACCCTTGAATTATGAATTTAATATGATGATCATGATGTTTTACCATGTTTTTCATGCCCAAGTACAAGGTCATGCCTTCTAGGTGTTTGATAAAATGCTTAAGTGAACAATTTGTGCACTTATGACCTATTTGTGATCTAAATAATGAATTCGTGCTATACCCACATGTTCAAGATGACTTTCATGTTAAAGATGTGCTTTGAAAATGTTTGATGGAATGTTCATGAGATTGAAATTATGGAATTATTATATGTTAGTATGCATTCCTATTCATGTACAAGTTCATGACTATTAAGTTCTTGATGAAATACCCCATTGATTGTATTATGAATTGTTGACTATTGATATGTACTCGAGAAGTGTCATGTTTTATTAATATTCATGCTATCAAGTCCTGGGGGTATTTAATACCTAATAATTTAGTTGTGTGCCTAGAGCCAGTGTCAGATATAAAGTAATCTCAGTTATGCACGATCAATAGTACTCTCAATCAGTTTTAGAACTCAGTAGAACTCATTCTGTTATAAACCTCAGGAAAACTCAGTAATCTCAGTAAACTCAGTCAGTTAGCAGAATTCAGTAGTAATCTGTCAATCAACGAAACTCAATGAACTCAGTCTAGTTCAGCTCAGTATACTCAGTTCAATGTCTATTCAGTTGGGAGTAGGATGCAGCACCGAGTGAACGCAAGGATGGGAACTCATCTGGTAGTAGAGGGTGTGATTCTTAGAAGCAATCCTTGCGTTCTAAAACTACATAGCCGGTGTAGGTTGAGACATCAAACCTGCTAGTTGAGGGTTGATGAGGTGGCTTAAGTTGTTAGATGAGGGCCCCACCATTCTCCTTAGAGTACCTGCTAGATAAGGGTCACTCACAGCTTATCCTTACCCGTGGCACGGTATTGACACCCTTCTAATTGGGGTTAATATTGGAACCCAACCCAGTTATCTTATTTGGGGCATGTCGGTTAGATAATTACCTCCCACAGTCTCAGTCTCAGTCTTCAGAATAGAACTTAGATTGTTCTACAGATTTCAAGACTGTCAGATACAATTACTCAGTTTAGTATGGAACTCAGGCAGTTCCCTCAAAATCAAGACTGTCAGAAAACAGTCACTCAGCTAACAGTATATCAGTTATCTAAAATTCATGTTATTAGTAAATTCAGTATTGCGATGACTTCAGTTACAGTCTATGTATTCATGCATGTATCCTCATTCAGTCATGTTCATGTTCTCAGTTAGTTATAGTTCATGCATATTAACCCCTTGCATACATCCTTACCTCACTTTGCATACCAGTACATTCCCACGTACTGACATATACTTTTCTCTTACGCTATGGTGTTTTATATCATAGGTTCAGAAGCACGAGCTCCAGAGCACCCTTAGCAGTTCAGATTTCGGCAGTCAGAGTCAATGATGAGTCTTCATTTTTTGAGGACATGATTATTATATATTTCAGTACTTATTTATTTTCAGCAGTTGGAGTTAGTTGGGGGACTATCCTATCAAGTCCATAGTTCAAACAATTTTAGAGGCTTTTCAGACTAGATATTTCAGACTATGGTGTTTTTCAAACAGTATTTCAGTTTTGGTATTGTTATACCGCATTTTAGTTATAGTTCAGTATTGAACCTTATGGCATTTTAGACCATTATTCCATATTTTATAGTATTATTATTCAGTATTTGCAGCAGGTATCAGTCATGGATTAGCTTGTGGTCCTTCGGGATTATGAGCATCGTGGAGCATCCAGGGTACCATACTCGGGGCATTACAAACTTGGTATCAAAGCCCAAGGTTCAACAGTGTCCTAGAAAGTATGAAAGCCGCATCTAGTAGAGCCTTGTGCATGGGTGTATTGTGCACCACACTTATGGACAGGAGGCTATGAGATGTTTTAGGAACAGTTTCCCTTCTTTAAGTATTTATGTCATGCGAATGAGTATGAGCTTAAGTTAAACTCTTATTATAATCCATTTCTCTTTTTCGTTTACCGAACAAGCCTCCCATGAAGGGTAACAGAAGGAGAACTGGAAACCAGGCAGCACCTCATCCTGTTCAAGCAGATCCCCTGATGAGCACGTCTCTCACGCAGAATTTAGAGTTGCGTTCACTACTCTTGCTAATTCAGTTATTGCTCAGAATGAATGGCCAAATGTCGTTCCAGACAACCCAGTGGCCAATTCAGCTGAAGCCAGGATTTGGGGCTTCACCCGAATGAACCCTTCATCTTTTACCTTGTCTAAGTCAAATGAGGACCCTCGAAATTCCTTGATCAAGTGCAGAACGTCACAGATATTACGGTAGTGAGAGCTAGTGAAAGTGCTAAGCTAGTTGTATATCAATTGTAGGATGTGTCTCACACATGGTTTAAATAGTGGAAAGCAGAGAGGGTCGCGGATGTAGGGCCCATTGAATGGGAGGAGTTTGCCTTTGATTTCCTAGATAGATTCTTTTCCCTAGAGCTTAGAGAAGCTAAGGTGTTAGAATTTATCAACCTCTGGCAAGGCAATATAACAGTGAAAGAGTATTCCTTCAAGTTTACTCAATTATCTAGATACGCTCCTCATGTGGTGGTAGACAACATATCTAAGATGAGTAAGTTTGTGTCTAGAGAAAATGATAGTATGGTCAAGGAGTGCAGGACCGCAATGTTGATTAGTGAGATGGACATAACCAGGCTTATGGTCCATGCTCAACAAATAGAGAAGCAGAAGAATAAAGAGAGAGAAAAGAAGAATAAGAGAGCTAGAACAGGTAGTTTCAATTTTGCTCAGCCTAAGTCGGAGGGTGGGAATCGTTCCCAGTTCCACCTGAAGTCTTTTATCATCTGGCAAAGCCAATGTAGTGACTGATTCTCGCATTAGGATGTCTATGGGTAATATGGCTCATGTTGAGAAAGATAAAAAAGAAGTTGGTTTAGGAAGTTCACCAGCTTTCCCGACTAGGTTTCCGCTTAGTCGATTCAGCCGAAGGTAGTGGGTGGGTTCAGAATAGTTCAAAATCATCTCTAGTTTCCAAAGTAAAGCAAAAGCAAGATAGAGATCCCAGTGTAGTCAAGCTAAAAGAGTCAGTCAGAGATCAGAAGATTGAGGTTTTCTCCCAAAGGGGAGATGGTGTGTTGCGTTGTCAGGATCGCTTATGTATGCCAGGTGTAGATAACTTAAGGCAGCGTATTCTTGCAGAAACTCATGGTGCGCATTACTCTATTCATTCAGGGGATACTAAGATATATTATGATTTGTGGGAGATCTATTAGTGGAGTGGGATGAAGGGAGATGTTGCAGAGTTTATAGTTAAATACTCAACATGTCAGCAGGTCAAGATTAAGCATTAGAAGCCTAGTGGGTCTATGCAGGAGTTCAGTATTCCCACTTGGAAGTGGGAAGAAGTGAATATGGACTTTGTGATGGTTTTGCCTCGTACTCATCGTCAGCATGATTTAGTTTGGGTTATCGTAGATAAGATGACTAAATCATCTTATTTTCTTCTAGTTCAGACCTTTTATTTAGTTGAGGATTATGCCAAACTCTATGTCAGAGAGTTAGTTAGATTGCACGGTGTTTCATTATTCATTATCTCAGATAGAGGTGCTCAGTTCACTTCTCATTTCTGGAAAGCATTCCAAAAGGGTCTTGGTACCCGAGTTCTCCTCAGTAAAGCCTTTTATTTATAGACAGATGGTCAGGCAGAAGGGACCATTTAGACCTTGGAAGATATGCTAAAGGCGTGTGTAATTGACTTTAAAGGTAATTGGGATGACCACTTGCCGTTGATTGAATTTTCATACAACAATAGCTATCATTCCAGTATTCAGATGGCTATATTCGAAGCCCTCTACGGTAGGAGATGCAGATCTCCAATCGGTTGGTTTGAAGTCGGTGAGGCCGTAATTTTAGGGCTTGACTTGGTATTCGACACCTTAGAAAAGTTTAGTTGATCAGAGAAAGGCTTAAGACAGCTCAGAGCCAATAAAAATCGTATGCAGATGTACGTAGAAAGGATATCGAGTTTGATATTAGTGATTATGTGTATCTGAAAATCTCTCTTGTGAAAGGAGTGAAGAGATTTAGCAAAAAAAAGAAAGCTCAGTCCTTGATATGTCGGTCTCTTCAAAATTCTCAGTCGTTTTGGCAAAGTAGCTTATGAGCTAGAATTGCATTCAGATCTAGCTTCAGTCCATCCAGTGTTTCATGTCTCCTTACTTAAGAAGTGCATAGGTGACCCAGCAGTTGTAGTCCCTATAGAGGGCATAGATGTTTAGAACAGCCTCTCTTACAAAGAGATTCCAGTCAAAATTCTTGACAATCAGATTCGTAGACTGAGGAACAAAAAAGTCCCTCTAGTCAAAGTTCTTTGGCGGAATCAGTCCATTGAGGGAGCTACTTGGGAAGCAAAAATAGATATGCGGACCAAGTATCCTCACCTCTTCTCCGTAAACTCAGACTCAGCCCAAGGTAACAATTTTCCTTAAGCTTACTTAGTTTCATATTCAGACTTTCATTATAAACGTGGTATTAATTACCATTGCATATTCAGTCATATGTTTATGTATCAGTTCAGTCATGTACTCATACATCAGATATGCATTCTCACTATGAGAAAACTCAGTTTATCAGAAATCCCAATCATGCATTCATGATTCAGATCAATCATGTACTCATGCATCAGATATGCATGTTCATTATGAATCTTAGTTTTCCAGTAGTGTCAGTCATGTAATCATGTTTTAGATGTTCATGTCCAGTAAATAAATTCAGTCTATCAGTGTTCTCGATTCAGTTAGTCTCATTCGAGGAAGAATGTTCCCAAAGGGGAGATATTGTAAGATCTTGCGAAATCCTAAGTCTAACTCAGCCCTTTAAAGTATGATAAAAGATCTAACACTTAGAAAATTTTAGCTAAGTGTTAAGGACTTAGTCTCTTTTTAAGCCTTCGAACTTCAAGGATTTATTTCGTGACCTTTCCGACCTCAAAAATTTAATTTTTTGGTTGATTCATGATCGGGGAGTTCAATAGTACATCTCGGATAAGTTTCAAAATTTTTGGACACGCGTAAGGGCATGTTTAGTATGGCAAAACAATAGCTCAGGGCGATTAGCCCGCGATGCCTCGCCCAACGCGGTACCTGGGGGTCACTGCTATGGGTAAAGCGACGCCTCGCCCAGTCCGATGGACTAGGCACCGCGGCGCTCTGGCCAGTCCGGCTGGGCCAATTTCTGTAGTCCAGCCCCAAATTTTAAGGGCAAAAGGGTCATTTCCCCACCCCTATATAGCTCTAAAGCACAAGATTCAACCCTCATTAAGCAAAATTACTCACTTTCTCTCAAATTATCTCAAGAACAAGTCCTAGGGTTTCTAATTGGAGGTTCAAATAATCAAGATTTCACCGTCAATTTTCTAAGAATCTAATAACAAGGTATGTAAGGTGTTCATCCAAGGGTTCCTTCCACCCTTGGAGTTCAAGAATCCATTTTTAAAGCTTGAATAATGATGTCCATGTTGTGTGTGTTGATTTGTATCCATGTTGATGTGGTTGTATGGATTTCAAGTTAAAATATTTAATATATTTCATGATATTATGATAGTATGTATGTGGAATTTTGGTTCTCTTATGTTAAAAGATTGGATTATGAATTTAATATGATGATCATGATGCTTTACCATGTTGTTCATGCCCAAGTACAAGGTCAGGCCTTCTAGGTGTTGGATAAAATGCTTAAGTGAATAATTTGTGCACGTGTGACCCATTTTGTGATCTAAATGATGAATTCATGCTATACCCACATGTTCAAGATGACTTCCATGTTAAAGTTGTGCTTTGTAAATGTTTGATGGAATGTTCATGAGATTGAAATTATGGAACTATGGTATGTTAGTATGCATTCCTATTCATGTACAAGTTCATGACTATCAAGTTCTTGATGAAATACATCATTGATTGTATTATGAATTGTAGACTATTGACATGTACTCAAGAAGTGTCATGTTTTATTAATATTCATGTTATCGAATCCTAGGGGTATTTAATACCCGACAATTTAGCTATGTGCCTAGAGTCAGTGTCAGATATAAAGTAATCTCATTCATGTCACGATCAGTAGTACTCTCAGTCAGTTACAGACCTAAGGAAAACTCAGTAAACTCAATCAGTTAGCAAAATTCAGTAGTAATATGTCAGTCAATGAAACTCAGTGAACTCAGTACAGTTCAGCTCAGTATACTCAATTTGATGTCTATTCAGTTGGGAGTAGGATTCAACACCGAGTGAACCCAAGAATGGGAACTCACCTTATAGTAGAGGGTGTGATTCTTAAAAGCAATTCTTGCATTCCAGAACTACGTAGAAAGCGTTGGTTGAGACATCAATCCTGCTAGTTAAGGGTTGATGAGGTTGCTTAACCTGTTAGATGAGGGTTCCACCATTCTCCTTAGAGTACCTGCTAGATGAGGGTCACTCACAGATTTACCCATGGCACGGTATTGACACCCTTCCAATTAAGGTTACAGATTGGATCCTAACTCAGTTATCTTATTTGGGGCATGTCGGTTAGATGATTAGCTCTCACAGTCTCAGTCTCAGTCTTCAAAATAAAACTCAGATAGTTCTAAAGATTTCAGGACTGTCAGATACAGTCACTTAGTTCAGTACGGAACTCAGTTAGTTCCCTCGGAATCAGGACTGTCAGAAAACAGTCACTCAGCTAACAGTTTATCACTTATCAGAAATCCATGTTATCTGTAAATTCGGTATCGCGATGAGTTCAGTTACAGTCTATGTATTTATGCATGTATCCTCATTCAGTTATGTTCATGTTCTCAGTCAGTTATAGTTCATGCATATGAACCCTTTGCATAAAGCCCTACCTCACTTTGCATACAACATACTTTTCTCTTGGGCTATGGTGTTTTATATCATAGGTTCAGAAGCACGAGCTCCAGAGCACCCTTAGCCGTTCAGATTTCGGCAGTCAGAGTCAGTGGTGAGTCCTTATTGTTCGAGGACATGATTATTTCATTATTTCAGTACTTAGTTATTTTCAGCAGTTGGAGTTAGTTGGGGGACTGTCCTATCAACTCCATAGTTCAGACAGTTTTAGAGGCTTTTCAGACTAGATATTTTAGACTACGGTATTTTCAGACAGTATTTCAGTTTTGGTATTGTTATACCGCATTTCAGTTATAGTTCAGTATTGAAACTTATGGCATTTCAGCCTATTATTCCGCATTTTACAGTGATATTATTCAGTATTTGCAGCAAGTACCAGTCATGGGTTAGCTTGTGGTCATTCGGGATTATGAGCACTATGTAGCGTTGGGGTACCAGACTCGGGGCGTTACAGAGAGGATATTTTGACTACAATGATTGAAAATAATCTATTTATTAAATAATTTTTTTTATCAAATTTTCGATAACAGTGGTCGCAAATAATTTATATATTAAATAATTATTTATTAATCTTCCGACTACGGTAGTCGAAAGATTAATAAATAATTATTTAATAAATAAAAGCTTTCCGACTACGGTGGTCGAAAATTTGATAAAAAATTATTTAATATATAAAGTATTTCCAACAACAGTAGTCGAAAATAATGTATATATTAAATAATTATTTATTAATCTTCCGACCACCATAGTCGGAAATTTTTTATTTATTAAATAATTATTTATTAATCTTCTGACCACCGTAGTCGGAAGTTTTTTATTTATTAAATAATTATTTATTAATCTTCCGACTACATTGGTAGAAAAATTTATAATTATTAAGTAATTATTTTTAATTCTTAATTTAATATTTCCGACCGTAATAGTCAAAAATTTCCGACAGATGTGGTCGAAAATATTTTTCCGATAAGATTTTTTCCGACTACCACTAAACAGTAGGAATGTGGTCGGAAATACCTTATATTTCGACTACATGTGCTGTCGGAAAATACCGAATTTCTAGTAGTATCTAAGGCAACAAATTCGCATTTGGATATATTTTATATTATTTAAGAAAAATAAACACTTACCTTTATTACCTGTATTTGCTCGAAATGGTAGAGACTCGTGTTGATAACGTAATATAAAATTATATATTAAAATAACAAAAGAGCAAGGAGTAATTGATACCAAGAAATGTTTGTAAAAGATATCTTTGGATATGCTTCAACATACAAATTAAAATGTTATAAGTTGGTTATGTTGATAACTACTGTGGGTATAACTTTCTTAAAAGCTCGATCATGTGTCATCTTCTTGGATGAACTTGATTCTCTTGACCCTCCCAGGGGCGTTTTTGGAGATTTCGTGGGCCTAATGGATTAAGTGGTTTCTTAGGTATCAAATTCATTGGTTTATTTGTCATATTTTCTTCTTTTTTTCCACTTACATATTGCTTGTTATACTAAATATATGTTGTTTACAGATGCTTGCTGAAATTGATGGTACGAACAACTCTACTCAGGTTACCCTCTACATAGGTACAAAATAGATCTTTTTCTATATTTAATTTTATAAAATAAGTAAAATCACAAAATAGTTCTTTATTCTGTGTCTATAATCGAGAAATATCTAAGAACTATCTGGAAACGGTTCAAAACTTGGCGTAGAATAGACTGGTCCTTCTACCTTTCTGCACTTAATAAGTTATTTTTGTCTTTATTGAATTTCAGAATCGTGACTACGTCTAATGTATATTTAACAGGTTGCACTCTTATCACTAGACCAAAGCCTTGGGGCTAGTGTTTTGTTCCCGTGGTACTTATCTTATTTGTGGATCTAAGTTTTGACCCTTCTCATATACATGACTTTTTTTATTATTGAAGCTAGTAGCATGCCAAATCTTATTGATCCTGCCCTTTTGAGGCCAGGGAGATTTGATAAGCTCTTTTTTGTTGGCATTAATTCTGAAGCCTCGTACAGAGAAAGGTATTCTTGTATTCTGACCCTCTCTAGTACCTATCTTTGTATTTTTCGTTTGATTTCTCAAATTTTCTAAAATTATTAGGGTCCTTAAAGCACGTACACGAAAATTTAAATTGAAAGAAGATATATCTCTACTCTCAATGGCAAAAAGGTAACCCTGAACTTCATGGGAGCTGACATGTATGCACTGTATATTGATGCTTGGTTCCATGCTGCGAAGCGCAAGGTGTGTGTTTGCACCTCATATTTCTAAGTTTTGAATACTTTACTTATATAGTGTTGGTGCAATAGGTAACATAGAGTAACTTTGCAATTCTAAACAATCAACGATATCTGATTCACCAAGCCCGGATGATCCGAATGACTCAAGTCGACTATGAACATTATCCTAACGATTCAAAAAGAGTGAATTTAAGATTTGTGAAGACTTGCAGGTAATGTATCTTGCCTCATTGCTCCTTCTGCATAAGACTTCAAAGCAATGACACACCGCATTGAAGTCTTCATGCATATTTTTAGTGTTTAGTTCTTATGTATACATGTTTCGTTGTAGAAGTATTTCCGACATTTGAAACACTTTCTTCGTGGTATCTACACAGATTTTCTGAATTCGTGTTGGCTATTTGAGAATCCAAAAATAACGTGAAATAAGGCGGCTTCTTAACAAATTTTTCAAATAATGGATTAAAATATTGTCAAAATTTCTTTTTCCCCTTCAAACTAAAAAGAGCGTGCAGCAAAAAAATCACATCACTCTTTAATTATTTTTCTTAGTTGAGAGTATTTTGTACTAGTATTATGAAGATGACTTCTTTTGATTTCTCTATTTAGTTCTTGTCGATGACAATAACGACTTTGATTTGTTCTGTTTTCTATGTCAAGGCAGGTACTCCTAGTGAAACTTGTAGTTCTTGGCTATGTAAAAAACTTTGTGAATAGAAGTGTCAATTAAGTGTCCTATTGCTGATGTCTGGTAGGGGAGATGATAGATATTCTGTGAAGGTACATGAAAATTGGTTCGAACACCATGATCATTGGAAAAAAAAAAAAAAATATGTGAAGAAATGTGTTATGTATTCATTAGTTTGGGAAAAATATTAGATGTGGTTAAACTTTAAAATTATTTTTTATGTAATAAATAGGAGATGTGGGACCTCTTTTGATTTTTGGCATGTTACTTCTTTGATATTTTGGACTCCCTTAATCAAAATCATGTCACTGCTACTGCTTCCATCAGTCTGTTTATTTGAAGTGTTAATGGAAGAGATTTTGCATGTCTTTATGACTTTATCTGTAATATAGATAAAATCAGCGCAGACAGTCTGAACCTCAGATATGTAGATAAAGATGAACCAATTAGTAGCACCATTAATGAAGCTTCATCTACAAGAATATAAATTCTTAAAAATTGTTGGTAATGAACAATATCGATCAGATGCTACTTTAATTCGTTTTAACTTTGCAGTTAAGTTGATATTTGTATTCCTATGCGGGTGTTGATTATGTATCCTTTAATATAATTGAATCACAGGAAAGTCCTTGACATGGCAAGAGAAAAATGAATTGACAATGACCATCAAAAGTGGAAAATTACAGGTACTCACACTTTGATTGTTGCATTGCTCAACTATTGGTGTTACATTGCTCTTGAACTTGTTAAGTTTTGTCCTCTATTTAATTCTAGTTAGAACTCTAAATTCAAGTTGTTTCTAAAGAAGTACCTAAATTCAAGTTGTCTATCACAATGTATGCCACGTGTCCTTCCAAAAGGACGCATGGCATCCAACTTTACAATAAAATTTTCATTTTTAATAGTAGCTTGTAGTAAAATCACATTCTCTATAAGAATTGCTTTTATAAATAGTTCGAGAGGTTTTCGCTTACATAATTTTATAAAAACAATTATTTCATTTTGTTAAAAGATTTGCCCATCTATTTTTATCGAATAATATTTTGTTATTTTGTATTAAAAAATTTGAAGAATATGTACTAATTTAGTGCACTATATGCAACATCTTGTGTCTGAAGGATAGAAAAGATCAAGTTTAAAGGAATCGAGTGAAAACCGATAGCAGATTGAATGTACATGTCACATTTGAGACATGGATGATTATGAAAACTGAAAAGATATTGTTGGAAAGTGAGGAGTCATGTATCTATGGAATATACAGGCCATAATTTGGGCATATATGAATGATATTAACTTCTTAGTTAAGGATCAAGATTAAGCAAGTGTACCTCCCAATCTACAAGGAATTGAAGGTTGTACAATCTATAAAATTACGTTTTTTCAGTTTCTTTCCAGCGAATTAAACCATTTGGCAGTCTGAACACAAAAAAAGTTATATCCATTTTAGAAAATCGTATCACCAAAGGACTTAGAGGCATTCGGAGAAAAAAACATTCAGTTAGGTCACCACCATTTGGTGCCTGTGGCCCGGAAAAGCTTATAAAAGGCTGATAACACCTCTAGACCTTCATTTTTCACTTTCATTGGACCTCAATAATTCCAAAACCCCTCTCCTCTCATCATAACTCACGCAGGTGATCTCTAAATGTCTTCAATGTATATCCCTTCATCAATTACGTGAATCTAACACAAAGTTTTCTTCAATTATAAACATTCAAGGTTTTTTTCTTCATCTAAGGATCAAGTGAATATTTTCGGAATTTCTCTTCTATAAGGTAAAGACTCTTCTTATAAGGTAACTCTTCTTTATATTTTAAGAACGTTAAAATATTGTAAGACTAATCCCCACAATCTTAGAATTTCATCATGTTCTCTATAATGATGTGTTTCTCCTATTCGATTTGTTCCTCGTATTGAACCACTGTATGTTTCTCAATGCGAAATGATAGACTTTGTGTTGTGTGCTTAGATATTCTGGAATTTTTATGATTATGTTTTTAGTAGAACTCTCATGTGCTTTCCTTAGATTATAAATTGCAAGTCATAGCAAGACTTCTTAAATTGCAACTAATAATAAATTTTTTAAAAAATAAAATAATAAAAAATTTAAAACAAACAAAATTAAGAATAAAACATTATTTTATATGCTAATTAAAAAAACTTTCATTTTAATAGGAGTTAGTTATTATATGAGCTAAAATTATGAAACCTATTAATGTGCATATTTTTTCTATTTCTTAAATTATATTTATATTCATTTTTTAAAAAGAAAAACAAATACTTCTTCTTTTTCCATAATTCATTTTTACTCAATCTCTATTTTAATTTCTAATTCATGAATTTTGAATTCACAATAGATTTAGTGATAGTAAATATTTTATGTTAATAATTTATTTTTAATTTGTGAATTGTATACAACCTATTATTCATGTATTATTTTATACAATTAACCTAAAATCAATTTATATATAACAAAGTCATATTCTGAATGATTTTTTATTTTTGGGGTCTCAATTTATGAAATTGGTATATAAGATTTTATATAAATGATATATCTTATAACTGTTTCTAGTGTATGAAAATGGTACATAATAAGATATCCATAGATTAGTTTAATAAATCTTATTAAATTCATTTTATACCCTTGTCATACTTAAGAATTTTTTTTATTTTTATTTTTTTTTGGGGGGGGGGGGGGGGGGGGGATTCTCAATGTATGGAATTGACATTAAAATTGATATTGATAAAGTTTCGTATATGTCACATTTGTATGAAATGAGTTTTATGAATGTGACAATTGATACGAAATATGGTATTGTACATTACATAACTTTTTTAGTGTATGTAATGGATATTTAATGAAAAACTATCACTGTACATATTGAAAATAAACTAACCAATAATTGTTTGGTATCAAATAACTTTTTGTTGCGATAAAAAAGGTAATATATATTAGCCATAGTTGATATTGGTGTTGATTCACTATATTAATTTTGCTTTCTGCAATCAGTATAGTTCAATAGTTATACAAAAATATAGTTACAATTTGCAATAAACAATCTAAAAAATACATACAAATATAATGTTCACTTATAATAAAACTAAATCTATTAACTGGGTCAGGATTTTAATTGATAAAGTGTCACATTTTTTTACAATATTGTACTTCCCCGTTTTTCATTTTTCCTATTTAATACTTTATTTGGCAAAGTTAATCCTCAAAATTTGTGTCATATTTTTAAAAAAAAATCAAAAAAGAATTTTTTTAATAAAATTTTTTTTAGCTTTATTTTATCATTATTTATGGAAAGTTACTGTTGTGATAAAAAAATGAAATCTATGAATAATGGAAGAAGAATTGAAGGAATAATGTGTATCAATGTAAAAATATTTTACCAAATTTTACTTCTTAATTTAAGAACAAATTTTGTTACTTTACTGATAAAGTTTAAAAAAAAAAGTATAAATAAAGATAATTATTGAAACCAAAATTTATTCTTAACATTATTATCAACAGAGTTAGTGAGGAGAGATAGAATATTAAAGACTAAAAAATAGGAGATAATAACAAATACTTATTTTTTAAAAAAATATTAATTTTTAAAAAACTGTTATAACTTGCAATTAAATCTTTAATTCAATAATTATGTAAAAGTATTGTTATAACTTACAATAAAGAATTTAATAATTATATACAAGATAATTTTCACTTTATATATGACTACTTAAATGTAGAGGTGTCGAACTGGGCTAGCCCAACCCAATCTAATTCAATCTTAGTGGGCTAGAGAATTAAATGGGTTGGGACGAGCTAGCCTTTTTAACTAAAGGGCCTTTAAAATAGTGGCCCAACTCATCTCTAAGCGGGCCGCGGGTTGGGGCGGGTTGACCCTTCAGAAAAAATAAAAGCAACCCAAAACATAATAAACGAAAATATTATAAGTACTAGACTATCACCAACTTTTATGATTTCACTTTAATATGTCTCCTACTAGTTTTTAGCATGATATAGACATCTTACTAATACCTTCAAGGGTTGTTAAGTTGGGAAAGAGTTATCTTGGGATAATTAATCTCAAAATTATTTATTCCATTATGTATACAGATAATTTATCTCATCACTATAGTGTAAATAGTGCTATAAATAATGTCGGTGCTAACTAATATCTCACTCCAAATATGAGATAAAATAATCCTTCATTTTATCTCAGACTATTTATCTCTTATACCTCATACCAAACGATCCCTTAGTTGTAATTAGCTCATGGCATTTACTGTAATAAGCAAAGAAATGATGATAAGCTACAAATTTCATAGAAAAATTCTAATATGGTTAAAATAATAAATATAAATATACACAAAGTATTTACATAAAAGAAGCAAGATTATAACGGAAGAGAGCCTGAATTTAAAGAACAGAATATTACATTAAGCAAAGGCAACAACTACTAAACCATCACGAGTAAAAATAATTTTTTGAAGTTCACAACTAAAAGTATCTTACCGTCCATTTCAAACACACATTAAGAACTTTCACAAAATTAGTATCAACCAAAGAATGGATAAAAAAAAAAAAGTAACTAGTTAGAAAAGATTGACAAAATTTTAATTTCTAATAAATAAATGACCAACTTAAAAATATTTAATAATTAGTTTTAATGTCTCAGCCCATGGGTTGACCTCTGAGGTTGACGGGTTAGGCCTCTAAAACCGACAGACCAAGTGAGGCTGGGCTTATAAGCTTCATTTTTAAATGGGCTGAAAAAGACTTAGCCCAATCCTACTTAATTAAAGGATTAGGTTGGACCGCTCTCACGAATCAAAACCATTTTGACAGCTCTACTTAAATGCTTGAATAACGATATGTTCATTACTATAGATTTATAATATAATATGAACTTTCCAAAGTAGTAGTTTTTTTCTTTATATATAATGTCTCGTATATTTAAAAGTGTTAAGTTTTTTGTCCTAATTTTTTTACCAAAATTTTACGTTTTAATTTCTTAAAAAGAAAATAAAAATAATATCATAATTAATTTTAATTTTAAATTTTCTAAAAATAAAATATGAAACTCTACCATATTTGATTTTATTTCTTACTTGGAGGAAAAGTTTCAAAACTCTATAAATAGAAATCATTTTTCTCATACCAGAACATCATAGCTTCCACGAAATATTCATCAAAAAGTCTTGTTTAGAGAAAATTTTCTTCTAATGAGTTTTATAATTTTTCAATAGGTAGGTGAGTTGGCTAAACTATATTAACAATGTTATAAATGTATTTACATTATAGTGAATGTCTATTAAAATCTACTTTGATATCTATTAGGATTTGAAGCATCCGTCTTTTACTCAGACTAGGAGTAAATTTCCCCTTAAATAGAGGGGTTTTGTTCATTGTATTTATAATCTGATGATCTTTCATCCCTCAAAAGAAGAAATAAGAATCACTCTCTCTATTTCATCTACTATCTTCTTTATTCTTTCTTGGTTAATAACACGTTATCAACACGAAGTCTCTTACCAATTGAGATCTGTACTAAATCTCTTATCAATTGAGATCTGTTCGTACGTGGCTACACAAGTTTTTGAGTCTCTAACTAATTTAGATGATCAACACGAGGTTCTGCCAAATAAGGTGAGATTATAAATCTAAAGGTAATTTCAAGGTTAGTAATTCCTTATGTTATCTGTCTTTTGCTACTAATAATATAATTATTGTTGGATTTGAGGGAAAATAATTGGTTTAGAACCATTTATATTTTGAATTTATTTCTCAAGAATAATATTATCAAAAGAGATGATAATATGTTGGGTTCAAGTCCCATCGATTTATGCCTAAGAAGCCTTTATATGTATAAGACGTTGAGTTTGAATCTCAATGCAACATATTGATATATTATGATGACTAAGGCAAAATAATGGGTATTTGATAAAAAGTCATGAAATTCGACCCATTGAATATTCTCCATTCCATGAAGTGAATGTGGTAGAAATATATGATAAGTCTAAAATATGACAACTTACTTCATTCTTGAGGTGTATGTGGTAGCAGTGCATAATATGTCTGAAAGAAGACAAGTGATTAAATGCATGAATATATGCGTAGAGGGACAATATGATAATGATCATCAAAAGTGATGATATTTTCACACGCTTATATGATTATAAGATATGCTAGAGAAAAATTCTCTACATTATATGTATGCCTCGATTTACTTCTGAAATAGCAAAATCTTGAAAGAGGTTATAAGCTATCATAATTTGATAGACTTAAGGCACGATTATATTCCATTCCTGGGGAATGAGAAACTTATTAATGCAAATGTGCATTAGATCACAACTCACCTCCGAAAGAGGTTGAATAATTTTGAAATTTACTTCTGAAGTAGTAAATCTGAAACTCATTCATGTAATAGTAAATCTGAAATTTACTAAAGAAAAAGTACATGTCATGGTAAACTTGGAGTTTACTAGAATAAAAGTTCATAAATTGATATGAACGATTGTGACATCTCGAAGATGTACACTTATTAAAGAATTAGAAGATTCTTCAAGAATTGTTTATGTCGTTTGTTCTCATGAAAAGTTGGTTGGACCAACTAATATTAGGATTGGATCCCTTCAAATCTGAAAATTATAAAAAATGAATAAGGGCCCGTTCACCTATCATGTGATATGTTGAAAAGATGCATCAATAAGACGATCACATGTACATTCGTGGTCAACCTACGTTTGACATTCATAAAGTTACTTGTTCAATATAAATTGAGCATAATTTTCAGATTGTGTAATCAAGATAATTCATCTTGATGATGATGGTTTAGCATTGAATGTCTTCGATAAATATCTAAACCATTGTTAATGAGAACAGAACTTAATGTATTGGTCTAAAATATGATATATTGCAATAGCATTTATATGCATTAGACCAATAAATTATGATTATTTTTTCCCTCTCAATTGGTTCAAGGTCGGGAACCAATTATTTCATCTAATAATTTTGATGTACGGTATACGATTAATGAATATACAATAATGCACAACGATGGATTCCTCAAAGAAGTAGAGGATGTATGTTAGTTTTCCTAACATAAGGGGTAGATTATAAGCGCTATGAAATATGTTAGGAATTATCACCATATCCTCATCCAAAAGATAATTCAAGTCAAATGCTGAAAGCATCTCATATTAAGCGCAAATGCTCTTATTTTGTGTTCCTAAAGGACAAAGTCTATGCATGCATGAAGCGTGGTAGACTGATCGGTTCCAAATGAAATAGTCCTTGAAAAATAAGGAGCAAATAGTCATAATAAAAAGGAAATGAGCTCTTGAAGAGCCTACGACATACCACTTCATGAAACCTTATGAGAGGTTCATGTACCTGAAAATAATGAAGTGATGAGATCTCAAATGTTATGTCGCATTGTGACTGATACAAAATGATATATCATCAATATCTTTGACACAATATTGGTGCAATATTGTGAAAGATTACGAGGATCTGAATTCTACATTTATTCAAGCATGCTGACGTAGAAACATTTATCAAGTGACATGAAAAAAGGAATTTTGATAAGCATAAAACTTATTTGATTTGCAGTCTAGACACTTGAAGATGTCACTCATAAAATGTTGAATATTGTCACTTGACAAAACTTATGTGAAAACTTTTAAAGATTTAAACTGCTTGAAACATATAAAAGTTTCTGGGAAACTTAATTATAATCCTTATATTGTATAAGTTTATTGCTTGAACATCATTGGAACTCTTGGAGAGTTTTCAAAGCAATAGATTATTTGCTGAAATTCAAAATATATCGAATTGGATTGGTTATGAAGTACCATATTTTAGTGCAATTGATGCACTCATGTACCTTGCAAATACTACAAGGCCTATAGCTTTTTTAATCAATTTATTAGTAAAGTATATTTCTGCTCCTACTATGACACATCAAAATGGGATAAAATATATGAGCTTGTTTTATTCTAAAGATTCCAGTCCCTATCCTACTGGTCATGCTGATGTTGGGTACTTATCTGACTCGCATAAAGTTCGGTCTCAAATAGGCTATGTGTTCATATGTGGTGATACTGTCATATCTTGGAGATATACAAAGCAGTCTATCATAGCCACTTCATTGAATCATGCTGAGATAATAGCTATTCATGAAGCAAGCCGAGAATGTGTATGGTTGAGGTCCATGATACACCTCATTCGAGAAAAATATGGTGTGAAATATAACAATCTACCCACAATTTTATACAGAAATAATTCAGCATACATAGCACATCTTAATGGAGGATTCATAGATGGAGATAGAACGAAGCGCATTTTGCCAAAGCTTTTCTACATATATGAGCTATAAAAGAATGATGATATTAACATGCAACAAATTCGTTCAACTGACAATGTGACTGATTTATTCACCAAATCTTCTCCAATTGCAACTTTCAAGAAGATGCTGCACAAGAACGAGATGCAAAGGTCAAGGATGTTCTTATTAGGGGAAGTTAATACGTGCTGTACTCTTTTTCCCTTACGAGGTTTTGTCCCACTAGGTTTTCCTTGTAAGGTTTTTAATGAGGCAGCCGAAATGCGTATTATTAGAGATATGTACTCTTTTTCCTTCACTAGATTTTTTTCCCTACTGAATTTTTTCTAGTAAGGTTTTAACGAGGCACATTATCTACCAATTAGACATTCAAGGGGGAGCGGTATAAATGTATTTACATTATAGTGAATGTCTTCAAGATCTACTTTGATATCTATTAGGATTTGAAGCATCCGTCTTTTACTCAAACTAGGAGTTACTTTCTCCTATAAATAGAGGGGTTTTGTTCATTGTATTTACAATCTGATGATCTCTCATCCCTCAAGAGAAGAAATAAGAATCACTCTCTCTATTTCATCTACTATTCTTTTTTATTCTTTCTTGTTTCATAATAAATAATATGTTTTAGCATTTTTTTTTTTGCCATCTGAATATTGCTCCAGTGGTTTGAAATTAATTAGCTTCCGCATGCGGCATGACACTCTCTCAATTTCGACCCCAACAAAAGAACCTCATATTATCAAAGCTTCCATAAAAGATGAATCTAAATGCTTGCATGTCCTCCATACTTGGATAGCGTTTGACCATTGATTCTCAAATAAACTTTATAAGTCAATTTTAGATGAAGTTTCAACATGTGTTTAATAATAGCTCTTGACAAACATATTATACTTTTTAAAATAAAAACATGAAATATGATTTATGTCAATAATAACAATAAACCCAGTGTATTCTCATTTAGTGGGGTCTGTGGAGGGTCGAGTGTATGCAGATCATACCACTACCTCAGGAGAAGTAGAGAGACTATTTTCGATAGACCCCTGACTTAGAATCAATAACAATATATCAACCAAATATAAATGCATATAAACTTGTACAAGCAAAATAAACTACCGCTAGCCACAAGATAATACTAGTGCCACAAGATACTATTAAAACTATATATCCGAAACCATAGACAACATACAACCCACAAACAAGAAACTTCAGACACAAATAAGGAACGCTTCCTATTTCAACCGACATCCTCTCACCCCTAACACTCTATCCTAATCCACATCCTCCACACCTTTCTATCAAGGGTCATGTCCTCCGTAAGCTGTAACTGCTTCATATCATGCCTAATCAGCTACCTCCAATATTTCTTCGGCCTATCTCTACCCTAAAATTATTGATTCAGTCTCCATTATGATTTCTGGATACTCCCCTTGCTCTGTGCATACTAGTAAATACTGTACGATACAAAACTTCATTAATACTTGACTTAAAACAATTAAGCTGAAGGAACCACTTAATTAACCTGCATTGTTTTGAGTGTCTTCAAATTAACAAGAAAGTTTGCTAATAATTTGAAGGGGTAAGACACAAGAACCTCGCTAAACTATGGCCGTACCTGCTATGGCATACTTTAATTTAGCAGGATCCTATTATCTCTCTAAACATATTTTTTTTTGTATCTTTGTGATGACATGACTGCTAAATCGAACAAAAGAAGCACAAAAATATTCTGTTGCGTGACAACAACCTTAGCAAAAAGGAGTACAAAAGTACAGAAACAATAAGTTTAAGAGGAGTAATATAACATCGTAGAATTTAGATGTGTAATAACAACTTTAAACATAACGTTTGGGGTAATCACATTCTTATAGAGGTCATTTAGGCATGTTATTTATATTATTGTTGTTTCTATATATTGATTAAAAGGTTCCAAAAACTGAAATGATAAAAAGTCATCTTAATTAAAGATGGAATCAACTAAAATATGCTTAGTAGTTAATCATAGGTAACCAATTTCAAATGTCATCAAAGGAAGCATTGTTAGAATGGATACCTAATTAACTCTAATATATACAGACAATAATGCAATTTATGAAGACATGGTCTTTTCAGGATTACTACTATATAACATGCAAATAGAATAAATATAAATATTATTGTTATATGATTGAGAAAATATCTGATGGGAAATCTATTAATTGTTATGGTAGCCTTGTCAAAACAATTATTTTATTTGACACTAATAATTTCTAAATCTATTGAAAATTAGCGTTAAAAATTATGTATGCATTAATGATGTTACAGACAAATTAAACTTTGGTACTAAACATGGCAGTACTATTAAGAGATTAGTAGAGTAAATCTTCGAAATGAATTTATAAAAGAGGAGCGAGCTTTATGATATTATTGATAACTAGTTTAGGATACGTGCATTGCACGTGAATTTTTATTCTTATAAAAAATACTTAAATATATAATTATAAGAATGAATTATGTGTAATATAAATTAACGCTTAAATAAATATAATATTCATTTAAATGAAGAGATAATATTAATACATTGACACAAAATTTGTATTCCAAGTAAATTGAATATTTTTTGAATTTGCAAGGACAATCAATATATATTATTTAGTTAATTATATAGTATATGTCCCTGGCTAATGTGGAAAATGACTAAATATGTGTGTTATATATTTCATCAAAATAAAAGAAAAAAGAAGATACTCATATTATTTTCAATATCTCTATCTAAAAAACAAACAAATATAATAACTAAAATATGAATTATTAAGATTAATACCTTCATCAAATACTCTATCTTGCATACTTAACAAATTTTAAAAAACAGAAGATTCACATTTACAAAAATCTAATCTAAAAAACTTTTTCTCCTCTAGAAAATCGCTATTTAAAAAATAAATAAATATAATAATTAAAATTTGAATGATTAAGAAAACCTTCATCAAATACTTTGGTTACATGCCTTTTGTTCAAAAAATCTCTATGCAAAAAATAAATAAATATAACAATTAAAATATGAATGATTAAGATTAAGACCTTCATCAAATACTCTGTCGACATACCTTAACAAATTTTTAAAAAGAAAAGATCTAGATCTACAAAAAGTATAGTTCAAAAACTTTTGCTCCTCTAGAAAATCTCTATCCAAAAATTAAACAAATATAATAATTAAAATCTGAATGATTAAGATTAAAACCTTCATCAAATACATTGGACACAGACCTTAACATTAAAACAAAAAATGTTCAACTCCTTGTTATCCTTTCTGCAACTTTAGTCTCCAAGCTCCCTTTTGCTCCAACAACTTCTTCATGACCATAATACACTTTTTTCACGTGAATAAAGAAATATGTTCATTAGTTAGAAGTCCAAACTTTTAGGAAAAAAAATATAATCAAAACCGAGTTTCAATTAAACGTAGAAAGAAACAAAAACAATCTATCTAAAAGATAACGTCATAAAGCTATTCTCAATCGTTGTTTTGTTTTTCTGCTTTCTAAGTCTAATATTTCTGTAAAGTTGTAGAAATTCCTTGTCAATTCTACAGTCAATATGTTCACATCCCTAAATATGATATAGAACTTTGTGTTAAAAATTGTAATGCAATACAAAATTAATATTATTGAACTTAATCGATTTACATTATAAAGTTGAAGTACAAATCCATTTGAAAGACATCAATAGAAATTGTCTATGAAGTTGATAATAATTAGTTTTTGTAAATTTCAAGAACATACAAAGATTTTAAAAAACTTACCTCAAATTACAAGCAAATTTAACTTATTAAAAGTTTAGAAAACTTAACTCAAATCACAAACAAATTTGTATCTTTAATCAAAAGATATACTCCCTCCGTTTAAAAAAGAATGACCTACTTTCCTTTTTAGTCCGTTTCAAAAAGAATGACCTCTTCTCTTTTTTGGCAATACTTTAATTTCAACTTTCCACCTGACATGTTTATGACCACAAAATTAAAGAAATTTTTTATACATTTGACACTACTTTAATTTAAAACCACAAGATTCAAAAGTCTTCTTTATTTTCTTAAACTTTGTGCCAATTCAAAGTAGATCATTCTTTTTTAAACGGAGGGAGTATCAAGATTCCATAAAAAATTTCGCATTAGCAACTTTCTATCAAAAATACATAATGATTTGTTTATTGTAAACTTCAAGTACATACTAAAAGTATAGATAACTTACCTCAAATCTCAAACAAATTTATTTCTTTAATCATAGATACTATCAAGATTGTAATTATCAAGAACATGCTAAAATTTTAGAAAACTTACATTAAATCATAAGCAAATTTATCTCTTTAATCATAGATGCTATAGTCACCCTACAACCCTAGAGCCATCACTATAGTCAACATATTAGAATTTGAATTCATCAATCAACTAGACGAAGAGTTGATATCTAGTAATTGTAACCACAAAACTTCAATTTAACAAAAACAACAACTTATAAGGTACTACATAAATTGTAAAAATATAACAAAACTTATCCTCCATAATAAACTATGTTTTCTTCTCAATTTAAGCATTTAAGATTAGTTTGTAAGTATAGACATACTTCAAGATCCATCCATCTATAAGTTTCGATCTATGTTGTCACGACATTGATTTTTACCTTCACCCTGGCAATACCAAAATCAACCACTTTAATGACCTTAAAAGAAACATTAGGTAAAATTTTATGCTATATTGATCTTGACTAAGCTAACAAAAGATACAACATGTATATAATATTTTTGCGTACTCAATTAGAAAATACAAAGCCTTAAAAAAAGATATATTGGATAATTTAACACTTAGTCAATCATACTGAGTGATTCTCTTAGTTGAAAAAATTACTACATGATACCACATATAATAGTTGTACCTTTGTCGCACACATTCTTTGTAATGCAAAGGTCTCTTAGTATATCAATATATATTCCCGCCTCGTTCTTCTGACCTTCTCACCATTAAAATAGAGAATGATCATCTGAAATCACAGTACTAAATCACATCAACTCCGATATAATATAGATTTTCTGCATTCATAAACATAGTCAAGATTTCATACATTAAAGAATATGAACTTAAAAAGAAAATATATCTTTCCCGAAGAAAAAAAAACGAACAACAATTCGAGTGCTTTCTATATAAAACAAACACGAGAAATAATTCTCTCTCTATATATATACATAGATATATAACAAATTATAAACATATACTTGATAAGTAACAGGGTAAGTATTAGAGAATGCTCTGGCAACACTTCTGTTGCATCCATTAACGTTATTCCGACAAAATATTGAGCTAAAATAACTTAAAACGGATTAAAAAGAGGTGAATATTTAGAAAACACAAGCATAAGTAAACCAAATAAACCTCACTGACTAAAATAAATTATAACTCACTGAAAATAAACAAATAAGCACAATACTAAAAATTTAAAAACTCAAGTTTTTGAACGATGATAAAACTAAGTTATGAGAAAATATTGAGTTGTTGCCATAAGCTCAGCAGATCACGAATCCATGAAGACTTCGCCTAATTTTGTCTCTCACAAGACCCCTTGTTCTCAAATTACATTACAATTCGTCAATTATGATAAGTGCAGATGTGAAAGACGATGGTAAGCAGACTATTGTTTTTCATGATGAGTTTCATTCAGATGTGAAACACGATGATAGTAAACAAGCTCTTGTTGAGATTCATGCAGATCATGTGAAACACGATGATAGTAAACAGACTCATGTTGAGATTCATGCAGATGTGAAAGACGATGGTAAGCAGACAGTTGTTTCTCATGTTGAGATTCATTCAGATGTGAAACATACTCAACATGATGGAGATGAAGAAGATGAAGAAACATTAGAGGAGGAGCTTCCTTATATACATGAGTTGAAAGACCTCTACAATTTGCTCTGGGTTTATAATTTGAATTCGACAGTTGAAACCACAGACCTGTATACAATTTTCTCGTTGTTTGAAGTGATAACTGCTCAAGTTTTTAAAGATGGCAAGACTGGATATAGCCTCTGCTATGGTTATGTTGAGTTTCAAGACGAGTTGGACTGTGTGCAAGCATATTTTACGATGAATGATTGGGATTTTATTTCTAGTCAAAAGGTACATACGGTTAGGAGTCCTTTTTATATTAGGAGACCTTTTTCTATCATTCTTTTCAATATATTTTAGGACTCATATATTTATTTCTTTCCTTATATTTATTTTATTGAATTTGTAATTTAAATAGAATATGCGAAAAGACAATTTTGTCTAAAGGAAAGATTTTTAATGAAGGGCAAAAAGTTCAAACGTGATTTACAAGACCCTTCACACTTTTAAGATAATAGAGATTAGTTTAATCACACGTGTCTCGCACGTATAACGTTTGATTAATTAAAATTAAATGATTTTATTCATTGCAGAGATTTTTAATAAAGTGTAAAAGTTCAAATCACAATTTCAAAAATCTTTCACACTTTAATATAATAATGTAAACATTAACATATACACATATATGTTGGCCAATATATATTTTACCACCAAAAGTTTCAAATGGTTGGTGGATCAATTACTTTTGGTTTGCCATATAGTACCTCTTTCACTTGTTGCCACACACTAAGAGAGACGCATCAATTTGAATCAATTTGTGTTATGATTATTTTTCTTTTTTATATATATTTAAAATCTTTCCTTATTTTTAAAGTCAAATCTTTATAAAATCATTTATTACATTCTTATTACATAGTTAAAACTTTTAAAAATCTGATACTTCTTAAATTTTTTTCTTATTCTAATAGTTTTATATCTAATTCTAGATTTTTCAAATCTTCTTAAAATCAAATTTAGTTGATTTAGAATTTTTAAACTAATGAAAAAAATATCAGTTGCCATTAATTTTGATGATCTTTAATAAGGAAAGATTTTACCATAAATATATTTAATTAATTTCAACTCTTAAATTAGGAAAAAATATTGAAATTCTGATAACTTCTAATAAGGAAAAGTTTTACCATAAATATATTTAATTAATTTTTAACTCTTAAATATTAGAAAAAATAGTGAAAAGACGATTTTGTCTAAAATAGTGACTTTTAATGAAGGGCAAAAAGTTTAAACAATATTTTTAACGTTCTTCACACTTTTAGTATATTATTATTATTATTATTATAATTATTATTATTATTATTATTATTATAAATATTAATATTTATATAGATTATAGATATCGATATAGATTATGGATATAGATGTAATTCGGGATATTAAGAGATAATATCGGAAAAGACTTCATTTTTCATTGCTTCAAAGAATTTAAATTTTTAAAAGGGAAAAAGGTCAAATATGCTCCTGAACTTTGTGAAAAGGTTCAAATATACCCTCTGTTACAAGTTTAGTCCACTTATACTCCCACTGTTAAAGTCTAAGAACATATATACCATTTTGATCGTTAAATGATGTGTTGGAGATTTACAAACCCCCTTTCCTTTTTCTTTAAAAAAGTTTTAATTATCACATAAATAAAATAACTGTCACATCACAAAATATAAATCCACCCAACTTTTCTGCCCTAAATTCGATCCGTCCCATTATCCATTGACCATTCTTTAACTCTTCATTCATTCTCTCATTTTCAATTTGTTTATCTTTATTCGCCGGCCTAAAAGCTAAATCGGTTAACTCCAATAGTAGAGGATTTTTAAATAAAAATATACTATTAAAATGATATTCCTTTCTCTTTCTTCGTCTCTTCTCCTACATACCATTTGTTGGGTTCGAAATCGAGATGACGTCATGCGGAAGCTAGTAGTTACAAACCATCATGATGATAATTCAGATAATAAAGAAAAAACATACTAAAAAACATATTATTGATATGATTTGGTCAAACGACCTACATATTATAAACTAATAAACTAATATTAAAAAAGTATAGAACCTATTGGAAGAAATCTTTCCCTAAATCAAACTCTTTTGAGGACTACATAGTGGATGCTACTGTGTCATTGTATGAGAAGGAAGGGTTTTCTGTTTATAGCGTTCCAAAACCCTTCCTCTTAAAAAGAGATTTGCCAAATATGAAAAAGTTTTATATTTCTCTTTCAAAACAATAAAAATAATTATGATATTACTTTTATTTTCCTTATAAGAAAAATAAAACTTAAATTTGGTGAGTAAATCAGGGCAAAAACCCTAACAAATTTCCTCTTTTTGACTTGATTTTCTTCACTTGATCTGCATTCTTCACATCACATGCATGAACTTTCATTCTTGATATAATCTTCATAACTGTTGCTTGCCATGGTTAAAAATAAAGTTTAAAATATCATGATTAAAAATGGATTAAAAATTAATAGTTTATTTTTACTTTTAAAGATACAACAACAAGAATGTTGAAAATATAGTTGAAACTTGTTCTTCACATGTAGTTGGACAAAAATCTTTATTATCATTCAATTAATTGCAAATTGATTAGAACCGCCTTGAAATTATTTTCAGTCTCATTTCACCAAACCACTAGATCTTTGAACCGTAGGCTCTAATACCACTTGTTGGGTTCGAAATCGAGATGGCGTCATACGGAAGCTATTAGTTGCAAACCATTGTGATGATAATTCAGACGACGAAGAAAAAACATATTATTAATATGATTTGGTCAAATGACCTATATATTATAAACTAATAAACTACTATTAAAAAAGTATAGAACCTATTGGGAGAAATCTCCCTCTAAACCAGACTCTTTTGAGGACTACATTGTGGAAGCTACTATGTTATTGTATGAGAAGGGAGAGTCTTCTATTTATAGAGTTCCAAAACATTTTCTCTTAGAAAGAGGTTTGCCAAATATAAAAAACTTTTATATTTTTCTTTTAGGAAAAGTAAAAGTAATTATGGTATTACTTTTATTTTCCTTCTAAGAAAAATAAAACTTAAATTTTATAAGAAAATCCGAACAAAAATCCTAACACCATTTTTCTTCTTATAACAAACCTTATGCGTTTTGAGATCTCATCACACTGTCATTTCTCAGCAAAAGTTGCTCAAGCAAACCTCCACTTTTCTTGGAAAGAGGTGGGGGTGCGGGGTTCACAAATTCTTTATATACATCTTAAGAATTTTTCACTAATTTTAATTTTTATATATTGTTTCGTTGTTTACAGATATTCAGTTAATTTAAGTGGAGGGATGATGGAGAAGAGGAGACTATAAGGAGCAGTTTGTTATGTTGCTGCTTTTGTTGCTACAGTTTTAGGAAGGCAAATTAAGATAAACAAATTGGAAATGGGAGAATAAATGAAGAATTAAAGAATGAATAATGAATATTGGGCCGGGCCGGGTTCAGGATGTAGAAAAGTTGGGTGAATATATATTTTGTGATATGATAATTATTTTGTTTATGTGGCAATTAAAATTTAAAAAAAAGGGGAAAAGGGGTTTATAAATTTCCAGCACATCATTTAACCGTCAAAGAGGTATATATGCTCCTAAACTTTAACAATGGAGGCATCAATGGACTAAACTTGTAACAGAGAGTATATTTGAACATTTTCACAAAATTTATGGGCATATTTGACCCTAATCCCCTTTTTAAAAGATTATTGATGGTAGAAAAAGAACTAACATAACTATTCGTTCAAGTTTGATGTTTAGAAATCCAAATATTCGTATTCCCATAAAGTAGGGTTTGAGTATACTAAATATACACAGTTCATATTACTATATTAGAGGGGGAATAAAAAGGCTATGTTCCATTAACCAAATGACCCTAAATGGACAAATCCCAAGAATATCAACAACAATATAGCAATATATTTTCGTAAAATAGAATCTGAAAAGGGTAAGTATATGCAATCTGTAGTTGATTTTGAACTATGTCAAATGTGAGTTAGAGAAAATATTTTCCATAGATTTCTATCTCAAGACAAAAACAATTCAAAAATAAAATAAAATACAGAAGCAATATATATTAAAACAACAAATAATAATAAAAATAAACTATTATAAAGTAATACTCCAGTTGATCTATCCAAGACAATCCTAAGAATATGAGTAAAAAAAAATCATAAAAATTAAATTACGTGTTACTGATTTGATGTAGTAAGTATCTCATAAAATTAAAGATCTACACAAATTGATCTGAACACCATAATCCTAAAAAAAATAAAGTAATCACAAAAATTATTACAAAAATGCAATTAATTATAGCAAAGAGAAAAACCCTAAAAATTTTATGTTATAATATTTCACAATTTATTAACCTCCCCCCACTCCCCTCCTAAAAGAACAAGAGAAAAAATGAAATTACAAGAGAAACTGAAATTACGATAAAAGGGAAAACCCTAGAAAATCATGAAAATAGCAAAAAAGGTAATTTATTTATTTTTATATTTATGTACTCCTAACAGATGGAGATAAAAAATAAAAATATAAATAAACTTATATATATATATTTCCGTCTCTGTTCTTCCACCTCTCAAATCTCTCTCTTTCTAATTTAATTTTATTTGTGTCTGTCTAACACACAGCTTCCATTATTCACCATTTGACAAAAGCTTCAGGTTTTTGCCTCTTTTCTTCGATCTACTCTTTTTATTTTCATTTATTAATTTTATTAATTTAATTAAACTATTATTTTTTTAAAAATTAGCTTCTACTCCCCCCTTTTTTGGGCGTTTTAAGGTTTATTTGTATCTTTTATTATGTGGGTATTTATTGTAATTTGTATTTGGGGTGTTGATAATTGTAAATTCCTTTTATGAGTTTTTGTCAAAGTTGGGTTTTTAGTAAATTAGTAATTGATTCTTGAAATTTGGTGAGTTGGGTTTGGAGTATAATTGGATTTTTTGTTTTGGGGTTGTTCTTGATTTTGTGGAAGTTGGGTTTGAATTAGGGTTTATTTGGGAGTTATCCTTATGTGTTTTTTCAGGTGTTGTATAGTTGTGAATTATAATTTCTTCTTATTTGGAATGTGCATAAATTTGTAATTTTTTGGTCAATGTTTAAGATTTTTTTAATGTAATGTGTATGTAGGCCTAGGAGTTCTTTAGATAACTGTAGTGTTCAGCATGTTGCATTGGTGTTCAGCATGTTGCATTGCTTTCTACGAAAACAAATAATGTTTGTTGTTTTTTTGAATTATTATTATTGTCTTTCCATATGGATAATCTGGAATTAAATGCACGGACTCTTCATTTTTTATGCCGCACCTGTATCGGATTCTCTGAATATATACTTGTGTGGAGAATCCAACGTGGACCCATCAGTGGCGGCGGATCCATGATTTTCACTGAGTGGTTTTAAAAATAAAAAAGTTTTGTTTGGGATTTGAACTTGGAACCTCAACCTCTAGGTGAATTTAGAACCTCCCTCGACAACTAGGACAACCTCTAATCTTATGTTTAGGAGGTTCAATCTCTCTCTCTCTCTCTATATATATATACATAAATTATTTAAAAAATACCTTATATATACAACTTAAATTTTTGCGGAGGGGGTTTGGGTGAACCCCCTCGTTCCCCTCTAAATCCGCCCTGGCAGCCGTTGACATTTTTGAAGACGGGCAACATAGCCTTGAATATACAATTCAAGGGTTTTGTTAGAGCTTTTAGATTTGAAGGTTCAGCCTTTTGTATGGATTTACCTTTCTGTTTCTATATTTGATGTGGTTTAATCATTTTTGGATGGAAAAGGCGAGGCTTTTAGCATTTTGGTGGGAGTTGTGGGCTGAGAATGGCTTCAGGTGCATCTGAGGAAGCAGGTAGCACTAGGTCTTTGGAGGCACTGTCAAATGGCCAGCAGAGATGCCAATCTAGTGAAGGGTTGGCCGAATGGAGGTCTTCGGAGCAGGTGGAGAATGGAATTCCGTCAACATCGCCTCCTTACTGGGACAGTGATGATGATGAAGATGCTGGTATGCTGCTAGTCATTTTCTATGTTTTTTCTTTTCATACTTTTGCTTCTTGAAAGACGTTCTTTGCCAGTTCCAATGTTTTCTTTCCATACTTAGTTGAGGGAAGTTGAACCATTCGTGTGATAGATTGGTAGTTGCTTGCAGTTTTTCATTACAGACTTATTTTTTTAATCTGCATCACCATTATTCCTTTCTGCAAAAAATTAAGTGGAATCATTGACATCTTTCTTTTTGGTGTCAGAGTTCTGATTATTATTGAGTTTGAGTTTGAGTCTTGTTGATGATGGTGTAATTGGTTTAATGTCTTGCTCAGATTTTCTTAAACTGCTTACTTTGAAGATGAACCAAATATCAATTAAAATTGATTGCTTATGAACTACACCCGTCATTGGTGGGCGGACTTTCTCCTGGTTTTTATGATAAACTACATCAGTTACTCTACTGGAAGAGGATCTTTACTTAGGGGATGCTCTCTTTTTGTTTTTGTATCCAGGGATCCAAGATTATGTCATTGACAGCACTATCTCACTGCTTGTTCTGTTTCAATAACTATACTTGTCATCGGTGGTTGTTATGTGGATTTCCTGGTTATTTGAATTATTTATTCAGTTCTAAGTTTGACAGAGTGTTCAGTGATCTGTTGTTTGATGGAAACTGGAAGATTTTTGGATTAGAAAATCCTTATTTACAGGATTGTGGCAGTGCTCCTTTTGTTTTTTAATCAATATAGAAACTTTCTTCTTGAAGAAATTATCTTGTTGATTGATATCTATATTGTTTCAAAATATTCTGCAGGTAGGCCTTTATAATTTTTAGTTTTATACCCAGTCCTCATCTCAAAGTGTGTTCTTAGGATTCGTGTTTCTACAACAAGAATATCTATTTGGATTAATTTGACTATCTCATTCAAACCTCGTCTAAACTGCTTACTGTTTGTAGGTTAGCTTTTAGGATATACTGTTGGTTTTCAATTTAACAGTCTCTTGGCCAATATATCCTGGCTAATTGGTAGTTGACCAAACCCACACACATGTTTCTTACTCCTAAATCAGTTCCATAATTCTCCTCTTGTTGTGCTTTTTCTAGTTTGTAAATATAAAGTAAACCAGTCTAGTGTCTCAAATGTATAAATTCTAGGAGGGTCCAATGATCAACATAAATTCTAGGAGGTTTACTGCTATCTAAGACCTAAGCAATAATGTGAAGTAGATTTTACCAGAAGTAACGTTTTCTCTGCAGTGGAATCTAATTACACTATTATTGAAGAGTAGTTTTCTTTTAAAGCTCCTTGTCTCCGATTTACATTTGCTTTATTCATTTTGGGGTTGGTGCTGATGTTGGACTGTTGATAAAAAAGAAGCAGTAGCAGCTATCTAGAACTGTTTAGCAGCCTGCTTTCCATAATGCATGTGGTTTTGAAATGCCATTACTGGACTCTGAGTTGTGTGTGCCTCTAGGCTGTGAGACTACTAGTATTTCTTTAGAAGTTTGTTCCTTACGCTTCACTATCTCTCTCTCTCCTTTTTTTTTTTTTTTTGAGAATGGTAACATGTCTTACAGTTTGCCATCTCTTTCTTTTTGTATCCTTTTATGTGCTTATTGGAAGCCCCTTTGGTTATTTATTCATTTATTCTCGCTTATTGTTCTTAGGACCTAAACCTTCTGAGCTTTATGGGAAATATACCTGGAAGATTGATAAGTTTTCACAAATTAACAAGAGAGAACTTCGGAGTAATGCATTTGAGGTTGGAGGCTACAAATGGTATGATCTTTGGGAAGAATTATTTTCTGACACGTACTTGTACGGTGGCCCTTGTATGTGGTCTCATCCCTTTAAATTTGGCCGGAAAGAACTTATGCATTCTTATATTCTTAACTACTTGTAGAACAAACTATATATTGTTCAATAAGCATAATTCTGTACGTGCAGTGCGTATCAATTTCAAAAACTATGCTAATGCTTTCTCTATGTCTATGGATGTCTACCTGGATAAAGTTAAATGTAGTGGGAAGAGAATTGGACTTCTCTATTTTCTACCGGTAGAGGTAGGAACTAAGAAGTTTGTGGAGTGAGTTATTTATGCACATACTTTTCATTAGTTTGGATCCTGTTCCATTGGTTTAGAAGAGGAGCCAGGATATAAGAGGGGAAGAGAAAAGGGCTATTCCCCGTGCTTGGTTTTGAATTCAAATTAGGTGAGCACACAACTCATCCATGTGATAGAAAATTGCAGAGAAACTTGTTTATAAGTGCATACTTTGTTTTTGGTTTGGAACATGATAAGTTTGGCCTAGATTAGGAGTCAAGTGCAGGATTAAACAAAAGAGAAGGGGAAAGGGTTTTGTGGTGCCTTTGTTAGGAAGTAGAAGTAGAGGGACATGCACCTTGTCCAGTCATCTTTACAATCCTACTTGAAATTGGATGAATATAAGGAATTTGATCTATTTTGACTTCCTGGTGGATACTTACCTTAGAAAAGTGTAGGAGCTTCGTCCCTGCACCCCCATGTTACCTTTTTTTAGTGAGAGATTGCATGACTGCTGATACTGTTAATATACTCTTAGAAAGTAGGCTGACGACTGCTGGAGTTTGATCACTAGGTTATCCCTTCCATTGATAGAGAGGTAATCATAGACACCGTTAATCTTGCTTCCTATTAAGTTTTGTAGATTGTGTTGTAGCAAGTTTGATATTCTTACACCCAAAATGGCTATTTACTGTAATCTTGTATGACCGTTTATTCCTCTTATTGAATGACAATTCGCAGTTCAGGAATTATAGAATTACTGACAAATGCTTGTTGTGATCAAACTGTTTGCGGCAGGTATATTTTGATTTACCCACAAGGATGCGATGTGTGCAATCATCTCTCTTTGTTTCTGTGTGTGGCTAATCATGACAAGCTCCTTCCAGGTGTGATAATGTTGGTAGTTCACCCCAAACTATCTTCAAAGTCTTGCTGCAGCTGTGATGTTGATATTTTCTTTTCTTTTGATAAGTACAGGCTGGAGTCATTTTGCTCAATTCACTATTGCTGTGGTGAACAAAGATCCTAAGAAGTCTAAGTATTCGGGTGTGTAAATTACATTTGGTCTTTTGCAATGAATCTTGAAATCTTTGCTTGTTCGTGTTGACACAATAGCAAATTTCTGCAGATACATTACATCGATTCTGGAAGAAAGAACATGATTGGGGTTGGAAAAAGTTTATGGAGCTTTCAAAAGTTTTAGAAGGATTTATTGATGCTGATACCCTCATAATTAAAGCTCAAGTTCAAGTTATCAGGTCTTTTCTCACTTTAATCTGTATATATAAAAAAAAGGCAGCCCGGTGCACTAAAGTTACTGCTATGCGCGGTGTCCGGGGAAGGGCCCCACCACAAGGGTGTATCGTACGCAGCCTTACCTTGCATTTCTGCCAGAGGCTGTCTCCAAGGCTTGAACCCGTGACCTCCTGGTCACATGGCAGCAACTTTACTAGATACTCCAAGGCTCCCCTTCCACTTTAATCTGTATATATTCTAATTTTATATCAATTTTTGTACATTGCGTTACCTACGGCATGGTTAGTTGTAGCCTCATAGCATGATTTTCCACCACCAGTTGCTAGTCTATTATGCACTTGGTAAACACCAAAAGTGCTCATGAGCCAAAATAATGATTTTTCAACTTTTAAGCACTTTTGGTTTGTCCAATCTTTTTATTGTTTTCTCCATCTCCATTTTATTTATTTCTTTCGTTCATATTTTTTTTTTCCAAATAAAATACTTGTAACTTGACATTTTGGTTATTTTAATGGAAAAGTGCTCATCAACATTTCTTTCACCAAACACACCAACGACTTATTATCAGTTTCAACACTTTTATCCAAGCATGTAAGTATTTAAATCAATTTCAATTTATTAGTTATTTTTAATATGATTCTGCTTCATGCCTGGAAGCTTTTAAAGGACTAGTTGGTTCGACCTTTTCGTTCAACATAGGTTTTCACATATAAAAATAGTATCAGAGATGTCAACATGGATAGAACATGCATAAATGTTTGACATGGACGTGCTGACATAAATTTTCTATGAGATGCTTGACACAGCACAATGGATTTTTGGTTTTCAATATTTTCCTCTTATAGCATCACTATTAGCATGTATGGGTTCGAATGGAAACTAAAAGTTGAAACACATTCTTGTATTAATATTTTATGGTTATAGTACGTAACTTGATAACTCATTATTACCTCACATAGATAGTTTCATTGGTGTTACTAGGTTTTGTATATCTCAGGAAGAATGAGACATGGGATAGGAGTCTTCAAATATGCTGATGTCATGTATTTGTTGGTTAAACCATGAAAGGAAAAGTTGGGAGATCAATGATCTGTTTAACCTGTTTGATGTATGTCTGCATTGGTCATGTCAAACATGGTTCTTGATGTGGACATGATGACATTTAGAAATGTTGGTACTTTGCATATAATAGAGTTTGTGCCTTAGTTTCTTTTATTTTGGGTGTAAATAGGACCTTATGGGGAATATAGATGACTTAGTAGAATTCATAGGAAAAGTGTAAAGTCTTACCTTTTCAGTTTCTAGCTCTTTCCGATGTCCTCTTGGACCAAAAAAAATATATCCCCTCGACATCATTTTAGGTGACGGGTTTTTGTGATATATGAAATAGTTATCTTTTTTTTTTTTAAAAAAGACTATTTGAACCCCATTGCCACTTGCACTAAGATAGACTTAGGAGACAAGATAGTCTTTTGTATGAAGGCAATATTATTTTGGAAGTTTTGTCTCTCTTTTAAGTTTTCAGGTTAACTCTTTTTTTCCACCGCTAGAAAATCCCCCCCTCCCCTCTGTTTGAGCGTAAAGTGCTCTTCTCTTTAA
The DNA here is from genome assembly GCF_002878395.1 of Capsicum annuum. Taxonomy (NCBI): domain Eukaryota; kingdom Viridiplantae; phylum Streptophyta; class Magnoliopsida; order Solanales; family Solanaceae; genus Capsicum; species Capsicum annuum. Next base: position 16,404,806 of record NC_061113.1, on the reverse strand, counting down.
AATAATCCGTACTTTATAGTATTATCTAGTGGTTTGTTACCCCATTTTGTTGTTTGTTTTTACGTTTTCTGTTTGTTATACTATTATTTTTCATGAGCCGAGGGTATCAGAAACAACTTCTCACAACTTCTCTACTTCATCTGAGGTAGTTGTATGGGGATGGCATACACTTTACCCTCCCCACCCTGGACCCCACTTTGTGGGAATACACTGGGTATGTTGTTGTTGTTGTAGTATGCTAAGCTGATGGATCTCAAATGGAGATCCTGACTAATCTGAATATGTCTTTGTTTGTAGGGAGAGAGCTGATCGTCCCTTCCGTTGCCTTGACTGTCAATATAGGAGGGAGCTTGTTAGAGTATATTTGACCAATGTTGAACAGATCTGCCGCCGTTTCGTGGAAGAGCGTCGAGGAAAACTTGGAAAGTTGATAGAGGATAAAGCTAGATGGTCGAGGTAAGGTGTAAATTTTCTCAATTGATTACCTGGTTCCAGAGACTGTTAGCCTAGCTTTGTAGCTACTATTATCTATGTTTTGTCGTGTCTTATTTATCTATCTCAATAGTGGTGATGAATATGGACATTATTTTGTGTTGAATGTCATATTTGTTCCCCTTATCTGTGACATTTTTAGCTTTTTGCCTGAACGCATTCTGACTTCTCACTCGACATGGAAATTCAGTTTCTGTGCTTTTTGGCTGGGAATGGACCAAACTTCTAGGCGCCGCATGTCCCGGGAGAAATCAGATTCGATTTTGAAAGTGGTGGTCAAACACTTCTTCATTGAAAAAGAGGTTACATCTACTCTAGTGATGGATTCTTTGTATAGTGGTCTTAAGGCTATTGAAGGCCAGACTAAAGGCAAGAAAGGAAAGGGGAAATATCTGGATGCAGAAGAACAACTGGTTCCTATTGTTCGTTTGGACAAAGACATATTTGTCTTGGTGGATGATGTCTTGCCATTGCTTGAGAGGGCTGCCTTGGAACCGCTGCCTCCAAAGGAGGAGAAAGGTCCCCAGAACCGTACAAAGGTAAGTCACAGAATTCCATGGTTGAAGCCCTATTCAGAAATGCTACAAAATTTATGGCTTCAATTGCATCACCTACTGCAACTGTGTCTTCCTTCACTGCTGAAAATGGGTGTTTATGATTGAAACTGTTGTTAGTGATTTTCTTTTTACCTGTTCTAATATTGCATTAGTGTTTCTTGTTATTACTGCTCTAGGATTTATTTCTTTGTTTTAGCAGAATCTAGATTATCCCTTCTGTCAAAGGTTTTATAATAGATAAATATGCTTCAGTAATATTCCCTATTTGTTGACAAACACACATTTTATGATTCATTGACATGTTTGGATACATCTGAAGCTGCTTTCGTGGATAAGTTACTGAGTGCGAGTAAGAATGAGATTGAGATTTTGGATAGTCATAGAAAGAATTATCAAGTGGTCGAGTAAGTGAACTTTTGTTTGTTATGGATGATATTTGAACTGGGTCGCACTTGAATGTCTATGAGAACTGAAAGAATCATATATACAGCCAAGAGTTAGTTTAGTCAGAGTCACTTCTCTTACTACCACTTTTTTGGGTCTTGCCACATTCTAACATCTCTCCAGGGGAAAAGAACGAAAATAAAAGCACTTGTTCTTTTCTTCGTAGTGTATAATATCTATCCATTCTCATTTACTTATTCTATCATTCTTTGTTCAGGATGGTACTTCTGGAGAGGACTTTAACAAAGATTCCATTGAGCGTGACGAGAGGCGCCTAACTGAACTTGGTCGTAGAACCATTGAGATATTTGTCCTTGCACATATTTTCAGGTAACCATTTTAATCACTTATTTGCTCTTAACTGTGATCAAATGCAAAACTAACTGGTTGAACAGCTTTCCCACCCAACAAACAAACAAAAAAGGAGAAGAAGAGATTTCATTGCTATTGTTATTGAAATGGCTATCTATGACTCATCGAGTTACTGTTGCCGCCATTTAATGTTAGAAGAGGTCCACAGAGATTCTCTAACCTCAAATTCGGAAGCAGCTGGATTTGCAACTGTATTTTCTGCATTAATGCGGGATGATGTGTTGTACCTTATCTCAAAATTTGTGTAGTGATCTAGTTTGTGTTAGTTGTCATACTAGAGCTTTTGATGGTTAAAAATGACTTGATTATACTGATAAAACACATTTCACCCTCTGTAGTAAAATAGAGGTTTCATATCAGGAAGCTGTTGCTTTAAAGAGGCAAGAGGAGCTCATCCGTGAAGAGGAGGCTGCTTGGCTGGCTGAAACTGAGCAGAAAGCTAAAAAAGTGTCTGACAAGGAAAAGAAGTCGAAGAAAAAGCAGGTACATATCCTTTTGCATATGTTTATATTATTTGATTACACAGTTGAGATATCAGAATTATATTTTATTCATACTATGCCAGGATATCTGTTTAAGTTATGCTACCAGATCAATGTTAAAGAAACTCATGCATCTTTGACATTGTCTTTGTTACCTGGTACACATTGCTGAGTCTTCACATGGGATGAGAATTTCTCTGCCAGCTAAGAAAAGCTGGGCTATTAAATTTATACCTTCCCTACATAGTGGAATTAGGTATTAAAGTTTGAGTCTCTGTTATCTGCTATTTAACTTTAGGGGATGGGCAGCAACGTTAGTTAGGTGTTCCTTGGAATTCTTCTTATTGGCAAATTATGCTTATAGGAAATGCTGAAGCAAGGAGCTCTTTATGTCGGCTCAAGTTTTTATAGTTTGGCTTGAAAACCATGTCATGACTATCAATTATTAATGTAGTTTCCATGCTGTATCAAATGATTGTATATTCCCCTGCATCGCCTAAATTTTGTTTTCTTTGGAGATATAATCAATGAGCTTGGCTGATAAAAGCTTCTTATGCAGAAAAAACAATGTTCTCCATGAAAAAGTGTTGAAAGCTTGTATTATAATAGCAGAAAAGAAAAAGAGAAGAAGAGAGAATAGAAATTGAATTAAATGAAGGAGGTTAAGGATCCTCCCCGGACCCCACTTTGTGGGAATATACGGGGTTTATTGTTGTTGTTGTTGAAAGAAGGTTACGGATAAATTGACAAGAATCTGTGCTGAGACAGATTCAAAGTTGTGTAAAAAAAAAGTTGTAGACTTTGTCATCTAGTTTGTGCGCAAGCTCTGAACTGTTGATCGGGGGTTAGTTAATATACTTGACCTTTTTGCCTCCTGAAGAAAGTGCTTTGTGGAATATTATAGATACACTTTTATCATTTTTACCTTGTATTTCAGGGTAAACAGAAAAAGAATAACCGCAAAACGAAGGATAAGGGGAGGGATGAAAAAACTTGTATTATTGAGCAAGAGAAGACTGAACAAGATGGGTGTATTGTAGATGGAAATGACTACGAGACTGAGGAGCCAGACACAGCACTGGGAAAACCAGATATTCGGGAAGATGTTTCCGATGTTTCTGATTCAGTTGATTGTGTCCCAGAAGTAAACCAAACTGATTTTGAAGACAGAGCTGCTAGTCCTGTCAAGTGCGATACTTACACCTCTGAAATGCATCCTTCCACAGAAACTAGCTGCAGTGGATTAAATTGCCTTTCAGCTGCACAGAATGGTAGTTCAAGAAGAAGTCTTTATGCAATGGATGATAGTTCATCAACGTGTTCTACATACTCAGCTCCTTCAGTGGCTATGAATGCGCCTCATAGAGGGACTTCTTCAAACCATAAAATCCAGAAATCGCCTAACAGGTAAACCTTATTTAAAAAACTTTGGCATCCATAAATATTTTTTATGATTTGTGGTTTTTCTAATTGCTGGTGCCTCAACTTTTTAGAGTGGTTAACCTCAGAAGCAAGTCAACTAGTAATGCGACTGACTGGGCTAGTGAAATACATAGGCAGCCAGTAGATGCTCTTCCAGATTCAGGAAAGCCAACTAATACAACTGTAAGTTGTGGGGCAACTAGATCTGTGTCTCAGGCTATAGCGCATTCGCACGAGCAGGAAGTGGTGAAGAAGGTTTGTCATTTTCTCCCATTATGCATTCATCTCTTATTCCGCTGACTCTATATTATCCTAGAAAAAGAGCTTTACTGAGGATTTCGAGCTATAACACTCAGAGCATATTTATGGATCTTCTTTTGTTTTTGGGTTGCCCCTCTCTTTTCAGCATTTTCCTTCATGTTTGTTTATATAGCGAATGAAAAGGGGATGAAAGAACCTAAATAATCTCACAAGCTGAGTACCTGGTTCTTATTCTATTCATGCAAAAAAGGGCAAATTATACATTTTGCTGGTTGGCTAAAAATAATTACATTCTCTAGCCAAATATACAAAAAAATGGACGCTATTTGTATCATTAATGTATATTTTAAGTGTATTATTCATTAATATACAATAACATTTGCTGAGCCGGGGTCTATCGGAAACAGCCTCTCTACTTCTTCGGAGGTAGCGGTATGGACTGCGTACATTTTACCCTCCCCACACCCCACTTTGTGGGAATGCACTGGGTTTGTTGTTGTTGTTGTTGTATACAATAACATTTGCTGGCTATTATTTTTGTAAAAAGGCTATTTATGTCAATGTCTCAAAAAAAAAACCATGTTTTCCCGATATAGTGATGAACTGCCTAGGTTTTTTTTTCTTTTTTCTTTTTCGGTGGTATGCTGTTGCTCGTTTGTTCTTTGTGTTAATTTTCGTCTTTTGATTTTAGATGCAACTTTACTGTGGATGCCATGATTCTGCTTATGCTGTTTTTTCAGTGAATTCCAACTTTCATGCCAGATTTTCTTGTATGCAGGAAGTAATAGTTTCACAACAGAGAAAGCTGTCTGAGCCTGATTCGGGGAGACCTCCCTTGGAGAAGCCACATGCCATATCTCCTCCTAGAAGCCCTGCAAAAGGTTCAGTGTGTGCCATTCAGTCGAAGTCAGACCTAAAGGTCTCGACCACAAGTGATCCAAACTCTGTTAAAAGATTGTCTTCGGAGAGTCCTAAGCTGGTTCATAAATCAACTACTTCAGCTAATTCAGCTGAGACTGCTGTATTGTTGAAGGGTGATCCTCCTAAAGGTATAGAGCGACAAGTGGTGGAGAAGGCCTCGGTGCATTCGGCATCTATTATGCCTCAGAACTTCCAATCCCATCAAGTGACTGCCTCTGTGACAAATGAAAAGCCCAAATCACAAGTCCCTGCCTTGTCCAGACCCTTGAGTGCTCCTGTAGTACCTGGGCCTAGGCCTGCTGCCTCTGTTGTTTCCATGGTTACAACGTCGCCATTACTGGCACGTTCAGTGAGCGCAGCAGGTCAATTGGGCTCTGAACCTTCACCAGCAACCCACAGTTATGTTCCTCAGTCCTATCGTAATGCAATTGTGGGCAATCCCGTTTCTGGAAATGCTGGTTTTAGTCAACCCTATTCTCCAAGTTCAATGGTTAACAGTTCGAAGGCATACCCTCAACCACCTTCACTGATTTCTGGGCCATTGTTTTTACCCCAGGGCTCAGAAAGAATAGAAACTAGCTGCATCAGACCAAGTTTTTCATATGGAATGATGAATCATGATACCCTGCAGAATGGACTTCAATGTGAGAGTTCCCAGCGGGACAGCAGGAGTATATCTCGGGATCATCCTTCTGTATTGAACAAGTTTCAAAACTTTGATGTGTTCCAGCCTGTAAGTAGAACCCATGATCACATCCCATCTGAGTTCCCAGCCTGCACGTCTGGGCGTCAGTCCCAGAGTGCACTGGCTGATGAATTTCCACATCTTGATATCATTAACGACTTGCTGGATGATGAGCAAGGAATTGGAAGGACGTTAATGCCAACCACAGGCTTCCAAAGTTATAGCAATGGGTCACACCATCTGCATCGGCATTTCTCTTTCCCTGGTGATATTGGAATGTCTGCTGACTTAGGTCCTTCGACAAGTTCCTGTAGGTTTGAGAGAACGCGGAGTTATCATGATGACATCCAACATAATTTTTATGAAGGACCATTTGATAGTGCTAGAGACATGATTAGGCAGCCTAGTCCACGATTTATAAGTGGGCAGCAGATCGATGGTTTAATACCAAACCCGTGGCAGCAGCAGATGATGGGTTCTGATCCATCCTTTCTCAGAATGAGAACTGCAGAAAATGACCCCAGCTACCCATATCACGTCCCCGACTATTCAAACGTGGCTTGTGGTGTAAATGGCTATGGAGTATATAGGCCTCCAAATGGTCTTTAACAAGCTATGGAGGCTGCGCGCTATCTTGCGTTATAATAATGTACTAGAGGAGAGAGCATTTGGTATTTGGATAGTGGGAGTGAGGTTGTAACCCCCTGGCAAGGAAACATTTTGTAAAGAGTGATTATGCATGCCCTTGTTGGTTTCCATTTTTATTAGCTTTCAAAAATATGGCTTTTTCCTTATCACTTCAATTGGGGTTTTGCTGTTTTAAGAGTTTGCCCTTTCTTTCATCAAGTCTGATACTAGGGTTCATTTTCTTTTTTAGATCTTGATTGGAGACTGGTCTATGGGGTAACGACTAGGCCTATCATCGATAGTTTATCCTTATCTCACGTACCATACGACCCCGTATGGTATTGCTATCAAAAGGTCTAGGCCAATTCTCTTCTTATTGCTTAGAATGGTTTAGGGTTATTGAGGAATATATTTCATCCTAGTCTTGGTATGCTGAGTACTTCTTTCAAAGCCCACAAAGTGACTCATGGTCACGCCTAACAACTATAAATAGGGGTCAAGGTCACTTGTGATGACAAGGGTTGAGATCACTTTTGATAACGTCTAACAACTATAAATAGGGGTTGAGATTACTTTTGATAGATATCCAATAACTGAAAACCATTATTCCCCTTTAATTACTCAAAGTTGTTGACTTATTTTGATTTGACACGAAGTTTAAGAAAATAAAGAAGATTTTTGTATCTTGTGGTCTTAAATTAAAGTTGTGTCAAATTTATCAAAATATCCTTTAATCTTGTCGTCTAAAACATGTCATGTGGAAAGTTGAAATTAAAGTATTTCCAAAAAAGGAAAGCGTCATTTTTTTTTAAAACAAACTGAAAAGGAAAGTATATCATTCTTTTTTAAAACGGAGGGAGTATTATTATTTCTCTTTTGTACCACAATGCACCACTATAGGAGTAAGATCTCTTATTGTTTTCTCATCTTTATTTTTGTCTATTGTTTCTTCGATATATAATTGCATTAATTCCTCTACACAACTTGTTCAGAGCGAGGGAAAGTGAAATTCAGTTCGGTAGTCTTGAGAATAAATTGATCAAAATTTTTTAAAAGCATTTTTCTAGGAAAATAAACTCTTTAAAAATGAGGAAAATGACTTCCTGATATAAATAGGGAAAACAAGTTTCACTCATTACATTTTACATTGAATGTGTTCTCCTCACCTTGCAAATCTCCTCTCCACTCCTCTCCCCCATCCCCACCACCCCACACCCATATCTCCCATATACTATTTATCTAAATATATATACATACTTTTAAGATAAAAGTTTTTACTTACTTACCGAATATAAGAAAATAAGTACTTATTGAATATAAGAAAATAAATAAGAATTCATTTATTTTCTGTACGCACCAAACACACCCTTAGAGCGATTTTGATACAAGGAATAAGAGAGAACAAATAATTTTAGGATGAGCTTATTCCATGTTTGGTTGGGATAAAATGTATTGGTTTACTCACCCCGTGATTAGTTATCTCAGGATTGTAATATTATTTTTATTCTACTTTTAAGAATGAAATAACTAATTCGAGATAGCTAATCCTGAAATAACTCGTTTTCAATCAAATGACCTCTAGTATATGCACAACAGCAGTGGCGGAGCCAGAATTGGCATCAAGGGATTCACAAATGAACATACGAACTAGCCGAAGGGGGTTCAACATCTACTCTATATATATAAAAAATAATTTTAACCATGTATATATAATATAATTTTCCGTCGAAGGAGGTTCGGATGAACCCTACCTTATATGTTGCTCCACCCCTGCACAGCAGTGACTAGATCAAGTAGTAAGTATCGATGAATCATACTATCATTCAACCCACACTCCACTGTCAAGCATGCACGTAAATAATTTTTGCAGGGAGGAGCTACCCTTTGCCATATAGAACGTAAATTATGCTATATATGCATGGTTAAAATAAATTTTTTATGTATATATATTAAATGTTGAACCCCCTTCGGTTAGTTCGTATGTTCATTTATGAACTCCCTTAGTGCAGGAGCGGATCGAGGATTTTCAGTGAGGGGGTTCAATAGTACATATACGGACTAATCGAAGGGGGTTCAACCTCTATTATTTATACATAATTTTTTTTTTACCATGTAAAAATAGTATAATTTTCCGACGAAGAGGGTTCGGATGAACCCCTGGAATACATGTACATCCGCCACTGCCTTAGTGAATATATATCCTGACTCCGCCACCGAATTTGTGCATTATGAAATATAAAATGTTTTTGCTTTTCACGTTCGCTACTACGTACTCCATCCATTTTATTTTACATGAGACATGTTCATATTTAACTAGCCACTAGTTTTACGCGAAAACCAAGAGTACTCTTAAAATTTATCAAGTCAAACATTTCGTGATATTTCTTAAAATTTATCAAGTCAAACATTTCGTGATATTTCTATGGCTATGAAAGAATAAAGTGAGAAGTTTAAAGTTAATTTTTTATTTTCAAATGTCGAAAGGTATCAAAAAATAATTAGACCCATAAAAAAATAGATGCTCTTTGTGGTATATATTCCTCTGAGATGATTTTTCTAGTTTTTAAACTTTCTTTATAGTTTTATGACTTTTTTTATGCACAAAAGATCTTCATTTTTACGTAAAGATCCAAAAATATTATTTTCTTTTAATTCAAATTGTAAAAACGCAAGAAATCCCACAATTTCGTCGTTCATAACCTATTTATCATGGAGGAGTCCTTTTTCAAAAAGAAATATTTTTTGGTGGTCTAAAATATATACGAGGTGGTCTGTTGTTTGAAAATTCAAACGAGGCCTAATTAACCTAACTAATCCTTTCCACTGTAATTTCTGTTGAAGTTGTTTTAAAGAAACGAAAACCTCCACATCGGAAATTTACTTTGGTTGGGAGGAGGTTGAGAGTTATAAATAAAACTCCACCTTCTTCATTATTGGTACACACAAAAATATTTATTTCCTTATTTACTATTAAAGAGGTTTAGAGATAATTCTCTTGGAGATCTCTTTGAGAATAGTATTTTAGGAAGTGAGGGTGTGTGAGAAAAATATTGTGTATTGTATGGTGTAATAATTTCCATATAGTGAATATTTTTCTGAGAGACCCATGGTTTTTCTCCAATTGGGGAGTTTTCCACGTTAAATCTTTGTGTTGTTATTCTCTTTAATTTCTCTGTTATTTTCTGCTTGAAAGCGGTCCGGAAGGGGCGGGAAAAATGGTCCATTTTTTCCAACAAGTGGTATCAGAGCCTTTGGTGTGAAATAATTTTTTTGAAATTTTAGTATGCTCTGTGGTTGCAGCTTTGTCTGATCTTCCACATCAGAAAAAATTTCTGAATTAGAATTATTGTTCTCAAGCAGAAGTTTCGTCCCGGTGGAGTAGCAAGTGGAGTCTGATTCCGGTGGAGTTTGCTATTCTGGTGGAGTTACTTTAGGGTACTTGTATATTTGGTAATAGTGGGAATAAGTACAATCTAAAGAGGTTCTAGCTAAGGAAAGACTTGGTACTTAAGTGTATCCCTTATGATCCACCTCTCTTTTCTGGGAACTAAATTTAGTGGGTACTTTACATTACTATTGTTCATTTATTAGTACTGATAAACAAGATGGGGATAAAATTTGAGATTGAGAAATTTGATGGGAGAATTAATTTTGGCTTGTACAAGTCAAGGATGTGTTAATCCAATCTGTATTACACAAGGCATTGAAAGAGAGACCAACTAGCGGAAAAGGTGATAAGGATTCAGAAAAATCTGAAAGCAGTAAAGACTCGGAAAAATCAAGAATTAGTGATGAAGAATGAGAAGAGATAGACATGAAAGCGGCAAGTCAAATTCGCTTGTGTTTAGCTATAAAGGTTCTTGCTAATGTGATTGGATTGTCTACAATAAAGGAGTTGTGAGAGAAACTTGAAGAATTGTATCAAACCAAAAGTATTTCAAATAGGTTATATTTGAAGGAGCAATTTCATAAATTGCTAATGGCTGAAGGTACAACTATTTCTGATCATCTGAGTGTCTTGAATGAGATTGTTTCTGAATTAGAATCTATTGGAGTGAAAATTGATGATGAAGACAAGGCACTTCGACTCATCTGGTCTCTTTCATCTTCCTACAAGCACATGCAACCCATTTTAATGTATGAGAAGGAAACTGTGATTTTCTCAAAAGTGACAAACAAATTGATTTCTGAGGAAAAAAAATTGAAGAATGGAGATGAAAAGTCTTTAGAAGATTCAGCTCTTGTTGTTAAAGGAAAATGGAAGCAAAACTCTAAGAAGAAGGTCATCTGCTGGAATTGTAAACAATAGAGATATGTTAAAAATAATTGTCCAAATAATGGGGCTAGTTCGGTTGGAAGCTCCAAAGAAAATGCTGCCAATGTTGTCTCCCTAGAACAGTGGGATGATATTTCTTTGTAAGAAAGATGAAAATCCTCATGGCATGAATGCTACTTTTAGAATTACCATGGAAGAGAATGTTTAATTGGTAGCTGATCCACAAGTTTGCACATGGGCATTGGTTGATAGGTGATGCAAGGTGTGTGGTGGAAAGGATGTCGATGGCTAATGAACTCTCAAGAAATCAACAAGAGAGTTGCACCATAAGCTATTAGCAGTTTTTTCGATATGTGCCGAAAATGAAATTTTTGAAATTAGGAAGTGATTTCAAGTAAAAATTCTTGGATTGTTTTTTTAATCTCAGTGGATGTACTCTTTATGATGGGGGTATGATAATTCTTGAATTTAGAATTATGATTGTCAGTAGCAGACAATGTGGAAGTTGCAGTTACATATGATTGGCCGAGTTTAGAGTCAGGTGGAGAACTGATTTTGTTATGTGTAGCTGGACAACTATAAAGGGCCAACGGATTGTATTTTCTTCTCTTCAAAAGATGGGGATTTGTTGAAGTTGTTTTGAAGAAAAGAAAACCTCCCACATCAAAAATTTACTTTGGATGGGAGGAGGTTGAGAGTTATAAATAAACCTCCATTGTTGGTACACACAAAAATATTTATTTCCTTGTTTACTATTAAAGAGGTTTAGAGATAATTCTCTTGGAGATCTCTTTGAGAATAGTATTTTAGGAAGTGAGAGTGTGTGAGAATAATATTGTGTATTGTACGGTGTAATAGTTTCCATATAGTGAATATTTTTCTGGGAGGCCCGTGGTTTTTTTCCAATTGGGGAGTTTTCCACGTTAAATCTTTGTGTTGTTATTCTGTTTAATTTCTCTGTTATTTTCTACTTGAAAGCGATCCGAAAGGAGCGGAAAAAATAGTCCATTTTTTCCAACAATTTCCACATATGCAGTCAAAGTCAGCAAAAAATATTACCTTTTAATTTCAAACCAAACTTATTAAACAAGTATTCATGTCTTTGGATTTGTAATAAATTTAAGGAATAACAATCTAACCTTCTAATTACTTCTTTCTACGTAACATTGCGAAAGTCAACACTTCAGTGTTTGTTCGGTTAGTAAAAATATTATTATGTGTATAATTCAGACAAATACTATGAAAGGCAGTTAGACAGGGATAAGCAGGGACGAAGCTATCTTTGGGTCGGGGGATTAATTTTTTTTTTTTTTTTTATATATATATTTATATATATATATATATATATATATATATATATATATATATATATATATATATAGTAGATGTTAACTTCCATTTCGATTGGTTCGTACGTTGCCTATAAATACACTCGAGTGACATGTCATAGTCCCAAAAAACCTCAAAAAAGAAATATGGATAACCCGAGAAGATTCATTTCTTTATTTCTTATGGTTTCTATTATCATTGTTTTAACTACAAATAATTATTTATTATTATTAGCAGAAGGTGCAAGGCCATTAGATATGGCTAAATTGATAGACAAAGAAGCCATTCTACTAATGACATCGTTGCCTAGAGGTCGAGTTCCACCATCTCGTGCTTCTCCTTGCACCAATATTCCGGGGAATGGTCGCGGCCACGGTGGCTCTTGCCACTAAAAAAGACGGATTCACAATTTAAACTATAAAAGTTTGAGGTCGAATTCAACAATCTCGTTAGCTTGCACGAACATGCCTATCCATTCTGTGAATGTTGCAGGCACCCACAATATATGCAGATCCAAAATTTGAATTTTATAGGCTTGAGGTTGAGTTTCATCACAATTCATTAGATTTATCAGGCTACTCAAAATTATTGTAGGAGTATTTAGTTAGTAAATTTCTTAAACACAAGGTCCAAGCAGTGAGTACTGAAATAGGATAAAACAATTTTGAATCTCTTTCACATGAGATATATTTTCATTGTAAATTGTAATAGGCTAGTAGTCATGAAGTTCAAAAATTACTTTAGGTTCAAGTTCAAATTTTCTGAATTTTGGGTCCGTCACGGATCAAAGTTATTATTATGTGCGCCCCATGATTTACCATAAAATTATATACTATTCGCTCCGTTTTAAAATGATTGATCCTTATTGACTTGACAGTTGACACTCTTCTTAAAAAATATTTATTTGGAGTTTATTTTGCAACATTAGCCTTATGTGTTGAAAATAATTTGATTATATATATGCTTTATGTAGTCATTTAGGTTGTATTTGTTTTTATAAAGATTCAGACATCTGAATCTGAATGCATATCTGAATGATTAAGATGTTGTCTTCATATCTGAAAACTGAATGATTAAAACTATTTGTTTTTCAATATTTGAATATGCAAAATTTATTTATTTGCATATATAATAAAAAATATAATTCAAATAAAAAATAATTATATATTAGAAAAATATTTGATTTAATGCAATAGAATTATTATTTAATTGAAAAAATATATATATTTGTTAGTGATAATGGAGATTGTTTTTAATGGTGGTGGTGGTGATAATGATTGATGTTAGTGATTAGTAATGTTGGTGGTGATAGTTGTGATGATAGAGATATTTGGTATTATAGTAACTGTTACGATGCTGACGATTGATAGTGGTAGTAGTAGTGATGTGAAATTGGTTTATGTTAGTTGTAATACCCCGCACTTTCCTAGCTCAGTTCAGCCCTTAGTACGTGCCTATAGTACTTAGAACCTGAAAATAAAGTTAAGCGTTGAGGGGTTTAGTCACTTTTGACTTCCTTTAAACTTCGAAGATTTTTAAGTTGACCTTCCGGGCCCTGAGGTGATGACTTTTGAGTTGAATTATATTCAGGGGTGTAAGTAGTATGTCTCGGATAAGTTTTGGAATTTTCGGACAAAGTTTGAATAGTGTTTGAATCGAAAAAACAACAGCTCACTGTGATTCCATCACATCGCGGTGAATATGACGTTAAGAGGTCCACCACATTGCGGTGGAATGTAAAAGGGCAATTATCAAATTCCAGTGGGTCACCACAATTGCACCGCATCGAGATGGGTATCGCGATGATCCACTCATCGCATCGCGGTGACGCCCAAATCGCCGATAGTCCCAATCCAGTAACTCATCGCGATTGTACCGTGTCGCGGTGAGTATCGTGATGAGCAGGCCACTGCATCGCGGTGACGCTTCTATCGACACTCCAGTTTCGAATTTTAAATTCCAAGAGCACCATAGTCTTTTTTCCACACCCCCAAATTGTGTAAACAGAAGATTAAACCTATTCTAAGCATAATATATCACTTTTCATCAAAATTCTTTCAAAGAAAACCCTAGGTTTCAATTTCAAACTTCAAGAAACTCAAAAATTCACCATTCTTTTTCCAAGATAATCCAAAATTCAAGGTTCCCAATTCAAGATCTTCAAGAAACAATCTTCAAGAGCACAAATAGGAATTCAAAGTCAAGTTTCTTCATCTATTTCAGCTATTAAGGCATGTGGGGTTATGAACAAGGGTAATCCTTTCACCCTTGTGTCCAAAACTAACTTTCAATGATATTTTTACATGAACCCACATGAATTTCAATTTAGGTTTCACACCCAATTATTATGATTTGAAAATTATGATGCTACAAGTGTTTTAGATGATGAATTGCATGCCTATTTTGCACATTTATGCTTGTGAAGTGGCTTTAGATATATTGAAGGTTGAATTCCATTATTTTGACTAAAATTGTGTAATGACTTCATGATTTTGACTATTGAGTGCAAATTGTGATAATTTAAAGCATGGGTTACTAAGCCCTAGTTTGAATGTTGATATTTCAAAAAGATTATGCTTTTAAGCATCCTATGATTAGTTTATATTCAGATTTTGAACAAGACTTGTTCTTTTGATCCTCAACTACGATATGGAATCCACTTTATAGTTTTGATTACAGTTTAAAGTAAATAGATGCATAACTGATTTTTATTGTAAACCCTTATGCTAGTTTTAAAGTGAATTTCCAACAGAATGAGCATACAGATTAAAGAAAATAGTATTTAGCACCGAGCGTGAAGTGTGAGTTTAGTGCATCCTACTTCTCTAGAACTACGAGCCAACGTAGGTACACATTCAGATTATTTCTATTTATATGGATGACAGATACAGATTGTGATCACTTATCTCAGGTTATACTTCTTGACAAGAGTACGACACCTCTCCCCATGTGAAGTTTTCCCCTTAGGGGAACTAGATGTTGGACTCCATGATAGCTCACATAGTTTATGTCGGTTAGAAGAACCTCCCTACAGAAAAGAGTAACCATAGCCTAACAAGAATCAATAACAAAAAAGTTTTAGAAACTAAGTGTGAAGGCTCACAGTTTCATTCAGACAATATTATACATCAGATATTAGTCGTGATATTTCATCTTTTGGTTTTCAAAAATAAAAGTGAGTCCTTTCCACATTTAGATTGCATGATTTAAAGATAGAATACAAGTATAACTTTTAGAACTAAATGTGATAACTCACAAGATTTATACAGTATAGTTCCTTATTTATGATAGATGATTTTCAATATTCGGTTATTCAAGCCAATGTGAGTCATTACACTTAGCATGCATTCTTTCATGGACTGCTATGAACTTGAGATATTGTTTTATTTATGCATTAACCCCCACACATTCCAAAAGTACTGATCCACATATATGTTTACGTGCTACATTGTTTAATAATGTAGGTTCAGGTACTCAGTTTTAGTAGCATGAGTGTTTTCTAGCATCTTCTTTTACATCCCGATAGTTGGTGAGTCCTCATAGTTTGGGGACCCAGTTATCCAGTTTTCCAACTTATTAAAGTAGTTTGATTTTAGTCATTTTTAGTCAGTTCAAGTCAGACGGGGGTCTGTCCCAGCAGCTCTCTAGTTGTTAGTAGTAGAGTCTTGTCAGACTGCTAGTCATAACTCAGATTGTTTAGACCTTCTAGTTTATGTGTTCTCAGATATTATGTTCAGCTAATTTCAATATATTTCAGACAGAATTTAGTATTTCAATATTGATTATATGCCTAAATCCCTTAAATATATGTTTCAGAATTAGTAGAAGGCTTACAAGATTAGCTTGGTACTACTTGTAGTCTCGAGCATCGTGTGATATCTCGGGACCTATTTTTGGGGTGTTACAAACTTGGTATTAGAGCCTAGGATTTAAACAATCCTAGGGAGTTAGACAAGCCGCGTTATGTAGATTCTTGATCATAGGTGTGAAGCGCGCCACATTTATGAGCAAGAGGCTACAAGATGTTTTAGGAAATCATCTTTTTTCTTTCATAATCCATCATGCATACAACTGTCTCTATATGCTTTTTACTAATGCTCTTACGTGACAGAATATGCCTCCCCGCAGAGCTAATGCCCGCAGAAATAATAACCAGCCACCCCATTCTGCTGACTCTCTGAATGAAAATGTGTTTCATACTAAATTTTGGGATGCCTTTTAGGCGTTGGACCAAGCTGTGATTGCTAATGTTCAGGCTAACTATCAGACTGTAGTCTCATATCATTAAGAGGGTGATTTAGATGCAGCCAGACTTCATGACTTTATGAGGATGAATCCGCCTGAATTCTTTGGGTTGAAGGTAAGTGAGGACCCACAATTGTACCTTAATGAGGTGAAAAAGATCACCCAAGTTATGCATGTTACTGAAGAGGAGAGCATAGAATTGGCTTCTTACAGGTTGAAGGTGTTACTTATGATTGGATTGTTATGTGGTAGAAAGGTAGGGGTGAGAACGCAGCTCCTTTGAGTTGGGAGGTATTTCAGGATACTTTTCTAGATAGGTTCTTTTTGAGTCAGTTACGACAAGAAAAGATTGAGGAGTTTATGAACCTGAGGTAGGGCTCAATGACAGTGAAGGAGTACTGCCTTAAGTTTAATCAGTTGTCTAAATATGCTCCTGATTTGATAGCTGACCTTAGATTTAGTATGAGTAAGTTTGTTATTGGAGAGTATGGTTTGGTAGTCAAGGAGTGTAGGACTGCCATGCTTATTAGGGATATGGATCTGACTTATGCCCAATAGATTGAGGTAAAAAATTTAAAGGGGGGATATAAAGGATATAAGAAGGCTAGAACTGGACAGTTTGAGTTTGGCCAATCAAAATCTGGATGGGGAAATCATTTTCAGTTTCAGGGCCACCCATCTTTGCCGGCGCTATCTTCAGCCAATGCTCCCGCACCTAAATCCAAGTAGAAGCAATGGGGTAAGACTTCTATGTCCAGGTCTCAGAATAGTGTGGGTAGAAACTCCAATTGTCCTGCGTGTGCTAAATATGGTAAGAATCATCTCGGTAAGTATCTGTTGGGACAGAAAAATTGTTATGGATGTGGTAAGTTGTGTCACAAAATTAGAGAGTGCCCATATGCTAGGCAAGGAAACAGGTATGTTCATCCCCAGACTCAAGCTACTAGTGTACCAGCTCCACTAGGTCGCCCAGCCCCTCCCCAGGCGCATCATCCAGTACCGATGACGGTTAGCGCCAGAATTGATTCTATGCTTTGCCATCCCTCCAGGAGCGGGAGATTTTACCAGATGTTGTTACTGGTATGCTTTATGTCTTTCATCTATTTATGTGTTGTTAGACCTATGGTCAAATCTCTCTTATATGACTTCGTTTGCTACGGTAAATTTTGGAGTAGGTTCTGAAAATCTTTCTAAGCCCTTCTTAGTTTCTACCCTAGTGGGTGAGTCAGTTGTTTTCAAACAAAAGTATAGAAAGTGTCCTATCATTGTCCTTTATAAGATCATGTTAGTAGACTTAATAGAGTTAGATATGGTCTACTTTGACCTTATTCTGGGCAAGGATTGGCTTCATTCCTGTTATGCATCTATAGATTGTCGCACCCGAGTGGTGAAGTTTCTGTTTCCAAATGATCTTGTCTTTGAGTGGGAAGGTAATTCAGTATCTCCCAAGAGTCATTTCATATTCTATATCAAAAACAGAAAGTTGATTTCAAAAGGGTGCATTTATCATTTAGTTCGAGTCAAAGACACTAAGTCGGAGGCTCCAATAGTTCAGTCAGTCCGTGTAGTCAATGAGTTTCCTGTGATGGTACAGATGGATTCGTTGTTTATTGTAATGCTTCTAGAGTTGGTCTGGGTTGTGTTTTGATACAGAGAAGTAAGGTCATATCCTATGCCTCTAGACAACTTAAGCCTCACGAAAAAACTATCCGACCCATGCTCTTGAGTAAGCTACTGTTGTGTTTGTTTTGAAAATCTAGAGGCACTATCTTTATGGGGTGTGTATTTACGCAGAGAGAATTAAATCTTTATTTGAGAAGATGGTTAGAATTGTTGAAATATTATGACATGAGTGTTTTGTATCATCCAAGCAAGGCCAACTTTATGGAAGACGCCCTTGGTATACTTTCGATAGGTAGTGTTGCTCATGTAGAGGGTGATAAAAAAGAGTTGGTTTGAGAAGTTCACCAGTTGGATAGACTAGGTGTGCTGAGAGAAATGTTTGGGTCCAAAGTAGTGCAACAGCTTCTTTAGTTTCTGAGGTAAAGGAGAAACAAGATATGGATCTCAGTCTATTTAAGTTGAAGGAATCAGTCAGAGAGCAGAAGGTAGAGGTTTTCTTCCAAGGGGAAGATGGTGTGTTGAGATACCTGATTAGATTATGTATGTCGTGCATTGATGGTTTGAGGCAGCGAATTATGGCTGAAGCGCATGGTGTGCATTACTCCATTCATCCAGGCGTTACCAAATTGTATCGAGATTTAAGGGAAGTCTATTGGTGGAGTGGTATGAAGAAATATATTAGGGAGTTTGTGGCTAAGTGTTCTGTATGTCAACAAGCTAAGATGGAGTACCAAATACCTGGTGGCACCTTGTAGGAGTTTAGTATTCCCACTTGGAAGTGGGAAGAAGTGAACATGAATTTTGTAACAGGGTTACCCCGTTCGCGTCGTCAATATGACTTGATTTGGATTGTGGTAGATAGGCTGACCAAATCAACCAATTTTATGCTAGTTCATACGTCTTACTCAACCAAAGATTATGCTAAGTTGTATATTAGAGAGTTGGTCAGATTGCATGGGGTTCCCTTGTCTATCATTTCAGATAGGGATACTCAGTTTACCTCTTACTTCTGGAAAGCCTTTAGAAAGGTCTTGGTACCCAAGTTCATCTCAGTTCAGCTTTTCATCCTCAGAAAGATGGTCAGGCAAAGAGGACTATTCAAACCTAGAGGATATATTGAGGGCATGTGTTCTTGACTTTAAGGGTAGTTGGGATGAGCACTAGCCATTGATCGAGTTCTCCTACAATAACAGTTACCATGCCAGCATCCAGATGGCACCGTTTGAGGCTCTTTATGGGAGAAGATGTAGGTCACCCATCGGTTGGTAAGAAGTGGATGAGGCCATTTTGATAAGGCCAAGTGTGGTGTTAGAAGCCATAGAGGAAGTCCAGTTGATTCGAGAGAGGTTGAAAATAGCCCAGAGTCGTCATAAATCTTAAGTAGATGTGACGAGAAGGGATCTTGAGTTTGAAATTGATGACTTAGTTTATTTGAAAGTTTCGGCCATGAAGGAGGCGAAGAGATTTGGCAAAAAGGGAAAGTTTAGTCCACCATATGTTGGCCCTTACATAATATTGAGTCGTATTGGGAAAGTAGCACATGAGCTTGATTTGCCTGCAGATTTGTTATCCGTTAACCCTGTGTTCCATGTATCCTTACTAAAGAAGTGTATTGGTGATCCAACTGTTGTAGTACCCTTAGAAATCATTGATATTCATGATAGCCTCTCTTATGAAGAGATTCCAGTTGAGATTATTGATCACCTAATTCGTAGACTAAGGAACAAAGAAGTAACCTTGGTCAAGGTTCTTTGGCGGAATCAATCCATTGAGGTCGACACTTGGGAAGCAGAAGCATATATGCAAACCAAGTATCCTCATCTTTTCGTCGCTGATTCAGATTTAGTGTAAGGTAACAAGTCCCTCAGATCATCTCTTTTCCATTCTAAGTTTTAGCTTTATAGAGTCACTCTCTTTATAATTCTTGCATTTACAAATCAGTTTAGTCATGCAGTCATGCTTTCAGTTGTGCATACCAGTTATAGTCTCAGTTCTTCAATAACCTGTAACGCCCCAAAATCTCATCCTGAAGTGTCACACGATGCTCAAGGCTACTAGTGGCCCCAAGCTAACCCTTTGAGCCTACTACTAGTATAAAACTTACTTCGAGTAATCAAATCAGATGATAGTACTATATCTTATTAACTCATAACTAAAACGACTAAAATATACTGTCTAAAAAACAAATATTGAAAAAGTCTGTCAAAAACAACTGATAATCCGACAAGACTCTACTACTGAAGATCTAGAAAGTCATTGGGACAGATCTCCAATTGACTCGGACTGAACTAAAAATCATAATCCAAACACTGTAAAAGCAAACAAGCTACAGAAATTGGTCCTCGAACCATGAGGACTCACCAAAGATAATGATGTAGATAAGATGCTCGAAAATCAATGTCGCTACTGAGACTGAGCACCTGAACCTACATTATGAGACAATGTAGCATATAGACGTATATTTGGATCAGTACTTTGAGGATGTACTGAGTATATGAGGGTGCATGCAATAAGTAAATAACATCATCACAGTTTATAAAACAATGCATACTAAGGTAAATGGCACACATAGCTCGAGTAAATATGAAATACCAAAATCTGAAGTCATGTAAAGGAAAACATATCTTTAAATCTTGTGAGTCATTACACTTTGTTCTAAAAGTTGTACTCTTATAATCTTAAATCTTATAAGCTAAATGAAGTCTGAAATCATCTTTGCATAATAAACACTTTATCTCAAGACTTTAAATCTGTAAATGTTTTAAGAGTGGGGGACAACTTTTGAAACATAGGGATAGTAAAACTTTAGGAACTCAAGGACTTGGGAGACTTTGGGATTTTCTTCTAACCGACATAAACCATGTGATCATTCTCAAGGAGTCCAACATCTTGCCCACGTTGGGGGGAGTTATTCTACCCTTGCCATCGAAATAGAACCTTAACTTTAGTGATCACTATCTTGACCCACTTGGGGCGAGTCATAATCCTGCGGTGGCTCGTAGTTCTGGCTCATGAAACCTTAGAATCATACCCAACTCGATGATAAATACTACTCCCATGCTTAGGCTCAGAACTTTTAGAAAAATCTACCTTAAAATATAGCATAAGGTCTAAAATAAAAACCAATTATTCTTCTCTTTACTTTAAATCATAATCTGTAAGGATAATGTGGATTCCTATCTTAGCTTAAGATCAAAACATCAGCTTTTTTTAAAAATTCGATTGTAACAATCAAAACTTTCAATAACATGATCTTAAAATATCAATACTTAATCTTTGTTCTCAAATTCAAGATTTAAACTCGTGGCAATTCACAACAACACTTTATGCTCAAAATCATTCTTGAAATTATTCAACAATATCAATTCTTAAAAGAAAAGTGCAACTCATGATATAAATCTTCAATCCAAAGCATAAATAGGTAGGATGAACGTGCAATTCAAGCCTTGAATAACTTATATATTTATAAACTCAAAACAAAGAAACTTGGGCATAAACCCCACTTTCAAATCATGAAATTCTTTAATAAAAATCAAATCTTTGGGCACAAGAACGAAAGAATTGTTCTTGTTTAAACCCCACATATCTTAGATTATGAACTTTGGATCAACACTTACTTTTTGGGACTCTATTCGCGACTTTGAACGGAGATTCTTGAAGCTTTTGGTTTGGGGATTCTAATTCTTGACTCAATTTCGAAAAGTAACGATGAAATCTTAAATTTTCTCAAACTTTGGGTTGAAACCCTAGGTTGTGTTCTTGAGAGAATTTGAGGAAAGTAACTATAATTTGGTGTTCTGAAAGTTTAATCCCGTGTTATGGCTGAATAGGGAGTGGAAAATACCCCTTTTGCCCTTAATGAAGCGGAGTTGAAATGCTGAAAATTGCCCCAGCCAGACTAGCCAGGGCGCCGCGGAGGCTAGTTCGCCAGGATAAGCAAGGTACTGCCTTGCCTATCGCGGTGACACCCAGGCACCGGACTAAGCAAGGTGCCGCGGGCTAATCGCCTCGGCTTACTATTTTGGAACATCAAACATGCCCTTATGCCCTTCCAAAAATTCTTAAACTCACCTGAGACGTACCCTGTACTTGACCCATCGTGAATCAACAAAAAAAAACTAACAAACGGAGTTCGGGAAGGTCGGAAATAAATTCCTCAAAGTTCGAAGGTCCTAAAAATGACTAAGTCCCAACACTTAGCCAAATTTCCAAGTGTGAGATCTCTCTTGAAATGCTCTAAAGGGCTTAGACAACGAGGGAACTTTGTGGGGTCTTACATAACCTCAGCTTAACTAGCCTCATTCGAGGATGAATGTTCTCAAGGGGGAGATATTGTAATACCCCGCACTTTCCTAGCTCACTTCAGCCCTTACTACGTGTCTATAACACTTAGAATCTAAAAATAAAGTTAAGTGTTGAGGGGTTTAGTCACTTTTGGCTCCCTTTATAATTCGAAGATTTTTAAGTTGACCTTTCGGCCCTCGAGGCGGTGATTTTTGAGTTGAATTATATTCAGGGGTGTAAGTAGTATGTCTTGGGTAAGTTTTGAATTTTTCGGACAAGGTTCGGATGGTGTTTGAATTGGAAAAATAGTAGCTCACCGCGATTTCATTGCATCGCAATGAGTATGGCGTTAAGAGGTCTACCGCGATGCGACAAATTTAAAAGGGCAGTTGTCGAATTCTAGAGGGTCACCGTGATTACACCGTGTTGTGGTGAGTATCGCGATGACCAAATTATCGTGTCACGGTGATGCCCAAATCGCTAATAGTCCCAATCCAGTTACCACGATTGCACCATGTCGCGGTGAGTATCGCGATGAGCAGGCCACCGCATTGCGGTGAAGCTTCTATCGCACTTCAATTCCGAATTTTAAATTCCAAGGGCAGCATAGTATTTTTTCCACACCCCTAAATCGTTTAAACAGAGGATTAAACCTATTCTAAGCATAATATATTCACTTTTTATCAAAATTCTCTCGAAGTAAAGCCTAGGCTTCAATTTCAAACTTTAAGAAACTCCAAAATTCACCATTCTTTTTCCAAGATAATCCAAAATTCAAGGTTCCCAATTCAAGATCTTCAAGAAACAATCTTCAAGAGAACAAATAAGAATTTAAAGTCAAGTTTCTTCATCTATTTCATCTATTAAGGTATGTGGGGTTATGAACAAGGGTAATCCTTTCACCCTTGTGTCCAAAACTAACTTTCAATGATGTTTTTACATGAACCCACATGAATTTCAATTTAGGGTTCATACCCAATTATTATGATTTGACGATTATGATGCTACAAGTATTTCAGATGATGAATTGCATGCCTATTTTGCACATTTATGCTTGTGAAGTGGCTTTAGATATATTGAAGGTTGAATTTCATTATTTTGACTAGAATTGTGTAATGACTTCATGATTTTGACTATTGAGCACAAATTGTGTTAATTTAAAGCATGGGTTACTAAGCCCTATTTTGAATATTGATAGTTCAAGAAGATTATGCTTTTAAGCATCCTGTGATTAGTTTATATTCAGATTTTGAACAAGACTTGATCTTTTGATCCTCAGCTACGATATGGAATCCACTTTACAGTTTTGATTACAGTTTAAAGTAAACAGATGCATAACTGATTTTTATTGTAAACCCTTATGCTAGTTTTAAAGTGGATTTCCTACAGAATGAGCATACAAATTAAAGGGAGTAGTATTTAGTACCGAGCTAGAAGTGTGAGTTTAGCACATCCTACTTCCCCAGAACTACGAGCCAACATAGGTACACATTCAGATTATTCTCATTTATATGAATGATAGATAAAGATTGTTATAACTTAGCTCAGGTTATACTCCTTGGCAAAAGTATGACACCTCTCCTCACGTGAGGTTTTCCCATTAGGGGAACTAGACGTTGGACTCCATGATAGCTCACATGGTTTATGTCGGTTAGAAGAACATCCCTATAGAAAAGAGTAACCCTACAGCCTAAAAGGAATCAATAACAGAAAAGTTTTAGAAATTATGTGTGAAGGGTCACAGTTTCATTCAGACAATATTATACATGTGATATTAGTCATGATATTTCAGCTTTCAGTTTTTAGATATAAAAATAAGTCCTTTCCATACTTAGCTTGAATAATTTAAAGATAGAATACAAGTACAACTTTTAGAACTAAATGTGATAACTCACAAGATTTATACAGTATAGTTCCTTATTTATGATAGATGATTTTCAATATTCGGTTATTCAAGCCAATGTGAGTCATTACACTTAGCATGCATT
The DNA here is from genome assembly GCF_002878395.1 of Capsicum annuum. Classification (NCBI taxonomy): domain Eukaryota; kingdom Viridiplantae; phylum Streptophyta; class Magnoliopsida; order Solanales; family Solanaceae; genus Capsicum; species Capsicum annuum. The sequence continues at coordinate 16,380,798 of NC_061113.1, read as the reverse complement.
CTTTCATGAATAACTATAAACTTGAGATATTGTTTTATTTATGCATTCATCCCCACATGCTCAGTACATTCCAAAAGTACTGATCCACGTATATATCTATGTGCTACCTTGTTTAATAATGTAGGTTCTAGTGCTCAGTTTCAGCAGCGTGAGTGATTTTGAGCATCTCCATCTACATCCCGATAGTTAATGAGTCTTCATAGTTCGGGGACCCAGTTATCCAGTTTTCCAGCTTATTAAAGCAGTTTGATTTCAGTTATTTTTAGTCAGTTTGAGTCAGCTGGGGATCTGTCCCGGCGGATCTCTAGTTGTTAGTGGATGAGGCTTGTCAGATTGCTAGTCATAACTCAGAATTGATTGTTCAGACCTTCTAGTTTATGTGTTCTCAGACATTATGTTCATCTAATTTCAGTATATTTTAGACAAAATTTAGTATTTCAGTATTGATTATATGCTTAAATCCCTTAAATATGAGTTTCAAATTTAGTAGAAGGCTTACAGGGTTAGCTTAGGACTACTTGTAGTCTCGAGCAGCGTGTGACGTCTCGGGACCCATTTTCAGGGCGTTATAGTAGTAGTTAGAGATGTTGATTGTGATAGCTTAAAAATGAATGCATGATGATTGGCTATGTGTTGATGGTAGTTGGAGATATTATTAGCTGTAATAGTGGAGATGATTATTAGTAGAGATATACTGTATCGATGATGGTGATTGAAGCAGTGGTAGAGGTGGCGACATCAGTGATAATGGTGATGGTGGTGGTGGCTGAAGAATGTGTGGATGATGATGATGTGTTAGTAGTAGTTAGTGGTGGCGTTTGTTGTGATAGATGAGTTGGTTAGTAGTTGAAATTGGCCGATAGTGATTGATGATGGTGGTGGTATTGGCATTGGCGTTGACGGTGGTGATAGCGGAGGATATAATTAAGATAATAGAGGTCGTAGATATGGTAGCGATTTAAAATAGTGGTTAGTAGCAATTAGCAATTATAATTGTGAATGGTAGTTGTGATAGTGGATATGGTTAGTAGTGGTGGTGGTTGGTGGCTAGGTGGTGGTTGTCAATGGTGGTGGTGGCAGAGGTGGTTAATGGTAGTGACTGATGATTATGGATAGAGTGGTGTTGAATATTATCAACACAAAAATACTTCTTAATAATTAAGACTTAGTTTCAGATCTGAATGAGTCCATACCTATTAAGAGCCAAAAGCTTAACGAAAAATAAATACACTTTATGGTCCGCAGTCTGAATCATTCAGATTCAGACACCCATTAAGTGTAAACAAATGAGGCCTTAATGATAGGGTAGTACTCGATAAACATAATAAAATTTTCTTAATTTCATAAATGAGGCAACTATATTGAAACAAATGTTATTAGTAAGAGAACGATCTAAAATACTCTCTCTGTTCATTTTTACTTGTCACAAATTTTCTAATTAAATTTCTACTTTTACTTGTTATTTTTGACATATCAATAACAAACAACTTCTTTTTCCTATTTACCCTTAGTATTAATTATCTTTTCTTCATATTAATCTCAAGACATAATGTAACCATTATTTAATAGAGGTATTATGATAAATAGTCATGTTATAATTATTTTTCTTAATAGGTATGCCATCTCAATTATGACGAGTAAAATCGAATGAAGAAAGTAAAACTTCGAGAGTATTACGTTAAAAAATAAATTTCCTTGGGTACTTAAACAATCCCAAAAGTCACTGAACCCTTCAAAAATATATAATATCAATGCCATGCAATCGATGTTGTTTATTTTCAAAAACAATTAGAATAAAATACTTTCTTCATTTCAAAATAATTGAATTGTTGGGTATGACATATTTCTTAAGAAAAATCTTTTAGGGCATAGATTGTAGGTTACTTTCCACCATTACCCTTTAATTCATAAATTACTCTCCTAGAAAATGTGAAGTACTTAAGAACCTCATTAATTGAAAGGATAAAATTGGGAGAAATATCCAATATGTCTCTTGAAGAATGAACAATTCATTTATTTTAGACATTGAAAAAGAGCTCAACAATTCATATATTTTTGAATGAAGGGAGTATAAAAAGTAATTAATTTTATCTTCATTTTGTAATAATAAATACATTTTTTATTCATCTTTATTTGTCCATGTTTGATTTGTGCATCTCTTAAGAAGTAATAGATAAAAGAGAAAATACATTATTTCAACTCTGAACTTATCGGCACAACTTACTTTAGCGCTTAAACCAAACTTTTATTTATTTACCCCTTAAATAACTTTCGCGTGAATTTAAATACCTCCTAAAGATATATTACCACTCTCACAAAGGGAGGTGCACTACACACGTACCCACGTCACTGCCACATCACTACCACATCATTGCCACATAAATATTTATTTTAAAAATGGTGCCACATATATATATGCTAGTTTAGGATACGTGCGTTGCACGTGTATCAAGCGTTAATTAAGAATAAACGTATGTAAGAAAATAAATTATTGTGTGTTGGATATTTTACTAAGTACAAAATTAGTAAAAAGATAATATAAAATTTTGAAGATAAAAGAGTAATTAATTAAAGAGAATTTAGTCATTATACTTATTTATTAATTCTAAAAGCACTTTGTTTTTATTAAGAGTTATTTTTACTCTCAGGATTCTATATTTTTATCAAAATTGAGGGTAATTTAGATGATTATAAATCTTTAACAAGTTAGGGGTGTTTGGTTGTATATAAAGATAGAGTTATTCATGTATTTAAACTATGTATAACTTATAAAATGTTTGGTAGGTACATAGGAAATAAGTTATGGTGTATTGACGGTTAATTCAAATATGGACGTGTTATATATTTGTACTCTTTGTAAAATGTAATTTTCTTTAAAATAATTTGTGTTGTACTATTTTCATCATCACTCTCAAAAAATTCACTTCCCATTTATTTACAGGTGCTCACATCGATCAATGAAAATATATACAGAAGAACACATTATTTAAAAGTAGCAATAGACGTTAAAATACATATTGTATATGTTTAAATTATATAAATAATTATTGTATCTCAAATATTATATCTTACCAAAATAATTTCAAGGTCCTTGTTGCCATATTTCTATAAATCAATTTGTTTACATTAACATTTTATTTGTGATCGATCATCAGTGGGCAAGGGTGTAGATATAATTTGTGTACAACAACAATGACATCTCCAGAAAAAAAAACACTTCACTACCATATAATGCAACAACACATTCCTAAATAATCAAATTAATAGCAATGAGAATATAACAAATGATAGTATGAGATGCCTAGCTATTCGTTTAATGTTGGCGAGTTTGCCGACAAGCGTCCAAGCAAAATCCTACCATTATAACAGCATACAAGCACATTTAATATCTCCAACAACACTAATATAAGTATACAAAGCTTTTTCCAACCCTACTAACATCAACAAAAAATAAAAAATAAATTTATGTTGTTCCTCTTAATCCTCTTATACATTGCGAAGATACTGACAAATTAATCAACTTGTCTCAAGAATAGCTCAGTGCATTAAACTTTCGCTATATGGATGATTTCGAGAAATGCCGAATAAAATAGTCAACTTACCTCAATTTGTTGAAGGCAAGCAAATCATCAACACATGAAAATAAAAAAGGATGAATTTTGAAAGTCCAACAATCCTCCTCTTTTGCGTCTGCATTACAATATGACCAAACTTGTACCAATTCTTGTCTCAAAATTGTATGAAACAATTGTATGTGGCAGTACATGTAAATAAAGTACTGGTAAATCTTTATTGAATGAACATAACTTTATTGAATATCCCCTTTTTTTCAATCTCAAATCTTCCAATCTTACAAAATGATTCAGCTTGAAGTTATCTTCTCTAATTGTTCATATGAAACATCCACTATTAACTTGATCACAAAATTATTCCAATCCTTCATATGATTCTCAAAATATAGCTGAGAGTAATTTTTTTTTTTTTAATTTTCTTGAATGGTTTTTTGGTAAAGAATAAAATGTTAAGAATTCGCCATCAATGTCATATACTAACAAACATGAAATTCAAATTCAGTATAATTTCTTCTTCTTAACTTAAGTATAAATATGTCATATTACATAACTCAAATAAAAAAATATTAACATACAATATTAAGTTGGTTTTAAAATCTTAAATATTAAAAAAATAAGGAAAAATGCATCGTTTCCATCCCAAACTGTACAAGAAAAGTCGAAGCCATACCTAAACTATACGAGTGACCTATTACACACCTAAACTATAACAAAAGTGATACTATTACCTCCCCGCGGCACCCATGCCCAATTTTAATGAGTGGAGTGTACTCCACTCGCCCTATGCTGATGACACGTGTTAATTTATTTATTTTATTTAATTAATAAATAGCCCTTGTGATTAAAAATAAATAATCTAGAAAATTCATTAATTCAACAACTCCTCCTTCTTCGCTTATTCTCTGCTTCACTTTCCCTTCAAATAACCAAGCAAATTCAACAAGAAAATTTTGATAGAAGAAACATTCAACAATTCACCATTAAAAATATGAAATTGTTGAATTGTTCACTTATTCTCTACTTCACTTTACCTTCAAATCCACTTTCTTTTTCACTTTCTTCTCTTCATCAAAAACTCCTCCTTCTTTTACTCACTTAATCAAACAATGCAAATCTTGTATCAATCCAAACTCGTTGTCACTGGGGCCTTTTCACCTTCAGCAGATCCGAAATGCAAGAGTTTGGATGATGATAATAAGATTTTTGAGTTGATGGAGGTGAAAGATGTGGTTTCTTGAAACGCATGGGTAACTGGGTATTCTCAGATTGGACTATTTGACGAATTGAAAATCACAGCCTAAATTGAAGATGAAAGATGTGGTATTCTCAGAAATCTATGGTGTAACAAATCACACCATAGATTTCTTGGAAGACTTTGGGCTTTGGATATTCTACGATTCATCAATTAATGGAGGGTTGACGAATTGAATGTTGTAACATGGAGTGCTGTGATTTCGGGGTATGCATAGGGAGATTGACAATTGTGATTTCGATGGTAATTTTATTGACGATTTAAAACTAAGATTTAATTGCACATATTGTGATTCCGATGGCAATTTTACTAATGGATATTGAATTTTACGGTGGTTGTTTGTGATTTTTGTTATATTAATGGTTGTATTGTGATTCCGATAATGAAATTTGGATTTTTAAAATTATTGTGGTGAAGATTTGAGTTTGATGATGATGATGTCAATGGTTGCGTTTAAATGGTGATTTAATGATGGTGTTTTAATGGTGATTTTGTTGGAGAAGAAGCAATTGAAGAAGGCGGGACCCACATATTAAAATAATAAATAAAAAAATTAAATTTTATTAACTTTTTTTTTCAATTGGTAAAATAAAAAATTAATTTTATTAACGTTTTTTCAATTGCAAAAATAATTAATATAATTGTATATATTAAGAAGAGTATTAGGAGTACTTAATCATGTATTGACAAATGAAATAATGACACATGCATGAAAGCTGTCATTTTAAGATTTTTTTTCTTCTCTCACTCACCTTAGGAAGGTGAATACACCTTCTCTACCACGTCACCTTCTAAGGTGGAAATAGTATCACTTTTTTATAGTTTAGGTGTGTAATAGGTCACCAGTATAGTTTAGTGTGACTTCGACTTTTCTTGTATAGTTTGGGAAGGAAACAATGCATTATTCCAAAAAATAATTTAAAAACTTTTCCCCTATGGTGTATGAAGCAGTTAAGGACCTTGATATATTCAATGTATGTGCCTCACACGTGATACTACTAAACACGAATAGAAAAGCAATTGAAAATTATTTACACAAGAAGAAAATTATTTATATAATTATCTTACTTATACAATAAAATAAAGCTAACCATGGAGGTCTAGTCCAAGCCAGCAGTTAATGACTCATTCTCCTCCAATATAATCTTCGAAATCCCTTCATCATCCTTCCCTTGTAATATTCATTAATTGATCGAAACTAAAATAAGCAAAGAAAATCTGAAAGTAGATACAATGTTGTATGTCCAGACGAAGTGTGTACGTTTCTAGTAAAATTTGATCAAATATTATTTAAATAGAATTGTAGAAATAGTTTTGTTTTATATAAGATAAAATTTTAATTAATTTTTAAGTATTAAAATATTAGTAGATGAAAGAAAATTAAATACTCCTAGATGGAAAGGAAATTTCAAAACATTTGTTTGTTGTACCATAATTAGAGCTAGTAGAAAGGCAACTTCAAAACTTTATACGGCAACATAATTAATTTCAAACATCTATATCTTTTTTTCCTTAATATTAAAAAAACAATGTTGTAGTTATACCATTGTTAAACCAACAACTTACAAGTTAAGAATATTCACATAAGAATTTTCATATATTTAGGAATTTTAGTTTCACAAAAACTTCTGATATATTTATTATAGTTAATATTTAATATTATAATAATTAAAATAAAAAGTAAAAGACGATTTTATCTGTTACGGAATGAATGATAAAAAGTTCAAATAATATTTCTAATACCCTTATAATTATTTACACAAGAAGAACAGAATTAAAAAGTAGTAATAAGTAAAAAAAAATATTTTAAATGGATTGAAATTCTAAATTTTAGGATAAAAACATGAGAAAAGAATAAGAAGAAAGCATCCTAATTTTTTAGGGAAAAGATCGTGTGTATACCGTATATTGTTGGGAAAAGTTTTAATAAAGAAAATTTAAGTTATAGAGTGCAATATTTTATTCACTTTTAATTTGAAGAAGAAATTAAAAATTTTCAAGGTAATAATTCCCCTCCTTTACTATACACGTTAGAATTCAAATATCTTTAGTTAAAAATATTACATTAAGTTAAATTACATTCACCTAGCTATTAATGTTGCCTTTCATATATTTTGAGATTTTGTTTTTTCTAATTTTCCTTTTCATATATTCTAGAAGTCTATGTATAAACTTAAATAAATTGTGTGTAAAAAATTAGTTAAATAGAATTGTGGGATTTCTTAATTATTAATTCTCATAATGCTTTTTATAATATATTTTAGATTTTCTATTTAAGGTAAAATTCTAACTGATTTAAAATTATTAAATATTATGATGTCTTACCTAAATTAAACAAGGACTTTTTACATATTTGGCTTTGTTTGTTCACAGTGAAAAAGTTGAAAACTTTCACTTACCTTAATTATGAGCTGAGTTTTGTTAGTTATAGGGTCTTGATTAAATATGACTAAGGATTCTAATCAAAGGTCTTATTGGACCTTGGTTACAATGGCAGTAGTGGTATGCTAGAGTATTTTGTACTTTATGTTTTACAACTTATACCTTGTATTTGAGATATACTCTCTTTTGTTTTATTTACGTTGTGATTTGATATTTGCCCTACTACATAGCCTTTCAATGACGGACAACATGTTAAGGTTTTTTCTGATCTTCTTATCAAAATTAAGTTGTACTTCTTATAATAATAATTATTTTTACTTTTTTCTAAAAGAAAAATATAAAACTCTATCATATTTGATTTATTTCCTGCCTGGAGGAAAAAATTTGTAACTGTATAAGTTGAAGATCCCTCTTCTCATTCCAAAACACAATAGATGTTTTAGTAAAGTCGAATTTGACCATTCGATTCAATAGTGCACAATTGTAATAAGATTTAGATTGCACATGACAAATTGGACACAAAGTTGTACTCGAGGTGAGCCACGTCCCACTTTGTACATATTTTATAAATTAGATGATTGAATGATTCAAGTTCGTAATTATAACAAAACAATTGAAAATCAAAAGTCTGATTAACTTACCAGCTTAAAGCAATACTTCTATCTCTTGTTGTGTTTTTGATGACTTGGAACATCAACAAATTCATATGTAGAAATCGATCCTATGAATAAAAAACACAAGCATGTTTACGAAGAAAAAAGAAAAAGAATAAAAAAGTTTAAATTGTCACATATCAAATATTCAACACTAATCTTTGACACCCATGAGAAATTGTAAAGCATGTGAGGTATGAAAGAACAATATTACCTCCTCATCAATTAATATCACCATTTTTTGAGAATCACCTCCATTCTTAAACGGCTTCGTTGGCCAGCTTTCGATGACCAAGACTTTGATCATCCAGATACAATTCTTTGGCTTTAAGGTGTTGATATCCACGACTTTGGTGATAGGATCCATTGTAATAATTTTTAAGAAAATAAAAGTTATAACGATAAGAACGTATAATTTCATAATAGAGGGAAGTTTGCAAGATGAGAGTTAGAACGATAAGAACATTTCGTTTCATAATAGAAGAAGGTTTGTAAGATGAGGAGAATTATACCTGAAAGTGTGAATCTTATTGGTAGATGGATAGATAAAGAAGGTTAGTTATGAACAATAAAATTTTTAATATATTCTATTAACAGGATACATACAATGATAAGAACGTATAATTTCATAATAGAGGTAAATTTATGAGATGAGAAGAATTATACTTGAATATGAGAATCTTGTTGGTAGGTGGACAGATGAAAAAGATTAGTTATAAGCAATAGAAATTATAATATATTCAACTAACAAGACACATTAACGTAATAACCTCAATATAAGTAGACTAATGTACACATTAAGCTAAAGTAAATTAAGCAATTTAAGCTAATATAGCAAGTAATATATTGTGTTTAAATTAATAATATAAAAATAGAGAGATTCTATAATGACAAAAATCTGAAAATAGAATTATTAAAATTGTGTTGAGGCGAAAAACCTGAAAATAGAATTATTGAACCTGTATTGAGGCGAAAAATGATGCATAATAATAAATTAACTATGAACAACGAAAAAACAAATCTCACGGGATACCTGCCACTTTCCGCTAGCAACAGATACTATGTAACTTCGTCCACCAAGGAAAGAACAAATGTTAACACAATTTTTAATAAATTGCATCATCTCAATTTTGCTAGAATTTTTTATTAGCTCTTCTAGTCCGCCTATATATCTCTACTCGTGTTATGTGGCTTTGAATTTTCTTATTTTCGACTTTGTTCCTACATAATGTTGCTTGGAATTTCATTAGTTATCGAAAAACAAGGTTTTTTTTTTTTGAATTTAATGTAATGCAAAGTGGATTAATAAAAGGATGTTAATATCACAAAATAACAAATTAATAGAGATATTACAATAATACAATTAAACTTAACCTTTACCTTAAAAAAATTTCAAAGCCAACCCATATTCATCTCGAATCTGTAAATTAAAATAAAACAATAACATAATAAAGATATTAAAACAATACATATAAAGCTAACCTTCACACAAAAAAATCTTCAAAGCCAATCGACATTCATCTACGACCAGTAAACTATATAAAAATAATATAATAGTGATCACAAATCTTCGATTTTGATCCAACTAATTCTTGTCTGAGCGAAAATTTTGACCCTAAAGAATGATTTTGAATGAAAACAAAGAAGATATATATATACATACATACATACATACATACATACATACATACATGCATGCATTTGAATTCTATTATGCTGACAAAAACAGTGAAGAAGTTGAGTAAACAATTTAAGCTGACATAACAAGTAATATATTCTGTTTAAATTAACAATGTAACAATAGAGAGATGCTATAACAACAAAAAATTGAAAATAGAATTGTTGAAATTGTTTGATTTTCCGTTGTTCATAGTTAATTTATCATTGTTCATCGTTTTTTATCTCAATACAGGTTCAATAATTTTATTTTCAGGTTTTTCGCAACCGTTTATAATGATGGACAATAAAAAAAGCAACCACAAACGTTTATATAGAAGGAGAGAATGTACAAACCAAACAGGAAATAATACTATAAATAAAAACTACCATATTTTGAGGGAAAAAATATTGAGGAAAAAATTATCAAAGGAAAGAAAACACCCAACGAAAACATTGAAGGTTGGAAAATTCAACTTCAGAAATTTGGAAAGAGTTTAATGCAGGAAAATTTTAATACAAAAAAATGGGTGTTTTTTTTAAACAAACCAAGTCAAACAGGAAAATAAGCTAAAAGTAAAAACTACCATAATTTGAGGAAAAACTTACTAAAAAGAAAGAAGATATCAACAAAAACATTGAATGTTGGAAAACAAAAAAAAAGAGTTTTTTTTGGTGAAACAAATCAAGTATGACACAAATTTGAGAAGAATTTAATTACAGAAAAAATTTAGTATATTTATTTTGAAAAAATTTATTGTAGGGAAAAAGTTAAAAGATGATTTTATCTAAAGCAAATTCTTTTAATGAAGGGCAAAAAGTTCAAATCACTTTTTTAAGGACCTTCACACTTTTATGCATATATGTATATATATATGCATATATATATATATGTATGCATATATATATATATATATATGCATATATATATATATGTATATATACGTATATATACATATATATATACACAAAAGATTCTCACACTTCACCCACTTCACAAAAACAACAATCACACCTGCCACTGATTTTACCATTAACACAAAAGTTCACCATTAACACCAACACCAAAAATTTCACCATTAATACAAAAGTTCATCACCTGCCACTGATTTTTAAAATCAGTAAAATATTTCAATGGGCATCAACTTAATCAACAACGACATTAATTTCTCTTCAACATCAGACGAATTCACCAATCCATTCACCCGATAATACGAAATTGAATTCATCAAATTTGATGAATTTCTAATAAGCACAAGAAGCGAAAATAGAGAAAAATTAGCAAGGAGTTGATGATGATCTTGTTCGATAGAAAAATACCAGTCTAGTTTTCAGTTAATGAAAATCAACATTGCTGTAATTTGCGGAGGTTTTGAACAATATGAGAACCAAGACGACGATACAGAGTTGAGAAGCATTGAAGTAATGAAAATCAAGTAAAGGATTTGAAATTGTGAGGAAGAACAACAAAATAAGTTTAGTAAAGGATTTGAAATGAAGAAGACGGGTGGGGTTACGAAGAAGAAGAAACAAAGTGGGGGTATGAAGAAGATGAAGAAACAGGGTGTTGGTGGGTGGGGGGTGGAGGTGGGGGAAGGGGTGGGGGGAGGTTACGAAGAAGATGAAAGCTGGATTTTTTTTTTAAATAAATACACATTTTTTTCTTTTTTTCTTTAAAAAAATTCTACGTCAGCATTAGGGGTGACATTAATTCACTTTAAAGATGTTAAGGGGGGATAAATTCAAAAAAATAATTTAAGTGTTAAAGTAAGTTGTGGCGATAAGTTCAAAGGTAAAATGATGTATTTTTCTCTAGATAAAATGATAACTTACTATATCACCTTATTTATTATGAGTCATCTATTGTTGAAAAAATGAAATAATGTTTAATGATAAGAGTAAAACATGTATATAATGGTAAATCATCTCTCGATTTTCTCTAGATAAAGTACGTTGAAACAAATATTTTAATAATCTTGATAATCTTGATAATTAACATGAGACGGGGAGGCAGCAAAATGACTTTACTTATAAAAAAAAAGTTACTCTATTTCACCTATTTCTCAAGTAATTTTTTTGTTGATGCACAAACTTTTAGTAGGTGTTTGGCCATCGAATCTGGGGCTCTAAATTAAAGTTTTGATTTGAAATTAGCGTTTGTTTATGATATCTGCATAAAATTTCAATTTCAATTTCAATTTAAATCTTAAATTCTCAAAAAAAAAAAAAAAGAATATCAAATATCAAGTTGTGATTTTAATTTTTTAAAATGTAAAACTAGACCCTTAAGCTTATGATTTGAAAAAAATAAAACCTTTTTAAATTTTGCAAAAGAAGTCCCATGTTCAACGTAATTTGCATTTGCAAAAAAATGTGGAGGATTTATTTATCGACTCCGGGAAGTCGGAAACTTTCCAGAGAAAATTAAATCCACCAAAAATCGACCACTTGAAGTAAGTATTAGATGAAAAAATAAAGAAAATATGGAATATTAATTCACTCAAACATATTTTTTAAAAAATAATATAAACATTACTTATTATTTCATTTAATTTTTAGTAACATCGTCCTCTAAGGAGGTTATATGTTCAGTTAAAAAGCTAAAAGCTATATTAATAAACAATCCACTGGACTGGGTAAATATATATTTTATTTTTATTTTTTAAAAATAAAATCGGCCTTCGGAGATCGGGTGTTAGTCTTTAATTTACGTTATTTTTAATAAATCTACATATACTGGTCTCAAGAGGTCGGCACAGAAGGAAAATTGAGATATGCAATTTATTAATAATGAGTATTAGAATATTGGAAAAATTACATATATACACAAGTTAATAATTAAGTATTACATAAAATTTCTATTTCTCAGAGTAATTACAAAAATTTCTTATTAATTACATAAAAATCCTTAAATTTACTTTTTCTCTCTCACCCCCTCATGCATATCAAAATACCATATTTTGCTCCTTTTTTTCACTAGTTTTTGCTCCATATCTGTGCTCCCTTATTTAGGCCTACAATTAAACTAACGTGATCTGAGGAATTTCAAATTGTTCACCCAAGCTCAACATATCTCTCTCTTTGTTGTCGCCGACAACTCGTCGGCGATCTCTCTTTCTCCGGCAAAAAATTATATATTTTGTGAGTTTTCCTCTTTATCGACTTTTTCATTTTTCAAAATCATCTTCTGTACAGAATTTATGAATTTCGACGCATTTTATCCGCAGTTTGTAAGTTTTGTTTTTTCAATTTTTTTCATGTGTTGACGAAAAAAAAATCCCTCCTCCAATTCCGCCTTCTCTAATTTCCGGCACATAAGCTTTGTTGGTTTTATGGTCGTATTATACATTAGAAAGTTTACATTATATATTACTTTTATATGTTGTTGGTTTTATTGTCACATTATACTTTAGATATTTACCTTTACATTATATGTTAATACTTTTTTTATAATACTTTACGTTGATATATTTTGATACATGTTGGGTACATTATACTTAACAATTGTAACCTTGTATGTTATGTTATAATATGTATAAGGTTACATTATACATTTAGAAAACTTATATTTTACATTAGTTTTCTTGATAACATTATACATAGATATACTATGTATAAGGTTACATAATACATTTAGAAAACTTATATTTTGCATTAATTTTCATGATAACATTACACATAGATATACTATGTATAAGGTGGACACATACATATTGAACTATTATATAAGATTATCTTTTTTATTTTTGACAGTCTACTGATATGCATAAATAAATATCGACTTTTTTCCTATTGATTTTGGGAAATAGAAGAAAACAAATGTTTTTGGCTTCTTTTTTTTTCAAATTGAATTTCAAATCGCAATTTAAAAAAAAAATAATTATGGTGATGTTTGAATATTTTTTGAATTTGAATTACAGTTACTATTTTTAAGCCTCCACAATCAGAACATTAATTACAACCATTAATTAGGAAAGAGAATATTGGTTTCTGATTTTATTTTTATAATTTTAGGCATAACAGTTTCATTATACATTGCAAATACGTATGAGGTACAACAACATGTATATGTATTTTTTCAAATTTGGGAGAGATAAAGTAAATCTGAAATCTTATGTAATTAGTTTTCATTAAGGATGGATTTATGTTGTTTATCCTAGAATATTTCGATAACTTATTATGAATTTTGATTTGCTCATTTTGTAAAAATTAGGTTCTCATAAATTGTGGGGGTGCAAATATTCAATTGAAAAATACATTCTTTTAAAAAAAATTTGAGAAAAGACGAAGGAATTACAATATGAAGAACTAAACCCTCACAAAAAAAAATGAATATTAATATAGTCAATCAACTCAATTTAAAATTTTTTAATTTAGACATCTAAATAAAATTTCAGTTTGATTCTACATCATGGCCAAATGAGCCGTTAATTCTTTTTTCAAGTTTAAGTCAAGAAACAATTTAATTTCCAAGTGCATTTCTTTTTCAAATTTTAACATTTTTAAAATATCACATCATTTTTATGTCCAAAATATGGATAATTAACTTACAAGTTTTTGAATGGTTTGCTTCTATTTTAAAGTGGCCTTTAATTTTTATCGCTTGAATTAGTGGGTCTTTTTTTGGTAAGAAGAGAATGCATTAATAAGAGAATTTTACAAAGCAAGGCCTAGTCCGGCGCAAAAAATAACAAAAGGGACTTGTGATCCCATTACTTATTACAGATCGGAAGAGTGATCTTCCCTCAAAATCATCTCAAAACACAACTCCAACACTAACTGACGGAGTTGCAAAAACATGGAGCCTATCAAAAAGGTCTCGCTCAGAGCCTTGCTTTGCCAACAAATCTACTACCCTATTTTGCTCCCCGTAGGTATGATAGACTGGAGGATTCCCCAAGCTCCCTAGCAAGCACCTGCATTCAATAACAACTGAATCATAGAGTAGGTTACCATGTTGCAGCATTCTTATGATTTCCATTGAATCAATGCAAACTTCGGTTTGAGATTTTGGTCTAAAGCTATCTTGAGGCATTCTTTGAGGGCTAAGAATTCCATGAGGTTATTTGTGGCATGGGTAAAGCTCTTACTAAAACCCACAACCCAATCACTTCTGCAGCTTCTGATGACTCTCCCAATCCCTCCCTTTCTAGGGTTTACAATACAAGATCCATCAGTGTTCAGTTTAAAGGAGTTGGGGGAGGGGATTCCATTTAAGAGTGATGGTTGTTCTTGGAGTGATATTAGTGACTGATCCCAAGTGATGTTACTCCACTGCTTCAACATAAGATATGCTGAAACAAGGCCCTAAGGTAGGATTTTGAAAGGTGTTAGCGTTTCTCACCTTTTAAAAGTGCCAGAGACAGTAAGGTAGTAGGGTGGCCCAAGGAGTATTATTGTCAAAACTAAGGTTGTTCACTCTTTCCCATGTTGTGGGTCAGCTATTGGGATCTAACTTGGAGAGACGTCGAGGGGTGCTACCTCTATACTTATAAATGAGTTGGTTCCAGAAGGTCATGGGTAAGTTGCACCCAAAGAAGATGTGGTATTGGTCCTCCTGAGTATCATTACAGTGATGACACTGAGTATTAACATTGATGCCTCTTTTGTGAAGAGTGGTTTTAGTGAGGAGGTTGTTGTGGTGCATGAGCCACATAAAGGTCTTGATTTTGTTAGGGACTCTAAGATGTCATATCCAGGAGAAGGATCCGTCGGATCTTTGAGGTCCCCTCCTTCTGGTAGCAATTTACTGGTAGGCACTTTTACAAATGAAAGTGCCATTCCCTCTAAGTCTCTAATGGGGGGTGTCGTGCCTGAGATGGGTACTCTACATGAAACTATTCTGCATAGTATGAGTGGTGTTTGAAGGGATATCAAAGTGAAGAGAAGTGAAATCTTATCTTCCATCCCTCCAAATGTATTTAACTATAACCCGATTAGGGGAGTCAAGAGTGGGCCCCTGGATGATAGAAGAGAGAGGGGTATCCCAGGAATCCATCTATCCTCCCAAGCATTAACTTTAGTGCCATCTTTTATGGCCCAAAATAAGGCATCCCTACAAAGGTTCCAACAGTTGGTTATGTTGCACCAAGTCCTAGAACCTTTATTGTAGCCTTTTCTAATAGCCCCATACTTAGCAATTAGGGTGCTGGCCTAAAGAGAGTTTAGATTAGAGTACATTCTCCAACCCAAGTTGCAGTGGAGGGCTTTATTCTTAAAATCAGCTCTCTGCATACCTAACCCACCATCTTTCTTAGGGAGGGTGATAGTGTCCCACTTAAGAAGGTGCATTCTCTTTTTGATATCACTGGTGCCCCAGATGAAGTTCTTTTAAGTTTTGTCAATCACCTTATACAAGGTCCTAGGAAGCTTGATGTATTGCATAATGTGATTTGGGATGCTGGCTAAGAAGGATTTTACTAAAGTAGCTCTACCAATCATGTTGAGGAACTTGGTCTTCCATCCAGCCAACTTTGTTTTTAGGTTGTCAATGATGAAGTGAAAGTCTCCCCTGACAGGTTTTTTTATGAAAGATGGGGAAAACCAGGTATTTGCCAAAGTGACTAGAAGGTTGAATTCTTAGGGGGGTAGAGAACTTCTCCTGTTCTGCTAACCTACAGTTTTTAGAGAAGATGTCCTTAGACTTTGCAAAGTTAATTCTTTGGCTAGATTGGGAGTTGAAGTTGAGGAGGATTCTGCTAATAGTATGAAAGTTTTTAGCATTAGCCCTAGCAAAGAGAGTAAGGTCATCAACAAAGAAAAGGTAAGAGATGTGAGGGTCTTCCTTGGAAATGGATAATGGGGTCTATTGGAGGGTGTCAACCTTAGAGGTAATCCTCCTTGATAAGAGCTTCATGCATATGACGAAGAGATAGGGTGACATGAGGTCCCCTTATCTAATGCCCCTGGTAGGATTAAAAAGAGTGGTCTTCCCCTCAGTGATCAGGATAGAAATGGGAGAGGATGAGATACAAGACATGATGATTTTTATGAGATTTGGAGGAAAGTTAAAGAAGGACAAGGTCTGTCTAATAAAGGACCATTCAAGCTTGACAAAAGCTTTTTCCAGATCAATTTTGTGGAGCATGTTGGACTTTTTACCTTTTATTTTGGAGAAGTGAGAGACATACTCCTGAACAATGATAGCATTGTCACAGGCTCTTCTCTTAGCCAAAAAATTGGCTTGAGAAGGACTAATGATGTTGGCAAGGAAGGGTTTGATCCAGGTGGCTAAGATTTTAGTGATGATTTTATATTGGGTATTGCATAACCCAATGGGTCTGAAGTTCTTGAGAGTAGTGGCATTCCTACACTTTAGGATGAGGCAAAGGTAGGTGAAGTTTACTCTAGAGTCTATAAAGAAAGAAGTGAAGGCGTCCTGGTAGAACTTCACTATGGGAGGGCCCAGTGTGTTCCAAAATTTCTGATAGACAAAGGGATTGTTATCGGGCCTAGGAGAATTATTAAGCTTGAAAGAGAAGATGTCTCTTTTGACCTCTTCAAATGAGGGGATGGCTTGAAGGAGGTCATGATTAGGAGAGCTGATGGATTCCAAAGTAGAGGGATTTAGTTGGGTTCTGAGGTAACCTAAGGTATGCTCAGAGGTGTAGAGATTAGTATAGAAATTAGAGATAGCAGTGGAAATATTCTTTTAATGGTAGTGCCAAGTGCCACTATCATCCATAATGAAATTGATCGTGTTCCTTATCATCCTGTTGAGAGTGGAAGTATGAAAGAATCTAGTATTAACGTCTCCCTCAAGTAGCCAAGAGATCCAGGACTTGAGTTTTCAGAATTCATTCTCTAAGTTGAGAATGTGATTGAATTTCTTTAGAAAAGTGTGTTTAAGTCCATGGAGGAAGGGGCTAGTGGGGTAGTTATAAGACTTCTGTATGCTAGCTAGCCTTGCAATCAAGTGCTTCTTTTTCTGAAAATATTTCCAAAAGTGTGTCTATTACGTTCCCTATCTTTGTTCTCAAAAGCAGAGGTGGCTGTGGTGACACAGAGATAGTTAAAGAAAACTTTCCTGATCAGGTTAGGGAAGTCCTGGTGAGTGAGACACATAGATTTCACCCTGAAGGGCTTTATCTGATTAATAGGAGGATTACCTAAGTTAAGAAAAAGAGGGGAGTGGCCAGAGTGAGTTCTAGGGAGATGGGTGATAGAGGCCTTAGGGTATAGATGGATCCACAGGTCATTGGCTAGGCATCTGTCAAGCCTTTCCAAAATAAGGCTCTGTCTATTTCTATAGCTCATGTTGGACCAAGTATATTTTCTACCCCTAAATACCATGTCAATGAGGTGACAGTGGTTTAGGCAGCTTATAAACATGTTGGTTCTATTAAGATGAACCCTATGTAATACCCAAAGTTTTCTAGCTAATTTCGTCTCAAGAATGCCTAGTATTAGCTTCTAAAGTGAATGATGATTATTACATGAGGAATTTTCAAGATTTTCACTTTTTGTCATGTGGAAAATTCAATAAGCTTTCCATCGATATATGATTCACTTAAATCAGATAACCGGGTAAGAAGTTATGACTATTTCAAGTTTCCGTCATAAAACAATGCTATATTAGTCAGTGGCGCGCTGCGCCACAAGAGGAAATGGCATTTGGCAATTTTCAGTAGGTGTCCATGATTATAGCGCGTCGCACCAATGCTTAAATTCAGAATTGTCCTTTATCTAGTGTCTCAGCGCCATTTCCCCCGCGTCGCACCAAAGTTCCAGGTCACGAAGGAAGGGGCAACGCGATGGTTCCACATCACGCCATCCCTCAATTTCGCAATTGTCAATTTCTAGTGATACGACGCGATAACGCCGCGTCGCTCCAGGGGCCCAGTTCGGGAAAATTTTACTGAAATTACAAGACGCATCCATGGTTAAAAAGGTCAATTTCTACCCCTATTTAAATCCAATAACACGTGATTTAGCCATTCTTCACCCAAAATATACTAATTTCTCTCAAGTTTCTCTTAAGAACAAGCTAGGGTTTCTATTGGGGATTCAAATTCAAGAAGGTTTCACCGTCAATCTTCACGAAATCAAGAACCAAGGTAAGCATAGTGTTCATTCATGGACCCCTTTCATCCATGAAGTCCAAGTATCCCTTTTCTAAAACTCAAGTTATGGATTTTATTTATGTTTCCATGATTTGGATGCTCATGTTCACGATGATAAATGTGAAATTGATTTCTATTCCATGATTTGATGATAGATTCCATGTGGGTTGATTTGTATAGATAATGATTTATGAAATCTCATGACTAAGCCCTTGTATGATGAAATTGGGAGTGAGCCATGATGTTTAATTGCTATTCAATGATGTTTACATGTACTATGCCTACCATATGTTTGAATAAATGCCTAGATGAAGGAAAATTGTTTAACTAGCATGATATCATGAAATCCTCATGTATGTACAAGTTATGCCTATCATATGTTTGATGAAATGATTCAATAAATATATTGTGGTGACTATCATGTATTCAAGAATGTCAAGTCATGTCAGTTTTCTTCCATCGAGTCCTGGGGGTACTTGTACCCGAAACATTAGCTGTGTGCCTAAAGTCATGTCATGTTTTCACGATACTCTCAGTCAAGTGATGAATCCTTAGACTTCAGACAATCTTACGACTCATGAATTCTCCATGATCTCATGAACTCAGTCAGTTGTCAGATATTAGTAGTATTCCGTCAGTCATGGAATTTAGTAAATCAGTCCATGTTCAGTTCAGTTCAATTCAGTTCAGTTCAGTTAATCATGTACAAAGTCTAATAAGGTGGGAGTAGGAATTAACACTGAGTGAACCCAAGGATAGGAACACACACTATCAGATGAAGGTGTGATCCTTAGAAGTCATCCTTGCATTCCAGAACTATGTGACCATCATAGGTTGAGACATCAATGTTATCAGATGAGGGTTGATGAGGTGGATAAGCACTGTCAGATAAGGGCCCCACCGTTCTCTTTTGGGGAAACTATCAGATAACCAAGACTGTCAGATACAGTCAATCAGTTTCAGTAAAAGAACTCAGATAGTTCTTCAGATTTAGGGCTGTTAGATAAAGTCAACTCAGATACAGTACGAAACTTAGATAGTTCCATCAGATTCATGATTGTCAGATACAGTCACTCATGTTATCAGTTATATTCAGATACAGTCATTCATGTTATTAGTCATATCAGTTAACAGTATGTCATGTTATCAGTATTTATTTATTAGTATCCAGATTTAGTAGTCATGTTATCACGGTACCAGTATCAGTTATTATATCTCATGCATACATTCTCACGCTCATGATAGTTAGTCAGTTATTGTTATTATTCATGCATATAAACCCCATGCATTTAACCTACCTTATATGCATACTAGTACATTCAAAGTACTGACGCATTCGTGCTATAGTGTCTTATACCATAGGTTCAGAGACACGAGCTCCAGATAAATAGTATATTCTAAAGTTAGTCTCTTAGTCTAATCCGATTCTTCTCTTTATTTCAGAATATGCTTCCCAAAAGAAGAACCCAGTCAGCCCCTTAGCCTGAAGAACCTTTGGGCGATCATATTTATCATGCGGAATTTAGGACCGCATTTACCACCCTTGCTCAGTCAGTAGATACCCGTAATGAACGGCCAACTATTATTTTGGCCCACTCAGTGGCCAATTCATCTGCAGCTAGGATTTGGGACTTCACCCGAATGAATCCTCCAATCTTTCCCAGGTCTAAGACAGATGAAGACCTACAAAAATTTCTAGATCGAGTTCAGAAGGTGACAAACATCATAAGGGTAACTACTATTGAGAGTGCTAAGCTAGCTGCATATCAGTTGCAGGATTTGGCTTACACTTGGTTCAAGCAGTGGAAGTCAGAGCAGGTAAAAGATGCAGGGTTAGTTGAGTGAAAGGAGTTTGCTTCAGCTTTTCTTAATCGATTATTTCCCCTAGAGTGTAGGGAAGCCAAGGGTAACAGAGATAGAGCACCAGGCTCTAAAACCCAGGGCAGTGTTAGCAGTGCCCGAACTAATCTTCTTTGTCATACTTGTGGTAAGAACCACAAAGGTGTGTGCAGAGCTTGCAGTATATCTATTTCGGATGTTGAAAGCTAGGCCATAGAGTCAGAGACTTCCCTCAATCAAGATATCAGAGTCATCTCCGCTCCTTAGCTCAGTCCGATCGCCCAAATTAGCAGGGTCCCATTTCCAGTGCTACTAATGGGCAACGCCCAAATCGTCTCTATGCCTTTCAGACCCGGCAAGATTAGGAAAATCCTCCTGATATAGTTACTGGTACGTTACAGATCTTTCATGTGCATGTTTACGGTTTCTAGATCCAGGAGCTTCTTTGTCTTTGTTACTCCTTATATAGCAGTTGATTTTGGAATCAGTCCCAAAATTCTAGTAGAGCTCTTTTTAGTCTCTACCTCAGTGGGTAAAACCATTATAACCCGGAGGGTATACAGGAACTTCCCGGTTATGATATTTTAGAAAGTCACTTCAGCATACTTTGTTAATTTAGAAATGAATGATTTTAATGTCATTCTTGGAATGGATTAGCTTCATTCCTGCTATACCACAGTCGACTACAGAAACAAAATAGTCCAATTTTAGTTTCCTAATAAATCCGTCCTTGAGTGAAAGGGTAGTGTATCCGCTTTCAGAGGTCAGCTTGTTTTCTACCTTCAAGCAAGGAAAATAATATCCAAGGGATGTGTCTATCATCTTGTTCATGTTAAGGATTCTAGTTCCGAGACTCTTAGTCTTGAACTAGTTTCAGGCGTAAATGAATATTCAGACGTCTTTCCCGAAGATCTTCCAGGAATTCCTCCTGAAAGGGAAATAGACTTCAGTATTGATATTCTTCCATACACTCAGCCTATATCTATTTTGCCATACAAAATGGCACTAGTAGAACTCAAAGAATTGAAAGAAAAGTTGAAGAATCTCTTAGATAAGGGATTCATCATACCCAATGTTTCCTCATGGGGTGCACCAGTCTTATTCGTGCGCAAGAAAGACGGTTCTCTCAGGTCATGGTAAAGAACAAGTATTCTCTTCCCAGAATTAATGAATTGTTTGACCAACTTCAGGGTGTCAGTTATTTCTCTAAGATAGACCTCAGATCCGGCTATTATCAGCTCAGAGTTTGAGAATGTGATATCCCAAAGATAGCTTTCCATACTCGGTATGGTCAATTCAAATTCTTAGTCATGTCATTTGGTCTTACCAATGTCCCAGCCACTTTCATGGACTTGATGAACCATGTGTTCAAGAAGTACTTAGAAATGTTCATTATAGTCTTCATAGATGACATTCTGGTCTATTCTTACACTAAGCGCGATCATGCAAACCACCTCAAAACAGTACTTCAGACTCTAAAAAATCATCAGCTATTCGCTAAATTCGATAAGTGCGAGTTTTGGCTAAGGTCAGTATCATTTATTGGTCATATTATTCCCGGTGATGGCATTAGAGTAGATCCTCAAAAGACCGAAGTAGTAAGAAACTGGCCTCGCCCTGTCTCTCCATCAGATATTAGGAGTTTCTTGGGTTTGGTTGGCTATTACAGATGATTTATTGAAGGATTTTCATCTATTGCATCCCCTATGTCCAGATTAACTCAGAAGATAGTCAAGTTTCAGTGGTCAGATCCTTGCGAGAAGATTTTTCAAGAGTTGAAGACTTGACTCACCTCAGCTCCTATCTTAGCTCTTTTAAATGGTTCAGATGGGTTCGTAGTGTACTGTGTTACATATAGAGTGGGTTTAGATTGTGTCCTCATATAGCATGGTAAGGTCATAGCCTACGCCTCCAGACAGCTTAAACCCCATAAGAAGAATTATCCTACTCATGATCTTGAGTTAGCTGCCGTAGTATTTTTCTTGAAGGTTTGGAGGCATTATCTATACAGTGTTTATGTTGACGTCTTCACAGATCATAAGAGCCTTCAGTATGTCTTTTCTCAAAAAGATCTCAATCTTCGTCAGAGAAGGTGGTTAGAGCTTTTGAAAGATTATGACATGAGTATCCTTTATCATCTGGTCAAGGCCAACGTAGTGGCCGACGCTCTCAGTAGATTGTCCATGGGTAGTGTTTCTCATGTTGAGAATAGTAAAAAAAAGTTAGCTCAGGAGTCCATCAGCTTGCCAGACTAGGCATTCACTTAGTCCATTTCTCATAGGGTGGCATATGTATTCAGAGTAGCTTAGAATCATCTCTAGGTTCCGAGGTGAAAGAAAAACAAGATAGAGATCCCAGACTTTTCAAGTTGAAAGAGTTATTTTAGAATCATAAAATATATGTTTTCTCCTAAGGGGGATATGGTGTTCTTCATTGTCAAGGTCGTCTCTACGTTTCGGGTGTAGATGACTTAAAGCAGCGAATTCTTATAGAAGCGCATGGTGCGCGTTACTCTATTCATCTAGTGGCCACAAAGATGTACAATAACTTACAGGAAGTCTATTGCTGGATTGGGATAAAGAGAGATATTGCAGAGTTTATGGCTAAGTACTCTACATTCCAGCAGGCTAAGATAGAGCATCAGAAGCCTAGTGGTCCTATGCAGGATTTCAGTACTCCTACTTGGAAGTGGGAAGAAGTAAACATAGACTTCATGACAGGTTTGCCTCAAACTCGTCGTCAGCATGATTCAGTTTGGGTCATCGTAGATAGAATGACCAAATCAACTCATTTTCTTCCAGTTCATACCTCTTATTCAGCCAAGGATTATGCCAAACTCTACATCAAGTAGTTGGTCAGATTGTACGGTGTTCCGTTATCTATTATCTCAGACATAGGTACCCAATTCACCTCTTATTTTTTGAAAGCATTCCAAAAAGGTCTTGGTACCCAAGTTCATCTTAGTACAACCTTCCATCCTTAGATAGATGGGAAAGCAGAAAGGACCATTCAGGCTTTAGAAGATATACTAAGGGCGTGTGCACTGGATGTCAAGGGTATTTGGGATGACCACTTGCCTTTGATTGAGTTTGCATACAATAATAACTATCATTCCAGTATTCAGATGGATCCATTTAAAGCTCTTGATGGTAGGAGATGTAGATCTCTAATTGGTTGGTTTGAAGTTAGTGAAGCCTCAGTCATAGGTCCTGGCTTGGTATTCGATGCCTTAGAGAAAGTACCGTTGATCAGAGAAAGACTCTGGGCTGCTAAGAGCCGACAAAAGTCTTGTGTAGATATTTACAGAAAAGATCTCAAGTTTGAGATTGGTGATCATATCTACCTCAAGATCTCTTCCATGAAGGGTGTGAAGAGATTCAGCAAGAAGGGAAAGCTCAGTCCCTGATATGTCTGTCCCTTCAAGATTCTCAGTTGCTTTGGCAAGGTAGCTTATGAGCTCAAATTTCCTTCAGATCTAGCCTCAGTTCATCCAGTTTTCCATTTCTCTTTGCTCAAGAAGTGGATAGGTAGCCCATCAGTCGTAGTCCCTATTCAGAGAACCGATGTTCAGAACAGCCTCTCTTATAAAGATATTCCAGTCAAAATCCTAGACTATCAAACTCGTCGATTGAGGAACAAAGAAGTCCCTCTAGTTAAAGTTCTTTGGCCAAATTAGTCCGTCGAGGGAGCCACTAGGGAAGAAAAAGCAGATATGCATACCAAGTATCCTCACCTTTTCCTCGCCAACTCAGATCAAGCTCAAGGTAATAGTTCTCCTTAAGCTTACTCAGTTTCATGTTCAGTATTTATCACAAATGTGGTAACCAGTTTTATGCTCATGTTCCCATTATAAACTTGGTATTAAGTACTACCGCATACTCAGTCATGTATACATGTATCAGATCAGTTGTATAGTTATACATTAGACATGCATTTTCATTGTAAGAAAACTTAGTTTCTCAGAACATTCAGTTATGCATTCATGAATCAGTTACGCATGCATCAGATATGCATGTTCAGTCTTATATGTTCAGTATGTTATGTGTTCAGCTTTTCAGTCATGAGATCATGTTCCAGTCAGTCATGCTCAGTTCGTTTTTTGTTTCCCCTCTCAGTCAGTCTCATTTGAGAACGAATGTTCTCAAGGGGGAGATATTGTAATACCCAAAGTTTTCTAGCTAATTTCATCCCAAGAATGCCTAGTATTAGATTCTAAAGTGAACAGTGATTATTCCATGAGGAATTTATAAGATTTTCACTTTTTGTTATGTGAGAAATTTAATAAACTTTCCATCGATATATGATTCACTTAAATCAGATAATCGAGTAAGAAGTTATGACTATTTCAAGTTTCCGTCGTAAAATAGTGCTATATTAGTCAGTGGTGCGCCGCGCCACAAGAGGAAATTACATTTGGAAATTTCCAGTAGGTGTCCGCGATTATGGCGCATCGCGCTAGCGCTCAAATTTAGAATTATCCTTTTTCTAGTGTCTCAGCGCGATTTTCCCCACGTCACACCAAAGTTCTAGGTCACGAAGGAAGGGGAAACGTGATGGATCCACGTCGCACCATCCCTTAATTTCCCAAAGGTTAATTTCTAGTGACACGGCGCGATAACGCTGCATCGCGCTAGGGGCCCAGTTCAAAATTTTTTTACTAAAATTACAAGATGAGTCCAAGGTTAAAAGGGTCAATTTTCTAACCCTATTAAACCCAATAACACGTGATTTAGCCATTCTTCACTCCAAATATACTAGTTTCTCTTAAGTTTCTCTTAAGAACAAGCTAGGGTTTCTATTGGGGATTCAAATTCAAGAAGGTTTCACCGTCAATCTTCACGAAATCAAGAACCAAGGTATGCATAGTGTTCATTCATGGACCCCTTTCATCCATGAAGTTCAAGTATCCCTTTTCTAAAACTCAAGTTATGGATTTTCTTTATGTTTCCATGATTTGGCTGCTCATGTTCATGATGATAAATGTGAAATTGAATTCTATTCCATGATTTGATGATAGATTCCATGTGGGTTGATTTTTATAGATAATGATTTATGAAATCTCATGACTAAACCCTTGTATGATGAAATTGGGAGTGAATCATGATGTTTAATTGCTATTCAATGATGTTTACATGTACTATGCCTGCCATATGTTTGATTAAATGCCTAGATAAAGGAAAAGTATTTATCTAGCATGATATCATGAAATCCTCATGTATGTACAAGTTATGCCTATCATATGTTTGATGAAATGCTTCAATAAATGTATTATGGTGACTATCATGTATTCAAGAATGTCAAGTCATTTCAGTTTCCTTTCATTGAGTCCTGAGGGTACTTGTACCCAAAACATTAGCTGTGTGCCCAGAGCTATGTCATGTTTTCATGATACTCTCAGTCAAGCGATGAATCCTTAGACTTCAGACAGTCTTATGACTCAGCAATTCTCCATGATCTCATGAACTTAGTTAGTTGTCAGATATCAATAGTATTCTTTCAGTCATGGAATTCAGTAACTCAATCCATGTTCAGTTCAATTCAGTTCAGTTCAGTTAATTATGTACAGAGTCTAATAAGATGGGAGTAGGAATTAGCATTGAGTGTACCCAAGAATGGGGTCACATACTATCAGATAAGGGTGTGATCCTTAGAAGTCATCCTTGTATTCTAGAACTATGTGGCCAGCATAGATTAAGACATCAACGCTATCATATAAGGGTTGATGAGGTGGATAAGTACTGTTAGATAAGGGCCCCACTATTCTCTTTTGGGGATACTATCAGATAAGTGTCACCCAAAGTTTGTCCTTATTGGTGGTACGGTATTGACACCCTTCCAATTGGGGTTACAGATTGGACCCCAACTCAGCCATAATGGCGTATTAGGGGCATGCCGATTAGATACTACTTCCCACAATTTCATGTTACAGAATCAGGACTTTCAGATACAGTCAATCAGTCTCAGTAAAAGAACTCAAATAGTTCTTCAGATTCAGGATTGTTAGATACAGTCAACTTAGATACAGTACGGAACTCAGGTAGTTTCATCAAATTTAGGACTGTCAGATACAGTCACTCATGTTATCGATTATATTCAGATATAGTAATTTATGTTATCATTCATATTAGTTATCAGTATGTCATGTTATCAGTATTCAGTTATCAGTATCCAGATTCAGTAGTCATGTCATCATGGTACCAGTATCAATTATTATGTCTCATGCATGCATTCTCACGCTCATGATAGTCAGTCAGTTATTGTTATTGTTCATGCTTATGAACCCCATGCATTTAACCTACCTCACATGCATACCAGTACATTAAAAGTACTAACACATTTGCTCTATAGTGTCTTATACCATAGGTTCAGAGATACGAGCTCCAGATCAACAGTAGATTCCAGTTTCCAGCAGTTAGATTAGAAGTGAGTCCTCATCCTTCGAGGACATGATTATTTTTCTATTATCTCATTATTCAGTTTATTAGATAAGGTTAGTTGGGGGCATGTCCCATCAACTTCTTATTCAGATTTCTTAGACAGTTTCAGTCATGTTTACAGGCTTTCCAGACTATTATGTTTCATACTTTAGTATTTCTAGTTTTTTTTTGGGTATTCTATTACCTCACACAGATGCTATATCATTCTGTTAATATTCAGTATTGAACCTTATGGCCTTTCAGTTCATGTTTCCACATTATCATGTTATAGTATGTAGTGTACAGGTACAGATATCAATCATGGGTTAGCTTGTGGTCCTTTAGGGTCATGAGCACCGTGTAGCATTCCAGTTTAGAAAATTAGGGCTTTATACCCTAGAGCCTCTAAACTTTTCAGAGGCTCCCAGCACCTCATTGAATCCCCTTCAACTATCCAGTTCTTACCCTCAGGGGTAATATAAGTATTAGAGAAGGAGAAGAGTTGGTCCAAAAGAATAATCCTAGAGTTAAAATCAGTGCTAGCATAAATTATGCTGATAAACGAAGAAGAAGAAGGAGAGCTAACCTTGACTTTGGAATGAATAGATTCAGAGAAAGTGTAAATAGAGGTGATAGAGATAGAATCATCTTTCCACATAATAACTAGGCCTCCACAGTTTCCATTAGCCTCAGATTGAATATGGTGGTAGCCAAGCTCTTTACAGAGGTATTGATGATCAGACATCTTAGTTTCTAGCAATGCCAAGATGCATGGTTGGTGTATATTGACCATGGCTTTGTAATACTTTCTAAATTTAGCATTCTTTACCCCTCTAGCATTCCACACTATACAGTTCTTTATTTTTGAATAGGGGGATATGGCAGCCCTGGTACTGTCACCTTTTCCTTCTCCTTAGGGGTGAAGGTGAGTGCTAGTGAGTGGGACTTCTTTTTTTGTTGAATGGGGTCAAGGTGACCCTGAGGATCCCTTTTCTTATAGGGTTTGCTGTATTTATTCTTCGACCTAGTCCCGCCAGCCCTAGTGGAATCAGGATGATCACAATCTCCTAACTAGCTCTGTGAACTCTAGATTTAGAGGTTCTTCTATGTTGAGGATCTCTGACCTTGGGACTCTGAGATTGGATAGGAACTCCTCCATAGCCTTGTTGTAGGCGCTCAGAGATTTCAAGGCATTTAATCTCCCCACCCTCTCCCGTGTGAGGTGAGGAGATGATATGGTTAAGAAGAGAGATGTTGACTGGGTTGGAAAGACCAGGAGCTCCCCAGAGGAGTGTCGGGGAGGGGGGGGGGGGGGGCAAAGATGGTCCTAGGAGCATCATTATAGGATCTTAGAAAGGAAAGAAAGGGAGGCTGAGGCTCAAATTTTTCATGATGCTGGATAAGTATTCCAATGTCAATTCCTCCTAGGAGGGTGAGTTGATCACGTGAAAGAGAGTAGCCATCCAGACGTTGGACCCG
This sequence comes from Capsicum annuum, assembly GCF_002878395.1. Classification (NCBI taxonomy): domain Eukaryota; kingdom Viridiplantae; phylum Streptophyta; class Magnoliopsida; order Solanales; family Solanaceae; genus Capsicum; species Capsicum annuum. Next base: position 16,352,487 of record NC_061113.1, on the reverse strand, counting down.
TATGTTTGGATCCCCTGGTTCAGGCTCGCCATTGTTAGTTATGCTAGGTACTGGGGTCCTGAATAAAGATAGTGAACTGTCTTTTCTCTTATTTGAGGTGCAGGGGTATAGTTTGATTGGATAGACAAACCTCCAGCCATGACATTAACTGATGATTCGGGGAGAAAGGAGTTGTTACAATGGTAATTTAGTTGTATCTTGAGGAGTCCATGGTTGTTTTCTTGAGTTGAGTCTGCTATGTTCTCCTCAGGGTATATAGAGTGAGACGAGGTGGGGGAGAGGAGCTAAGGGGTTTTCCCATGGGACATACCACCAGTATTTAATGCTCTGTCCATTCCCTGGACAACCTTCATCATATCATTGCGGTAAGTGGAAAGGTTTTCTGCCGCCAGGACATTAGGCTCATCATTGCCTAAGTCCATCTGGCTGGGAGGGGCCTCATTAGTAGGATCTTCACTCTTTTTAATTCTCATAAGCGTGGGGAGAAGAAATTAATTTAATAGAAGTGGAATGTAAAGAAGGGGGTTCAGGTTTCTCAGAGCTCCCCTGGTCCTTACGGATAGGCCCATGGTTAATAGAGGAGTTGGGCCTTTGACTCATTGAAGGATTTTTTGGGCCCTTATTGGCATTGGGCGAGTGGGCCTAAATCTTTTTGGGCCTTTTTCCTACGCTGGTGGGCCTTGAGGTTTCTCCTTGGGCCAGTCTAGCATTGGGAGTTTCCTTTAGGGGAGTCCTGATGGTCTCTCCCATCGCCGCCTCCATTAGGTTAAGGTTTAGGAACTTACCTTAGGCCGCTTCATAGGTTTTGACCTTGACGATGGGTTCTTCCTTCGAATATTGTTTTTTTTTTTTGGCCCCGATTTCTTCTTCTTGGCAAATGAAAGTTTTTACCATTCTGAGTACTCCTCTAGCAAAGCTTTGTCCTCCGATGTGGAGGGGGTGGCCGTTGATGTTGTTTCCTCACATGCACCATCATCCTTATTTGACGTTAGCGGGTATGAACAGATATTTGATGTGTGGCCAAGACGGCCACAATTCTTACACAGAAGTCCCTCCCTTTCGTAAAAGAGGGGCTAATTATGGTGATTGATGGAGATCGAAGCTATCACCGGGATATTTAGGGGGGTCTGAACACAGATTCGAGTGTATCTTCTTCGTAGAGCCGCAGATGTGCAAGCATCTACTTTCAACAGAGTCCCAATCTTTGTGCTGATTCGATGGAGGATTGAGGCATCGTATAACTCTATGGAAAAGTGTGAAAGCCTGATCCATATGGCCGTTGAATCCACTTTAGAGTGGCTTGGAACAAAATTGGATTCCCATTTCCTTACAGAGATGAAGCTACCGGCAATGAACCAAGGTCATCCGTGGAGGATTGAGGCTTGGCTTTCTGATTTTGAGAGTTTTACAGTGAAGAAAACCATACCCAAATCTATGAGACATAAGGGTTCTGTTAGTTTCCATAGGTCATCCAACTTCTTTTTCAGATATTGATGATTGAAATTCCCTTTTATGGGCTTGATAATGACAAAGTGAATCCAAGGCGCGTATTGCATAATTTCATCTTTCTTCGATAATAGGATTTTCCTTACGTCTGATTTTGAGACTTCACTTCTGTTGGGATCTGAAGTTCCCAAAGAGGTTTCATGTGGGATGATTTTCCTAGCTACAATGTTTTTGTAAGATGGTAGAGGTTCTGCCATGAGGATCTCTTTAGGACGATTTGCTATTGGGGGATTTGGTAGGAGAGGCAGGGTTAAAGTGGCATCCATGGCTGAGTTGGTGCCAATGGTGGAAGAGGAGGGTATAGAGAGAGGGAGGTTTTTCTTACTCTAGTTTTGTTACTTGTCTAGATGACTTAATTTTGAAATTAGTGGTTTTTAATTCTTGTCACTACAACTCATTTAATGAAATTATGTGGGCTAAAACATTTTTAACTACGATATATTTTTTCTAAGGCATAAGTTTAGAAAACTTTGATCTTTCTCTGTTCAAAATTTTTGTAAGAATAAGACATAACTTTATGGATTCTGAAAATTAAATTTGTGCATCTATTACACAAGTTCTACAAGAATTAAATAATATCTTGTAAGACAGAAGTGGACTATAAACTTCTTAAAACATAATGTTTTTGAAACTAAACTTGTACAGAAACACATTGAATTTTCAAAAATTTCTCTAAGAATAAGACATAACTTTATGAATTCTGAAAATCAAATTTGTGTCTCTATTACACGTAAGTTCTATACGAATTAAATAGTATCTTGTAAGCCAAAAGTTGTGGACTATAAACTTCTTTAAACATAATGTATTTTAAACTGAACTCTGTTGACCTAAGTTTTGTACAAACACATAACTTATGAATTATAAACTAAACTTATGCTTCTACCGATATAAGTTCTCTATAAATTTTTCCTCTCCAACTTTGATTTAAAAATCAAATTCCCCTGTCAATTTTGAATAATAGTCATACTCCCTCCCTTTATCCTAATTAAAATTTTAAAATACCTATCATACCCTCTCATTATCAACTTTTTTTTACTTCTTTAAAATCATCATATTTTTATTTTTTTAAATTCATATAACAAATTTTTCATAAAAACATGAATATTATCTTCTTGGCCAAAAAAGTGAGAAATACTAATTAAGTATATAAGTTAAATATGATTTATAATGAAGTAAATTAGCATAATAAGAAAGTTAATTTTATTAATAATAATCAAAATCTAATGTTTATTTTACAAGTGCAAATAATAAGTAACATTAATTTTATAAACATATTTCAATGCAAAAAATACAAAATAATGAATAAAAATAAGATGTGATTCTTAAGATTATATTTATTTAGAAAAATTTTAATTTATGTAATACTCTATTAAATGACAATCACAACTCATTTATTTGTATAGACAATAGATAATATCGTTTCTTATTACTTGACCCTCGTACTAATAATAGTTGTTTTAATTTACTTTTCAATTTATGAAATCAAGAGAATTGCATTTTTCTGCACTCAGCATTAAATAACTACATAATATAGTAGTATAGACAAATTTAAAGTTTCAAAGTATCATTAATAAATAAAATTTCTTAAGGTTTGTGTTATGTCAACAAAAGTTAAGTAATATGAAATGGATGTAGTAAGAGATTGGTGAAACACAAATATATACGCACATGCATATACATACATATATACATACTTAGGGGAAGTTTGTTTGGGAACAAGTTATTCCAGGATTAGTTATTCCAAAATAAGTTATCTCAACATGTTTATGTGATAACTTATCCCATCACTATAGTATAAATGGTGAGATAAATAATTTCGGAACTAATTAATACCTCTAACTAAACGCATGATAAAATAATCAGGAATTTTATCGACGAATTACTATAATTATACCTTATACCAAACGACTCTTTAATGCATATAATATTGAAATAACGGTCTTAAAAAATAATATTAAATTTTGCGATAAATTTATAAAAATTATTATTTTACTTATAATGTTAATAAATTTAAATAAAATGCTATAAATACCTAGATTAATATATATATATATATATATATATATATATATATATATATATAATATTGAGGGGACAATTTAATTTTTAAAGTAAAATTGAGGGGTGAAAACAATTTTCACCCTTAAGAGGTATTATAAAGCATAACTTAATATGTTACAATACCAAAATATAAAATTTTGTGTTGTAAATTTTATTTTATTCGTTTATCAAGAAAATTTTCAATCACTTGAAATTCACATAGGGCTCATTTGGTATGGGATAAGAAATCACTAATTTTGAAATTAATTTTAAAATAAATTTATTTCATGTTGATTAGGATAAAATTATGAAATAACTTATCAAAAAATCAACTATCCTATAATTATAGTGTTATTTTTATCCCGCATTAAGAACTTGTTTGATTGGTTATATCGGATGAGATTAATTATTCCGGATTAGTTATTCATGATTTTTATCTCACCCCCAATGTACGATAAATATTACACTATAATTTCAGGATAAGTTATTCCTCAATTTTATACTAAAATTAATCTCGGAATTAATTACTCTCTCTATTTTAATTAAGTATTTTCTTTAACTTATTCATTTTATACCCAAATAAGTTACAATTTTAGATACAGATAAGGTATGAATAAATCCCTGAACTTTAATAAATGATACAGATATACCCTCTGCCATACTTTAGGTACAAATATATCATTGCCATTAATGAAAAGATACATATATACCCTTAAAATTTGATACATGATATAGATATACCCTCTGACATATTTTAGGTATAAATATACCCTTGTATTAATGAAAAGGTACATATATACCCTTCACACTAACGGCAGGACACGTGTCACAATCTAGTTCATTTGGCCTTTTAAAATTTAATCTATCTCAACCCCACCCCAAAATAATTCTAATTTAACCCATAACCCGATCCAAAATAATAACCCAAA
>NC_061113.1:16188763-16345012 GCF_002878395.1 Capsicum annuum | reverse complement strand
TGGGTTAAATTAGAATTTTGTTTAGGTAGGCGAGGAGAGATTAAATTTAAAAAGGCAAATGAATAAGATTGTGATACATGTCCTGTCGTTAGTGAGAAGGTTTTATGTGTACGAGGATATACTTGTACCGTTTATCAAAGTTCAGGGGTATATACGTGCATTTGCATTAACGACAAGGGTATATTTGTGCCTAAAGTATGATAGAGGGTATATTTGTACCATTTATAATAGTTCAGGGATATATACATACCTTTTCATTAACGGCAAGAGTATATTTGTACCTAAAGTATGACAGAGGGTATATTTGTTCCATTTATCAAAGTTAAGGGATATATTCGTACCTAAAAAGACATTAATGATTGTTTTTTCACTTTTATCCTTCTTCAAATGACGTGTAAATGCATAACCAATAAAACAATAAAGAATTACATTTTTCACAAAATATTTATTAAGGATAAATTAATAAGAATACGTTTGATCTTATAAGAGTAGTTTTTTAATGGGCGTATTCAAAATAAAAATATTACTAATTTAGGAACAACAAAAATCATCCCTATCCTCGTATCAAACGAACTTTAAGGGGTGTTTGGTTGGAAAATAAGTAATCCTATGTTTAGTTATTCACCCTAATATAGAATAATAATAACACTACAATTTCAGAATGAGTTACTCATATATCATAACTCAATCAAATATGCGATGAACTCATCCTAAAATTGATTCCAAAATTAATTATTTTTTATCCCTCATACCAAACGCGTCCTATGAGTGAAGTAACCAACTCAAATAACTAATCTTGAAATTAATTAGGGTAAATTTTGACGGTTTGAGCTTCATTCTATTCTTTTTTGATATTTTGCATCATTACTGAAAAAATTTGATTTTGAGTTTGTCGAGATACATAATTAGCTGCTACTACAATTTTTTCTTTGTAAAGATACATAGTTAACTTTCGATATATTTTTTCTTATTTTTAAATCTTTAGAAATACGTAATCCAACAAAGATATATAATTAGTTGAAATTTTTATAATTACTTTATAAGAATAAGATTACGATAAGTTAAAAATGTATATTTATATTTTTTTAATTAATTATCTTGAAATAACTTCGTTGGGGTTTGGGCCACAGGTGACAAAAGAGATTTAAAATGAGGTGTAGGTGACATAAGTTTTAATAATTGAGTAGAGGTGACAATTACTTAATTATGGTTTAAGAAAGTTTGGGAAATTTCAAAATAACCCACAAGTTTTTAAATTTACACTTTGATTCAAATGTAAGTTAATATATAATGGGAAACGAAGGAAAAAATGACGCCTTTTTCTCTCTCCTCATCCTTTGTTATTTTCTCTCTCTTCGCGATATTTGTTGTTCATTGTTGCTGCTGCTTTATTCATCATCTTCTGATTCATTATCATCATCATATACTTCATTATCATCTTCATATTCTTCTTGTTGACCGTTGTTGTTGTTGTTGTTGTTACCCCAACTGCTGCTCTTTGACCAAATTCTTATGTCAAATTTTATTTCGTAAATCACTTTCAACTTTGGAATTTATTTGAGAGGAGACTTTGGTAAGTCAGATTATGCGTTTTAGTTGAATCTGGGTAACTGCTAGTGTGTTGTTTTTTCAACAATAGCTAGCACGCGAACATGAATGCAATACAAAAGTAATCTGTTTAAACAAATCCATTATCTGCGGCACCAAATACATGTTCTGTTGTAACAGTAGACTCATGTTGGATTCATGTTTATGGGTTCTAGGTGCCCGTAATATGAATCGAATAGATGGGTATTCTGTTGCACCAGATTAGTAATCTGTTTCAACAGATAAATAATCTGTTTCATCAGATTACTAATGTGTTTCGAACAACAAAATATAGCTCCTGTCACACACAAATACAAACCTAACAAATAACTCATATGTTCTTGCTATTGATACTGGAATCAAATTTTTCCTTAATTGTAGACATGTCATTCGTTAAGAAATAGAAATAGACAACACGAAAATTAAATAAGAAATAAAAGTCAAGTGCATCAAACATAATTTTTTATAAAACAAACAAAAAAAATACATAGATAAAAGAAAAAAAAAGCTTAATTATTATTATCATCATTATTATTTGTATGGCCGGTCGGCCAATCTTCAACGGCCAGCAGCAGCGCCCTCCTCAGCCTGCGGATCTCCCACAACATCCTTACTCTGATGGCGGCTAACTCCCAATGCAGGTCATGAACCTCCTTCTGCAGTTCCCAAATGGCGTCTAGTAAAATAGCGACATCCCACACATGAACAACCATATTTAGAAAATGCATAAGTTGACAAGACACACGTAAAAATAAAAGTAAAGTAAAGAAAGAATTCGAATGTAATGTAATATACAACGAATATTTACACAAAAATCTAGAAAAAAACTTACCAGAGATAGGAAAAAGCTATCAAGTCCTTGAAGAGAAAGTAGTTGAAGGTGTAACAAGAGCAAGGAGTAAATAGTGTATAGTAGAACGAACGACTGAGTAAGGAGGAACCTATTTATAGAGGATTGAACTTGAATGAGTTAGGCAAAAAATCGAAACTGTTCAACTCCATTTATTAATGACATTCTTGATTACTGTAAAAAGTTACGACTTAATTAAATTAATCAATATTATGATAAGTCATGACTTTTCAGCTTTATTATTATTAATAATTAGTTCTTTTCAGGAACCATTTTTTTACACTGAGTTGGACAATAGATAATATATCTGTTGCATAAGAAAAATCATCTATTACAACAGATATATCATTATTTGCAACAAATAGAAAACCTGTTGCATCAGATAATATATCTGTTGCAACATATAATATATATATTTTAAAAATAAATGAATTATCATCATGACATCCAAATTTTCTGACTTTTTAATTATATAAATTAATAAAGCAGATTTAAAGGCACAACTATTTACCTCCATTTATTAATGACATTCTTGATTACTATAAGAAGTTATGGGTTAATTAAATTAAACAATATTGTGATAAGTCATGACTTTTCAGCTTTATTATTATTAAAATAATTAATTCTTTTCAGGAACCGCTTTTTTGTTACACTGAGTTGGACAACAGATTATATATATGTTGCATCAGATATATCATCTGTTACAACAGATACATCATCCATTGCAACAAATAGATAACCTGTTGCATAAGATAATATATCTGTTGCAACATATAATATATATATTCTTTTAAAAATAAATTATCTTCATGACATCCAAATTTTCTGACTTTTTAATTATATAAATTGATAAAGCAGATTTAAAGGCACAACTGTTCACCTTCATTTATTAATGACATTCTTGATTACTGTAAGAAGTTATGACTTAATTAAATTAAACAATATTGTGATAAGTCATTACTTTTCAGCTTTATTATTATTAAAATAATTAGTTCTTTTCAAGAACCGTTTTTTTGTTACACTAAGTTGAACAACAGGTTATATATATGTTGCATCAGATATATCATCTGTTACAATAGATATATCATCCGTTGCAACAAATAGATAACCTGTTGCATAAGATAATATATCTATTGCAACATATAATATATATATTTTTTTAAAAATGACATCCAAATTTTCTGGATTTTTAATTATATAAATTAATAAAGCAGATTTAAAGGCACAACTGTTCATCTCCATTTATTAATGACATTCTTGATTACTGTAAAAAGTTATGACTTAATTAAATTAAGCAATATTGTGATAAGTCATTACTTTTCAGCTTTATAATTATTAAAATAATTAGTTCTTTCAGGCAACCATTTTTTTTACACTGAGTCGGACAACAGATTATATATTTATTGCATTAGATGAATCATCTGTTACAACAGATATATCATTCGTTGCAACAAATAGTTAACCTGTTGCATCAGATAATATATCTGTTGCAACATATAATATATATATATATATATATATATATATGTATATATTTTTTTAAAAATAAGTTATTTTCATGACATTCAATTTTTTTGGCTTTTTAATTATATAAATTAATAAAGAAGATTTAAAAACAAGAATATTTCTGGTGAATTTTTTACGGTTTAAATTGTGCTTATCATTTATTTCCTTATTCTTTTTCGAGAAAAGAAATGACTTAATTAAATCAAGCTGCTGAGTTTTTTATTATTGTGACAAGTCATGACTTTTCAGCTTATTAAATTTAAATAACCTTTTTCTCAATTTAAAAATCGAATACACCTGCTTTTCAATAATCGTTTCGTTTCTTTCTTTTCTTTAATAACTATTTTTATTAATTGAGTTATGGCAACAGATTGTATATCTGTTGCATCAGATATCTATTTCAACAGATATACCATCTGTTACTATAAATCGACCATATGTTTAAGGATCTTTTTTGATTTCTTCTAATTGATTCATCAGTCGCAACAGATGAGGAATTTGATGCATCAGAAGTGTTTTTTGTTTTTGTTTGTTGAATGTGTTTAGACAAAAATCACAGTCACGACTATTCATTAATTTTTTTCTTAAAAATCATATCATCATATATCTTAATTAAATTAATTCAATTTTGTGACTTTTTTTAAATTAAATAATCTTTCTTTTACGATTATAATATCATTTAGTTTCTTATTATTTATTAACGAACCATTTTTAGAAGAATTTCTCATCATCACTTTCACCACCATCTGTTGCCACAAGTGTTCAATCCCTATCTCCAACTGTCGATAAAATTGAATAAGATAATTAAATATTGAATAAGAATTAAAAATTCAAAGCCGACCAAACCAAACATATACATGGATTTTTTTTGAATCCCTTATAGGTAGATCGGATATAAAAAAAAAATACATACACTAAAAGAATAAAAACATAACCTAATTATTATTATTATCACTATTATTATTATTATTATTATTATTATTATTATTATTATTATTATTATTATTGTCAACCTGACAATTTTGACCCGATAGCAGCTAAGCCTTCCTCAGCCTTACTCCGAAGTCAGCCAAATCCCTCTAGAGTTCATCAAACTGCCTTTGAAGTTTCTGCAAGGACTCGATATGAACCTTCTTGTACAAATCTAGATCAGGCATATTAGTATTGTAAGTATAGTAGAATGAACGAGTGAGTGAGGAGTGAGAATGAAGGAGGCCGGAGGGACCAATTTATAAAATGATTGAATTGGAAGGGACTGGACTTGATCAAATAAAAACCCACAACTGTTCATATCCCTTAATTAAATAAAACTGGTTTAGAATATGTAAATTAAAAAAATGGATCTGAATACAACATTTTATCTTTTTATTGTATTTAGAAAAGAGACAGATTGGTAATCTGTTGCAAAATATATTCCACCTGTCAGATAACTTACAATACAACATATGGACAATCTGTTGCAATAGATGGATATATCAGTTTGCTTTTTCATCAGCTGTGGCATCTGTTGCACTTGCTAGTCATCTATTTATTCAATTTCATCAAGAGCAATCGATTTTTCTAAACACTTCTGGCCAAACTCAATTTTTGCTCTTGGATTGCTTCTCTTTTTTTCTTTGCAACCTTCAACCAAATTAAAATTTTGCTATTGGATTGATGGCAAAAATTGAATTTGGAGGCCAGCTTGAAGGATGCAAAGAAAAAAAGAGAAGCAATCCAAGAGCAAAAATTGAGTTTGTCTAAGAAGTGTTTAGAAAAATCTATTGGTCTCAATGAAATTGAATAAACAGATGACTAGCAAGTTGCAACAGACGCCACAACTGATTGAAAGCAAACTGATTTATCCATCTGTTGCAACAGATTGTTCATATGCTGTATTGTAAGTTATCTGACAGGTGGAATATATTTTGCAAGAGATTACTAATCTGTCTCTTTCTGAAATACAATAAAAAGATAAAATGTTGTATTTAGATTCAGTTTTTTAAATTTACATATTCAAAAAGTCACCAGTTTTATTTAATTAGGGGATATGAACAGTCATGGCTTCTTGTTTGACTAAGTCAAGTCACTACCACTTCCAATTCAATCATTTTGTTATTGTGGTCATTAAGCTCAGTATAAAGCTCTTGATCTTTTGTGAGTTTGTCAACGAGGACCACTCACTTTCTTTCTTGGCAGCTTTTTCATAATACTCCTCTTGGTCCTTCTTAGCTCTACGCAAAGTCAAAGAGAAGTATGGAAGGTTCTCTTTGAGTTTTTCCAAGGCAAACACTCTCTCGACTGATAAATCCTGTGCTGCAAAATATATGGATAGTGCAGTACTCAATGTAGAATAGTTTTATGGTAGAAAAAAGTCTTGAGAAGACATAATCAGTAATCTATCGATATCAGCTTTCGTTGTGTCAATCAGTTCTGTTGATATGTTGTCTTCTACGGAGAAGATTGATCAACAGAAAAACCAAGTGATTGAGATCGTTTAAATTGTTGACTAACTAGAGCAAAGGCATCTTCTGGATTATCAAACTTCATAGGGCAGTCTGGTGGTTCAATAACATCAGATGTCTTGTTTTCGGTATTAGCTAATGATGGGGAGATTCTGCCTTCCTCACCATCTAGAAAAGAAAAAGCACTCAAAATTAGATGGAGTATCTCTACATAACAAAACAAGATGAACTAAATCTAGCATTCAGTTTTTCCTTTCTATTCCCCACCCCTTTTTATCTTCTCACCTTTATCAGATCCAAAATTTTTCTTTTTTTGAATACTTGATAATGCCTTGAAAATTGCTTTCTTTCTCCTCTTAGCCTTAATCTCTAATGGAGTGAATAAAACTGAAATCCTCTTTGATCGAGTGACACTACTATTAGATATCAATTCCTTTACATCAACAGTTAATGCATTAACAGTATTAATCACACCATTATGTTTTTCGTTACACTCTTCATATTTGCATGCACAAGATAAACAAGGAGGGGCAAGATTGATCATTCTTCTACCATATAGAGGACAACATATCCATCATACAAAAGTCTACACCATCGCCAGAAATGCTTGCCACAGCGAAAGTCTGTAGAAGGCATGACAAATAAATATGAGCAACATCTGACATTAAATCTTAACAAGGTATCAGAACCATATTCATGGTCCCCCAGCCTTATCAGTTTGGACCTACCAAACTTAACTGTAAAATTGCAAATATCTTATTTGAATAATCTATGACTAATCGGTAAAAACAACATTTACAAAATCAGTGTACTCTATGTGGGTTTCCATGATAACATTATCAGTAATACATACCTCCCATATATGAAGTGGTTGCATCTGCATGCAGCTTATTCCTCTGAACTTATCTTTACTGTAGCCTCTTGTGATGGTCAGGCAAAAGTTGATCAACTTTCAGTTCCTTTTATATCTACAAAGAAGAAGGAAAAAATTTATGTCACAGAAAGAAAATTATCCTTCTGTTGCAACAGATGTAGAGTCTGTTGTATCAGATGAGGAGTCTATTGCATTAGATGTGGAGTCTGTTGCGTCAGATATAGAGTCTGTTGCGTCAGATATAGAGTCTGATGTAACAGATATGGAGTCTGTTGGAATACATAGCAGCCTTGCCAGTGGTTTGATTTGTTCCAACAGTTGCTCCGTATTTTGTAACATCAACAACAGCATAAACTATAAACAATAAATAAAAAACATCAACAACAAAGAAAACAACAATATTTGTTCCAACAACATCATCAACAACAAAGAAGCATACATCCTATGTTCTAACACCATCAACAATCAGGGACGGACCCACATGGTGTCCTCCGGGTGCGTGAGCACAGACTGAACTCGTATTGAACTTTATATATGTATATGAAAATTAAGCAAAAACGTATATAATCTAATCAATGAGCACCCATAGTAAGAGTTGTTTGGTTAGCCCAGTTGTTGTTTATAGGTGCTTAAGGCTATTTATTTCTTTTGGTCTTGAGTTCAATTCCCACTCAGCACATATTTTTTTAATTTTGGTAACTAACTCTTCTCTCCTTATTCACTTTAAACTTTCTTTTTTTTTCTCCCTTACTCCTTGTGTTGATTGTTCGGACTCCACTATTTTTAAGCTAAGAAGCATTCACTGTCTAAAAAACTTGGATCCGCCACTGCCAACAACACCACACCACAAGATCCAACAATGCCAATCCCACCAACAACATCAATAACAGTATCAACAAAAAAGAAACAAAGAAAATACATAAAAAAAAAATACTACCAACAAGGCTTTTAAAATTCTCCCAACAGATGACTTTTTTGGCATCTTGTAATAAAAATTTTTGGTTCGTTTATTCAACAATTAAAAGTTCCTTCAAATTTTTTAAAGAAATATGATATGGAAAAATGGTAATTAAATAAAAAAGATGCAAATAACTTGCAAGAAGAAGACGAGAATGAAAGAGCAATAGTGAATCATATCATACCTTAATGTCAAAAGGGGGTCAAAACAACAATTTCAGTCGAGGAATCTAAGATATGGATATGGATCGGTTTAGATCCGAACAAAAATTTATAAGAAAGAGGAGAGAAAGGTTGTGATAACCCTAAACAGGATAGAAAGAAAAAGATGAGAGACGAATAAAATAAATTTATGGATGAAGGAGAGGAGAGGAGAGGAGAGATGAGATAATTCTAATTTCTAGATGTACTACCCTTAATATTAAATGACTAAACAAAGTGTATTTATTTAAATTTATATTTTCAAAGCATAATTAATAAGGCTAATTTGGTAGTAAAATAAACCTCTAATTAATATTTTCTTAATGGGTGTGCCATGTCAATATGAAACGAAAGAAGTATTAGGGGTTTCAATATTCATTAATTAATATTTCACTAATAATTTGAGGGACACGAGGAAGAAAATGGGTGACATTGAAAAGACAAGACAAGACTACTCAATGAGATTTTTGAGTTATCCAAGAAATATTTTTTACCACCTTTAGTAGTACTATTACTTTATCTACTCGGATAAAAGCTTGCTTTTAAAATTAAAAGAAAAAAAAGATTTTCAAACAAATATGTCGTCTGTTGCAACAGATTTAAATATCTATTTGAAAAATCCCAATAGCTTAATCATCTGTGACAACAGATGAAAATGTCTATTTGATAACTAAATCAGAAATGTCATCTGTTACAACAGATATCAATATCTGTTTGAAAATTTCCCATAGCCTAGTCATCCATCATAACAGATGCAAATGTCTATTTGATAATTAAATCAGATATGTCATCTGTTGTAACAGATATTGTTATCTGTTTGAAATTCTATAACAGCTCAGTCGTTTGTTACAACAGATTTTATTGCAATTGATTTAGGTGAAACTAGGGATGAAAGAATGAGCTCCTCATTAACTTAATGTTATAATTAATAATAGTACCTACATCGATCTAGGTGGAACGAGGGATGAATGAATGAACTCATAGGGTCAACTACAAATCCAATTGAGTCATTGCATTTGCATGGTGTTAGTATTGCGTTCATCCCGACCTGAGTCGTTGATAGATCACTCTGAGTTGAAATGAATTCTCATTAACTTAATTTTAAGAATAATAATAGTACCTGCATCGATCTAGGTGGAACTAGGGATGAATGAATGAGCTCAAAGGGTCAACTACAACTTTAATTGAGTCTTTTGGCAATTGCATAATGAGACGGTACTGCATTTCTCCCGACAAGAGTCATCAATCGATCCCTCTGAGACAAATCAATTCGTACTACCTTGTATATTCAACTAATACCTTAATTGAATAATCTGGGACTAGGGGTGAGTTCTCATAGGGTCAACTACAACTTTAATTGAGTCTTTTGGCAATTGCATGATGAGACAGGACTGCGTTCCTCCCGACAAGAGTCGTCGATCGATTACTCTGAGCTGAACCAATTCTTACTACCTCATTTGTTCAACTAATACCTTAATTGATTAATCTAGGACTAAGGGTGAGTTCTCATAATGTCAACTACAATAGATGATAGCGGCTACTTGATAATTTACAACAAATGAGTAATCTATTGCGACATTGACTTAATTCATTTGATAATTTATAACAGATGGGTAATCTGTCGCAACAGATGACTTAAATTATTTGATAGTTTACAACAGATTTATGATATGTCACAACAAATAACGTAATCTATTTGATAGTTTACAATAGATGCATAATATGTTGCAACAGATTAAATAATCTGTTTGATTTGATCCAATAGAAAAGACATATGTTGCAACAGGTTGAACATTTGTTTATATATAATTCAATTGAGTTTATATGTTAGACTAATACCTTAATTAAATGTGAGTTCTCATAGGGTCAACTATAACTTCAATTTAGTCTTTTGGCAATTGCATAATGAGACGGTACTGCGTTCCTCCCGACCAGAGTCATTAATCAATCACTCTGAGCCGAACCGATTCTTACTACCTCATGTGTTAGACTAATACCTTAATTGATTAATCTAGGACTAGGGTACTAATACCTTAATTGAATAGTCTAGGACTAGGGGTGAGTTCTCATAGGGTCAACTATAGCTTCAATCGAGTCTTTTGGCAATTGCATGATGAGATGGTACTGCGTTCCTTCAGACCAGAGTCGTTGATCGATAAATCTGAGCCAAACTGATTCTTACTACCTCATATGTTAGACTAATACCTTAATTGATTAATCTAGGACTAGGGTACTAATACCTTGATTGAATAATCTGGGACTAGGGGTGAGTTATCATAGGGTAAACTATTGATTAATCTAGGACTAGGGGTGAGTTCTCATAGTGTCAGCCACAACAGATGGGAGCGCCTATTTGATAATTTATAACATATGGGTAATCTGTTGCGACATATGACAATCCATTTGATAATTTACAACAAATGGGTAATCTGTCACAACAGATGACTTAATTTGTTTGACAATTTACAACAAATTCATAATCTGTTGTTACCTAATCTGATTGATAATTTACAACAGATGAGAAATCTGACGCAACATGTTGAATATTTGTTTTTTGCAATTTCAATTGAGTTCATATGTTAGACTAATAGTACCTAAATTGATTAATCTAGGACTAGGGGTGAGTTTTCATAGGGTCAACTAGAGTACTCGATCAACTACAACTTCAATTATTTTTATACAATTTCAATTGAATTACCCTTTTGGCCATTATATGATGAGAGGGTTAAAAATTATGCATATATTTTATGATTTTAAAAATAATTAAGATCAATTCAGACCAAATTAATATTTTCAAAACTATTTGTCATTCTTTTCCAAAATACAAATTAACCCATACAAAACATTTCATCATTTCAAATCTCGTGGTCTCGCTCTTTATCTCTCATTCTCACTCAACAATACAGTACAAACAATAAGTACTAAACAAATTTGCTTAATCCTCCACAACAGATCGCTTTTCTTCTCATTTTTGACCACATAAGTGTTATTTTCAACTTTATTCTTGCTTGTATCAGTCGTTTTCTTTGTCTTCGTAGGCAACTGAGTTCGAGAAGAGCTCTATATTTATTATTCTTTTCTAAAAAATAAGGGCTTTTAAGTTAATGATGAAAAATAAAACTTTTAGTTGTATTATCTTTGAGAATGAGTTTACAATTTTGGGTTTTGATTGTAAAATCATAGGAAGAACTTGAGAAATCCCTAGTTTCCATTGCAGTGTTCCGTTGACTATCGTAGTATTATTGGATGGTGTTTGTGGTGTTTGTGGTGTTTTTGGTCGTCGTGGTGGCTGTCGGTGGTGTCAGTATTCATGGTGTTTGTTTTGTTGGCATTGGTTGGTGATGTTTGTGGTGGTGGCTGTTGGTGTGTCGGTATTTGTGGTGTTTGTAATGTATTTTTTAAAATCTATGCATGTATCAATTGTAATGTAATTTTTTTTTCTTTGTCTGTAGGTAGAACATGTCTCCTAAAAGAAAAGAAAGTGAAAGTGGATTAACTTCTGACCACCCAAAAAAAAGGCTACAGTATAGAGGGATTCGGAGGAGCTTCTTGAACAATCTCAGTCAGGGAAAAGTAAAGCTGAGGAGAGATGTGAAAACAATATTGAGGGAGGTGGACAAGGGTCCATAGATAGTGATGAAGAAAATAAAAGTGAGAAAGAGGAGGAATTGAAGAGTGAAAAAGAGAAAGAGGATAATCATCAACATGATGATAATGGATCACCGATGGGGCATGAATTAATATCGACATCCCAGCATGATCCTGTCAAAACTTTTAGTATTGATAGGTTTCAAGTTGTGATGCCGATAAATGACCTAGAAGGAAAATAACTAACTGGTCAAATAGTACTTAAATATCGGATGGGGAAAAATTTTGAACATTTTATGAGGCTTTCTTGAGCTGCCTGAGGACCCCTATGCCCATATTCGTTTTCCTATGACGATGGTATATGGTCTTCTCAAGTGCAGGATCAAGTATGCGGGGGATGATAAAGATCCAGAGGAGGGGGGCAAAAAGAATATGGATGAAATCTGGATCAACTACTATGGCATGCCCGTTTGTTTTGGCTTGCAAGAGTTTACCATAGTGACGAGCTTGAGATGCCATCGTCTAGAAGGACCACCACCCCGAAAAATATTCAAGACAAGAAAATGCAAGGAAAAATAGACGGGTTATTTGACATTGGTCGACGTGGCTACAAAGCATCGGATTTGTTGACAGATCTCGAGGATAAAATCATACCAGAGCAGTTCAGGGAGAAATTGTGCTTAGTTTGGTTTATCCATTCGGTTATATTGGCAAGAGATGTCAACAAGGTCATAGAAGATGATTTGTTGGTGCGTGCTGAGGATTTTAATAAATTCAACAATTATCCCTGGGGATACGACAGCTTCTACTTGACTGTCCAATATTTACTGACAAAGCTATCCTCAGGCACGACCATATTATATGACTTTCCTTGGACTTTCATGGTAAAATTAATCACTAATTTTACTCATTTATTAATTTATATTGAATATAGTTATTATGACTTTTTTTTGGCTTGCTTCCTAGTTACATTTTTTAGGCTTGGGCATTTGAAGCCATTTATCCCCTCTGAAAGCAATTAATTGATTATCGGATGAGGTTTCTTATCCAAGGATATTTAGGTGGTTGGCTGTAAAGAGCAACACCAATATTAAGGAGGCTAATCTCTTTAACCCTCCTGATGATGCAGTACGTCTTCTTTAAGTAAAATAATTCTACTCAAAGATAAGAAATATATTGAACAGATGTTATATCTGGTGCAACAAATGTTATATCTGATGCACCAGATGGGACATTCTCTGCGACAGGGTATATCTTGCATCATATTACCAATCTGTTGCTTTGGTTCTCTGAACCCGACTCCTAAAAGATTAACCATCTACTGTAAATTATGCAACAGATATGTAATCTGATAACATATATTGTTCATCTGTTGCGACGTATAGATCATCTGTTGCATAACAGATTACCCATCTTGTGCAACTATTGCAATAGATGATTGATATTTTGCATTCGATTATCCATGTGTTGCTCTGTTTCTCTGAACCAGAATCAAATGAATTTTAACCATATACTGCAAACTATGCAACAGATGGGCCTTGTTTTTTTTTTTTTTTTAAAATATAGCCCAACTGTGAAAATTATTATATTATATGATTTAAATGTATCTGTTTTTTTTTCTTTTTTATAGATTGTGGATCCATGGATCATGCCTACTGAGGAAGAGTCGGTGATGACTTTTTATATTACTCTAGGTCATGTTGATACTATAGCAGATCCAACGGTGGAGTTAATAAAGAAGGAATTGGCTGGGGCAACAACCATAAGAAGAGCAGTTAGGCAAGGTCAGCCTAATGTTGAGGCTCTTCATGGCCAACCTTTTACTAAGGCAGATCTGGGTGCTTCTTCTGGTGGAGTTGTTGGTGTTGGTGGCAGGCATGATGATGCTGCTACCACTCATGATGATGAGTATGTTGATGCTCAAGAAAGAATAAATATGTTTGAAAATACCTCTTTTCTCCCTTACACAGGTCCCTCTCACCCCTCTTCACCCTCGTGTTCTCGTTGCAAATGTGAAGAGTGTAAGGACAGACAAGATAAAATCTTTGAAAAAGTATAGGCTATTTCTAAAGCTATCGAGGAATTTAAATCCAAGAGGTGTGTCATACCATCCAAGAAGGTGAGGGAGCTGCACACTCCTACAGTGTTGGTTAGGAGAAAGAAAAGAGCAATTAGAGACGTACTCTTCGGTCGAAAATCAAAAGAAATTACAATTCCTCCCTCTCCAAAAGCTGTTGAAGTTTAGGGGCAGATCAAGAAGGTAGACATATATGCGAACTTAGCGCTGAAGAGAAGAGGGATCTGTGACAGGACAAGAATGCCAAGCCAGGCGCACCAGATTACCCGGGCCTCCCTTTCCCCCCAAGGCTTCCAAACTATGACTGATATGCGTATGCCGTACGAGGACAAGATAAGTTTACTTTTTCTAACCTATCCCTTCTAATCTACCCCATGAATAAGAAGCTACGCAATAGATTTCACATTTGTTGCAACAAATAGGTATACTGGTACAACTGGTAGTGGTTCTGTTGCAACTTATTACCCATCTATTGCATTAGTTGCGTTGGATGGACCCTATGCAACAGATGGACTATCCGTTGCATCTTTACTATTACTAACCTATTTAAAAATTGACTTCTTATCTTACAACATGTTGACATAATTCTCTGCCTCATAAGGAAAAGGCAATTAACTTACCGGGAAGCTTATGACGCTGTCGATAGGATAATGGACCTCAACTTTTGCAAGAAGCTCAAGGATAGGTACGATCAACTCAATGGGGAGGCATTAGCCCTTGGCGTGGGACTTGATTTTCTAGATCCTATGTTGGTCTTGGATGAAGAAGAAATGATAAAATATGTTAGAGGGGACAGGCCAAATCCACACGGCAAGAGCTGGACCAAGGCAAAAAGGATTCTTGCAGTCATTAGCGTGAACAACAGGCATTATTGGGTTGTTGAGATACTACTCGAGGAGGAAAAGATCAATGTTTATGACTCCAACATACCTCTCATCGATGATTTTGATCTTTTTCTCCTCATGGAGCCATTGATGGTGCTGTTGCCTATCTTATTGAGGGAGAGTAATCTGATGAATCATTTTCCAAAGGAAGTGTTGATGAAGAAATCATGAAATTTTGAAGGTCGAAACAAGGAAATGATCCTTCCAAAAAATAATGTCGCTAAAGCAAGCGGCTCGCACGCTCTTGCACACATCGAATGTTTGTTGACCGGCATAGAAATGGACAAGCCAATGACTTTTCTGTGAGACAACACTGTGGAAAGCCTGCAAGAGGTCTGAGCTTATGGGGTACTAACTGGACACTTGAAGTCTGTGTATATAGAAGAGCCTGTGAAATAGAAAATTTTAATTTCAAGTTACCTTTCACTTTATTAAATGTACATGTAGTGGCAATAATTTTTTCTGATGAAGTTGAGCTTTTTATAATGCAATAGATTAGATTGTGAATCTGTTGTAAAATATATTTAATCCGTTTTGGCTAATAGTTTATCTGTTGCAATAGGTTGGTCATCTGTTGCATTACGCCGATGTTATTTCTATTAATAATCTAATAATCTAAGTCTAATCTGTTGCAATAGTGGAAAGACCTGTTTGATAATTTCCAACTGATAACCTAAATTTTACAACATATGCCTAAATCTTTTTGATATTTTCTAATAGTTACGCTTGAATATCCATGTGCTTGACAACACCAAACCAGTAGCAAATACACACACCACCATGAAAATTTTAGCAATTAGGCTTGAATATTCATGTGCCCAACAACACCAAACCAGTAGCAATAACGACAATAATGTAGTATTTTCTTGCTCGATCTTGTTTCTCTTCAGAAGCCTTGAATTTGTTCAACAAACCCCAGATTACACGATTTGCTTGTGAAGGGTGTCGTTCTTCATACCAATCAAGGTAATCGCATCCACCCAATTTCTATCAAAAAAGAGAACACAATTACAAAATAATTACAAGTCAATAATTAATCAACTAATTAAATAAATAAATATTACCTTTAAAATTTTACAAGTAAAAAACCTACGACTTGAATTTTTTTGAGTCCAAGAAGTCTTTAACAGAGCTTTATCACCGCACTTACAACATCAAAAATTTTTATCACAAAAAATAGTGGATTATGCACTCGACATTGTCAAGCTTAGTTGGAAAAAATGAAAGAAATAATTTAAAGAATTTGGATAGATAAAAGAAAATGGCGGTGAAGAAGAAGATTTGGGAATTTAGGGTTAAATTTTAGGAGGAAGATAAATATATAAGACAATGGGGAAAAAATTATCGTTGGGGGCCAAGTGACGGAAAGTCAGTGAAATGGCCAGACTGACACATTTGATGCCTATTTTATTTTACGTGTTTAAAATGAACACTGTCTACTTGATGCCTATTTTATTTTTGGTGTTTGAACTGAACACCGTCGATGAGTTGCGCCTTTTTTATTTCAATTCAATTCACTTTAACCTTTTAACACATAGTGGCAATTTTTTATGTCCAATGAAAGTTGAATTTTTATAATGCAATAGATTCTCCATCCGTTGTAACAGTTATTCTACCCGTTCTGACATATAGTTTATCTGTTGCAATAGATTGGTCATCTGTTGCATTATCTCGATGTTTTTATCTAAAGTCCATCTATTGCAACAGTGGGAAGACCTATTTGATAAATTAAATAGATCACCTACCTTTTGCAACATATGTCTAAATCTGTTCGATTTTTCCAATAGATGTGTCGTTTGTTGCAATAGATACATGATCTATTGTAATATTTGAATCTAGTATTTCTTTTCAATTAATAAGTTCAAATCTCAGGAATAAATAAAATTCGTAGACAAAATAAAATAAATCGAAGCCGTCATAAATTAGGTGAAATAAGTCAACAAATAAATGAAATATAAAAAAATTGTTATGGGTGCCAATCTCAACAAAAACATCAACAAAAATTTAAGTATACTGCCAAGGATTGCTTTGACAGGTTAAAGCTATAAAGATCTACTCAGTATGGAATTCGGCTTTGCTCGTCGTGGATCTTTATTGTCGCTTACGTACGATTTCTGCACTTTCTGTTCTCCATATTTCTATAAAAAGAGTAGCATATTATCAATGCTGTTCAGTAATAGCTTCTTCTATATCCACCTGGAAAGCCAGAATTGGTCAATGCTAATCACGGAGATACAACAAAATGAAAAAGAATAACTCATCTGTTCTAGAAAATCAAATAGGTCTTCCTCCCATTTTAAATTGTTTCAAAAAAATTATATTTTTGTTGCAATAAAGAATCAACTGTTGGGACAAATTTCTACATGAGAAAGACCCTGTATGATAATTTCCAACAGATGAACCATCCGTTGCAACATATGAATCATTTGTTGCAGTAGATAGGTCGTCTCTTGGTACAAATAAAAGTGGTATGAAAAGTTGTTTGATTTGCTAAAACAGACGAGACATATGTTGCACCAGATAAAGTATCTGGTGCAACAGGTTAGTCAATTGTTGCAACAGATGTATATATCTCTTTGATAATTTTCAGTAGATGTGTTATCTGTTGAAACAGATATGTGTCTGTTTGTTTTGTCAGTTGGAAGACATATAATATATTCACCTTCTTCAGCTCATGCTGCTCTCCGTTGGATATTGTACGTTGCTCAGTGCAACACACAGACAGAGGAGTTATAATTTCGCTTTTTTGGATGCTTGATAATGCCCTGAAAATCACTCTCCTTCTCCGCTTAGCCCTAATCTCTAATGGAGTGAATGGAAATAAAACTCTCTTTGATGGAATGAGACCCTTCTTAGATGTCAATTCCTTTACAAAAGTAGTTAATGCATTAATAACATTAATCACTACATTTGCATGCAGAACATTCGCTGGAGAGGCAAAATTTGTATAACCAGTATGATCATACTCATAATGGTTTGCTTTAAATACTGTAAGAGGAGCATCATTAGCACCAACAGCAGCACCACAACCACCACCAACAGCTCCATCACCACTAAGACCATCAACAACAACAAGCCTACCCTCCAAAATTATTTTTCTTGTAATGGTTGTTACTCCAAACAATTTTATTTTTATTCTGTCAATGACTTAGGGTCCGATAAAGTTTGTATAGACTGTAAAGTAAGAAAAAATAAAATCTTCAACTCTCGATTGGTCAAAACTAGCGACGGATGCATAATCTGATATAAATCATTACATATATTAGAATGATGATTAGATAATTCAAAAAAAATCATTAATTAAAAAAAATTAATTATAATTATACTTACTGCATCCTTCGAGGAGTTGAAGAGATCAAGAAATTTTGTATTTTTATCAGTTTTGGCCGACAACCATCTCAAGATTCTTGGACAGAAAACTCCTTCCTGGTAGTTCACTTGTTGTCTCAAATAAGGAATGACTTCAAACGTCCAAGCCTATAAAATAACGCTAATAAATCAAAACCATTATTGAGTGAAAAAAATGAATCATATCATAATAGAAGAAAGAAACATTTACCATGAAAGCCCATGGGAAACCATATAAGTTGACTGTCTTTGGTGCTAACGGAGTCAACAAATATTTGACAGTCATTTTGAAGCTTTCATACCCCCAAGGATAGCTGTTAAATGCCTCAAGATCCTTGGAGAGCTTTATTCAATCGAGACTTATGTTGTTGTTAGCGTCTCTCGCCCAAAGAATATTATGTACAAACCAAATCAAGCACAATGACTGCTTGTGTTTCTTTGAAAGTCCTTTACCTTTCAACGCTTCTATAAAATTTTTATTTTTGAAGCTTGGACCACCAATGGACACCAGGTCATCACGATCACATGACTTGCCTTTGCCTTTTTTGGGTGTGCGGGGTGCTTTTTTTTGGGTTAGTATAGGTATAACTTGAGAAGGAGGATAACATTTTAGTCCAGTAACTATGGCAAACTCCTTCCAACCAAAACAAATAGGCATTCCATAGTAGTTTATCCACACCTCATCCATCTTATCTTTGTTTTCATACATAAATCTACGCTTGAGAAGTTCATATACCATTTTCATTTGGAAACGAGCATTGTTGTCCTTCGAAAAATCAAGATATTTCCCAAAGCAGCTGTCCCTAAAATAAGCATCCAATTTTTGTTCTCAAAGTATTTTTCTGAAGGCATCGAAAGATTTTCCCATGGCTGACTTAACCACGAAATCACCCGTTAAATCTGCGACACCATCGTACTGCATTCTCATAGGATAACGATCAATGCTAAAGGCTTTGACCAACTCTTAGGTAGAAGAGCTATTAGCATCTGCATCATCTCTTTTGAAATATTTCTCCTCCCTATGTTCGTCATATTCTGTTCTCGATTGAGATAATGCTTGTAAAGCAAGCTCATAGAGTGTTGGATAAAGCCTAGCTACTTCACTTGTTTCTTTACTTGGACTTGATTCAGTTTCTATTCTTTTGGGAACCATATTATCTAAAATTAACAGGAACATAAAATAATATATTATTGTTGATTAATGCATCATTAAAAAGGGATAACAGTAAATCAAACAAGCAAAAAAATAAAATAACAGTTGCAACAGATCATTAATCTGTTGCATCAGGTAGTATATTTGTTGCAGCATATAACCAAACTGTTGCAGCGGATGAGTAATCTGTTGCAACAATACAAAATATATCACTTATCTTTTAAGATAAATGAATGGTCTGTTCAACAGATCACACAACTATTGTGACATCATCTGTTGCAACATATGAGTGATCTGTTGGAATAGTTAAATAATTCATAGCAACGATTGAGTAATCTATTGCGACAATAAAAAATATATCACTCATCTGTTGAGAAAGATGAATGGTTTGTGCAACAGTTCACACATCTGTTGCAACATATGAGTGATCTGTCAGAGTAGTTAACTAACCTTCAGCAACGACTGAGTAATCTATTGCGACAATATAAAATATATCACTCATCTATTGAGAAAGATGAATGGTCTGTGCAACAAGTCACACATCTGTTGCAACACATGAGTGATCTGTTGGAACAGTTCACAACAGTCAATATTATTTAGATTTCTTTCAACATAAGGTTGTCTATCGTGGCAGATGAATGATCAGTTGGAAAATCAAGTCTCGGACATTTCCTGTAGGAAGAGTTGATGGGATTTTATCCAACAGGAGGTTCATCTGTTGCATCAGATCATTAATCTGATGGTTCTTCCATTGCACCAGATGGTTAATTAGTTGCATCAGAGTTTTTATTTGATGCTTAATCTGTTGCAACATATGGTAAAGCTATTGCATCAGATTATCTGTTGCATCAGAATTGTAATCTGATGGTTCCTCTGGTGCATTAGATGATTGATCTATTGCATCATATAATAAATCTATTGCATCAGATGGTTAATATGTTGCACCAGATGGGTAATCTATCGGGGGAAACAAAAAATAGTAGCACGATTTTGTTTAACAAAAATCAGCAATTTCATCACTTTTACCAAGAACAAGAACAGAACAAATCAACCCAAATTGTCATTTTGTTTTTATAAACACAAACAATAAAAATCAAACTTCAAAAAAATTCAATAAACAACAAAATATCATAATTCACTTCGAAAAGAGAAGAGAAGAAATATCAGAAATTAGGATTTTATTTAGACCACATTTCAAATTAATGCAACAAATATTGAAATTATTAACCAATACTATAAGAGAAGTTGGCTCAATTTCCTCGTTTTATTCAAAACTAAAAAGGCCATAAATTTTTACCTGTGAAAGAAGAAAAGGAACGATGAAGAATTCGAAGCTATTGTGGCCGGAGAGCAAGGCTGACACGTCGATTAAAGGTTGAAGTCGAAAAGAAACTCGAAGCACAACTATTTGTAGTCGGATGTTGAAGTCGCCGAGGATTGAAATGAGAAATTTGCAGAACAGTTGGTTGAGAGAGAGTTGAGAAAAGCTGTCGAGAGAGGGATGAGAGACAAGTTGATTGGAATTGAAGAGGGAAACTCGAAGCCCAACTATTTATTGTAGGAGATAGAGGTCGTCGGGGGTTGAAGGGAGAAATTTTGCAGAACTATTGATTGAGAGAGAGTTGAGAGAAGCTGTCGAGAGAGAGGAGAGAATGGTTGATTTGGATTGAAGAGGGGTGTGGATTGGGTTGATTTGTATTTTTGAAAAGATTAGAAAGTTTTGAAAATATTAATCAAGTCCACAATTATCATAGACATCACCGAAACAGCATGGACAAGAAACTCTAGGCATAGATGCAAACAAAACACTCCTCCCTACTATAATGGCTGAACTCCTACCCACTAACCCTCTAACCTAATCCGAGTCCTCTACACCTTCCTATTAAGGGTCATGTCCTCCGTAAGCTGTAACTGCTCCATATCATGCCTAATCACCTTCCTCCAATACTTTTTCTTCCTACCTCTACCCTGCCTAAAACCATCCATAGCCAGCTTTTAACACCTCCGTACCGGAGCATCCGTGTACCTCCTCATCACATGTCTAAACCATTGCAACCTCACTTCCCACATCTTCTCCTCCACTGAAGCCACTCTCATTTCTCCCAAATAATCTCATTTTCTAACCTTATCTTTCCTGGTAAGCCCACACATCCATAGCAACATCCTCATCTCTGCCACATTAAACTTTTGGATGCGGGAGTTCTTAACTGGCCAACACTCCGCTACATACAACATAGTCGGTCGGACTGCAACTCCATAGAACTTACCTTTAAGCTTAAGAGACACTTTCTTATCACACAAGACTCCCAAAGCGAGCTTTATTTCAACGACCTTGCATCAATATGATGTGTGACATCCTCGTCAATCTCACTATTTCCCACTTGAAACCCTCTCTCTTCTGAATGATCTGAGAATCCAGCTTCACTACTATGTCGTCCTCATGCGACAGATCACTAAACTTACATTCCAAGTACTCCATCTTGGTTCTACTCAGCCTAAATCTTGTAGACTTAAGAGTTTGCCTCCAAACTTTCAACTTATCATTTAACTCTTCCCGGAGTTTCGTCAATCAGTACAACATCATCAACAAATAACATACCCAAGGAACCTCCCTTTGAATACGCCATGTCAAAACATCCATCACCAACACAAATAAAAATGGGCTAAGAGTCAATCCCTGGTGCAACCCTGTCAAACTAGGAAAGGGCTCTAAATCTTCTCCTACCATCCTCACACGTGTCTTTGCTCCATCATATATGTCCTGAATCAACCTCATGTACGCCACAGACACCCTCTAGCTTCCAAACACCTCCACAAAATCTCCCTGGTGACTTTTTCGCATGCCTTCTCAAGATCAATGAACACCATGTGCAAGTAAAGGAGGAGAGATGTGTAATTTGCCACCGCTTGGAAATAATTAAACTTTGATGAATCTTGATATGTATAGTGCACCTCATTTAATCTGCATGAAGCCTGAGTGATTGCCTGAGTGATTTTTAAGTAAAAATCTTCTTGCGTAAGTTTGAAGTTTCACCGAGTATAGTCCGTCTCCAGTAGTGGCAGAACCAGGAATTTATACAAGGAGATTCGGGGAAAAAATGTCACACATGAAATAAGAACCTATGGCCATTGGCCTGAAGCAATTTTGAACCCACTTTGCCACTTTACTCAACTTTTTCCTTATATGAAGAACAATTTTACCTTTGTTTAGAAATGCTATATTGCAATTATAGGAGATGCCGGACCAAGGAATTTATATCTGAGCTTTAGTATTTACAATAGTTGCACTATTTTTGGAGTGATAACTGAGATCTTCACTCTTAGTTATTGGCACCATTAGTGTAGTTTCTATGTTGTATTAGACACTTGCATATATTACTATTGTACTGCCTAGCTTTTGCTTTGGAGATTTCATAATCTAGCTTAACTGTAAAAGATTTCTTTATGCAGAAAGACGTTAATAATTCGGAAAATATGTTGAGTGATGCAATATAGAAATCTATTAACGAAAAAATTTAATGCAATATAGAAGAAGTGAATCATCAGTTGTTATCGAGTACCTGCTTAAAAAACAAAGATCTAAAAAGTTGAAGATTCAAACGAAAGAGCGGTAAAGAGAAAATTGTATGGTGCTGGGATAAAGTTTAACCAGTTTGTGCTGAAGTTCTTAGTTGACAGTTTTTGCCTCCTCAAGAAAGTGAATAGTGTATGATGTAATTTTTTATGGTTACCTTGCAATGCAGAGAGAAACATTTGGTGTTATGGAGCAAGCTAATACCAAAGGAGATGAACATATTGGCAGTGGAAATGAGTGCGGGATAAAGGAGGCAGAAGCATTACCTGCAAATTCGCTCATACAGAGAGATGTTTTGTATATTTCTGATTCGGTAGATTGTGTCCCAGAAGTAACTCATTCTGATTCAGAGGACAGAGTTGCAAGTCCTGTCAATAGTGAAACCTCTGAAAGACGTTCTTCCGTGGAAATTAGTTGCAGTGGATTTAGTGTCCTTTCATCTGCTCCATACGGGATTGCTGGAAGAATTCCTTCTGTTGCATTTGAAAGTTCACCCATGTGTTCGACAGACTTAGTTCCTTTTAGGGGGACTTGTTTGAACCACAACAATCAAAAGTCATATAGCAGGTAACCTTTTCTGCCATTCACTTTTGCATCCAGACTTGAATATCTTTTGATAATGTCTCTAGTGGTTCTAATTCCTTGTTCTTTGGCTTTTCAGAGAGTGGAATTATGGAAGCAAGTCGATTAGTGAAGCAGCTGGTTGGGCTTGCGAAACACTTGGTCAACCGTTATTTTCTCTTCCAATTGTTGAACACCATGAGAATCAGAAATCAAGACTTCCGATCGAAGTGCAATAGCCTTTCCAGTGAATCACTGTGAAAGTTTAGTACCTGGTTATAAGCGCACTTTGATTGAGAATTTCTCCTATAGGATACTGAAAATGAAAGAAATCCGGATTGATTTCAGAGCAAAGAACCTTCTGAAAGTCCAAGTGAAGATTAGGCATTGTACTTCTCGTCAAATATTATTTTTATTCACCAATGAAGAGGATTACTATACTATTTTGTACAAGAGAGCGTTCATTCTTGCTGGTTCCCTCATGCAGATTTCCTGGTCGTCTCCAGATTCCCACCATGAAGTTGTGAGTGCTTCAAATCCAATTTGGGTACATATATCGTTTTTATCATGGTACCTCTTCTAATGGGAGGCTCTGTCATAACTGGTGTCTTTTGCTTGTAGATGGCTTTTGATTTTGCATGGATACAATATCTGAACTTTTTGTTACTTACAGTTTATCACATATGTTTATGTGACGATACCAAGACAGTGTTAGGCAAGAGGGTTTGTCTAGTAGAAGTCTTGCTACAAAACTAGACTTAGGAGATCTTAGTGTCTGCACTCTAGTATTTACTTGTGGTATAATATCTTTGGTTTGGATAATTTTGTTTTGAATCTTTTTAATGCCAAGCATAGTACCTTGGTGGCTTATTTTATAAATAGTAACAAAATCTCAAATAAGAAAGCACAAGCGAGGCCAGGCCTTGCTTTACCGTCCTAATGTGGAATCATAGTTCGCTTGGTGGCTTATTAGCTTTTGTGGTTGGCGTCATAGTGCAATATCTGTGCGGTTTTCGACAATTGCACATGCACTGCTGTACTTCCTAGCCATTCCGTTTATGTTAGCTCTTATATCATAGAGCTTGACTGATAAAAAACTGCCTATGCAGAATCAAAATATTCATCCTGATTTCAGATTCAGTGATGCAAATCCTGTGAATTGGAATACAGACACCTCTAAGCTGCATCCTTCTATAAATGTCCTTTCAGCTGCACAAAATATAATTGCAAGAAGTCCTTATGATGTTATGGATTATAGTTCATCAATGTGTTCCACATACTCAGTTCCCCCATTTGTTACCGATTGGTCTTTTGGAATGACGTCTTTGAACCATAAAAATCAGCAACCACCTAGCAGGTAACCTTCTTTGATTGTTTATTTTCTTGCATCGTATTGAATATCTTTCATGATTTCTTTGGTGGATCTAATTTCTGGTCTTTATCTTTTTTTAGAGGGTGGAACCACAGAAGCAAGTTAACTAGTGATATATCTATAAGTTGTGAGGAAACTAGATCCAACTCTCAGGCTATTGTACTTTCTTCGTCGGTGCAACAATTGCTGAAGAAGGTTGTTTTCTTCTCCTGATTTTTTTCCTTATAAGCTTTACTCTGTTCCTTTCTTTTCGTCATTTTCCTTTATGTTGATGTACAGATTGAATAAATAGGAAATGTAAGAAAACAGGGAATCTTTGGCAAGCTTAGTATAATTGTATTTTGCTGGTATGCTTGTTTCGTTGTTTGTGTGTAAATTAAGCCTTCCCCATTTAGAAAGTTGGACGAAAAAAGTTTTTTTCTACGGATGCCTTGATTATGTGTATGTCATTTTTCAATGGCTTCCAACTTTTACATGATGTTGCTTTCTTGTTGTATGCAGGAAGTAGTCATTTCATATCCGAGCGACCTGACTGAGGCGGATAGAGAAAAGCCTTCCTTGGAGATGCCAAATGTTAGTTTTCCTACTAGAAGCCCTCCAAGAAGTATAGGCTCTGTCATCCAGGCGATGTCCAAGTTGAAGGTCTTAGATGATCCTAACTCAGTTAACAGATCGGTCTCAGATAGCTCCAAGCCGACTCAGCAATCAGCTACCATGGTTAATTCAGCTGAAACTGCTGTTTTATTGAATGCTGATCCTCATAAAGGCATAAAACCAAAAGCCATGGAGAAACCGTCAGTGCAGTCAGTTTCTATTACAGCTAAGAATTTCCAGTCTCATCATGTGACTGCCCCTGCAACAGATGAAAAGCCACAAGTGCCTGCCATCTCCCAATGCTTGAGTGCTCCTTCAGTACCTCCTCCATTACCATTATTGGGTCATTCAGCAAGCATAGCTGGTCAATCGTGCACTGATCCTTTCACATCTACAGGCATTTATGTTTCTCAGTTTTCTCCAAAAGGAATTGTGGGCAGCCCTTATCTTCGGAAGAAATGAGCAAGCTGGCCGTGAAAGCACCTTTCCCAGCCCTAGCAAAGCCTTGGATCAGCACAGTCTTGCTCAGCAGCATAATCAACTCAATTCATATAAAGAACCAAATATGACTGTCGGGATAGCACAATTACAACCACCGTCTACAACCTCAGTAAGTGAAACTACCATCTCAGTCCGATACCAAGAGTGTCTCAAGAATCATGCTGCAAGCATGGGAGGACATGCTGTCGATGGATATGGAGAATTCATGCCTAGTGGAGGAATAGGGACACCAGAAGCCCTGAAATGTGCAGCTTGTAGTTGCCACTAAAATTTTCACAGGAAAGAGATCCACGACCACCCACAGATAGCCGACGTTGGGTCACATTCTACATTCAGTCCACCGAGAAATATTAGCAGTAGTGACAGTATCCAGAACCAAGCCCCGATTTCTGCTCCCACACGGCAACTGCATCATCATCATTCATTGGTTGACTCTTCACCTTATTCTTCTCAACCACCCTCTCCTAAATCTGGTCCAGTATTTTCACAACAGGGCTTGGAAAGAATAGAACCTAGTTTTATTCTACCAAGCTATTCATATGAAATGGTGAATCATGATACCGTGCAGAATGGACAGCAACGTGAGTATTCCTGAAGGGGCAGCAGCAGGAATATATCACAAGATCATCCTTCTATAGGAAATGAAAATTGGAATGCTGATATGTTCAAGCTTTTAAACAACAGAACCCCTGATCACATTCCATCAGAGTTTCCAACCTGTCCTTCTTGGTGCCAGTCCCAGAGTGTATTTGCCGATGAATTCCCACATCTCGAAATCATTAACAACTTGTTACACGAAGAGCATGGAACTGGACAAACATTGTTGTCTAACTCAGGCTTTCCGAGTTTGAACGATGGATCATCACACCATCGGACTGCGCATTTCACCCACCCGAATGATATTGGTATGTTTACAAGTTTAGGTCCCTCAACAAGTTGATTTAAGTGATTATGCCATTCTATGTTACCCTTTCCATTTCATTTGTGCTGAAGTCTGTTAATAGCTCTTTTTTGGCAAATGTTTATGATGGCAATACTATTTTGTCATTTTGATTGGAAGGTGGTGTTAGTGGTTGGTAAATACTAGTAGTTTATGGGATTAAGGTGATACTCATATGTTGGTTGAAGGGAGTTACAAGACTATGAGACCAAGAAAGAAATTGACTGTGATTGCACTGTTCCTTGATGCTTAGCTTATGCATTTTATTTGGTACATTATACAATGTCAAATGATGTGTTCATCTTATTTAATAACTCGAGAGGTAAACGGTAGCTGATTAGAGTTATGCAGCCGTAGGTATAGTAATACATGGACTGATTATTAGGAAATTTATATATTATATCTTATGAAGAATAGTTATTTCACCTTGTATCATGCGTAAAATAATACATTCAAGATAGACTTGGTCATGCGTAGAATTTTCTTTTTAGTTCAAAAAACTTAGTTCTTTTTTTTTTTTTTCCAAAAATAATCACTTTTGAGGCCTAGCAGGCTATTAGTTTTCTCTTATGTAAAAATTGAAATTACACTACTGTTCATATAGGATATGGCACCCGAAACCTTAAAATCCTGGCTCCGCCTTGTACGACTTTGTGGTCGTCGTCAATCCAGATCCAAACTCTATTACATCGAAAATCCCTGGGGGATTACTCTAGTACTCCCTTTGCAACCTCCCCATCCATCCCTACAAGCTAGGAATGCCGATCACTACATAAGCCACTAGTGGCCGAAGAGAAAGCGAGCAACACCTTGTATAGGTTGGGCAGAGCTTAAAGAAGCAAGCCCCTATTAGAGAAAGCCATGGCAGAGAGGCTTTAAATCTATCAAATAATCATCTCAAAAAAAAAGTTAATACTGTTATAAATATATTTATATTATAGTGAATGTCTATCATGATCTGGTTGATATCTATCAATATTTGAACATCTATTAAGATCTAATTGATATTTATCAGGATTTGAAGTAAGAAACTACGAGTAAATTTTTCCTATAAATAAAGGGTTTTCTTCATTATAAATCATCCTCGATGATCTCAAGAGAATAGTAAGAGAAATAAAAAATTACTCTCTCTTCTCTCTCTATTTATTCTTGTTATTGTTTTATATTTCATAACACGTTATCAACACGAGTATCTAATTTTACTTAATAAAATTTAGTCTTATTGGCACCACTCGTTGCCAGGTATGTATTCTTTCCGATCATAAATAATAGGAATGCAATGATTAGTAGGCTACTTATAGTTGCAAGTGGGCTAATTATAATGGCTACAGTAAGGGATATAAAAAAAAAAGATGAATATTCTTTGTATTTGAGGAGTTTTTCCTGAAGAAGATAAAATTATCACATAAATAGATTACTTTGGTTAATTCTAAAGAGTAAAGATCTCGTCATGGTTATAATTTTCTATATCTCAATTTACTGATTTCAGTAGAGTCCATAATAATTCTACCATCACCAGAATTTACTATATATATATATATATATATATTATGCTATTAAATATTTGGTTTGTAAATATATATTTGATTTATCATTTCATTGACTGAATTTCATGACATTGAAAATGCAAGACATTGAGTTATAGTCCTGATGTACCATAATGATAAAGATGTTGGGTTCAACTCTTCGATTTATTACCTAAGACGCCTTTATATGAATAAGACTTTGAGTTTGAATCTCAATACATCATATCGATGATATTATGCTGGCTAAGACAAAATAATGGGTATTTGGTAAAAAGTCATGACCCATTGAATATGCTCCATTCCTGAGGTAAATGTGGTAGCAGTACATAACATGTCTGAAAGAAGACAAGTGGTTGAATAAATGCACATAAACATGAAAAGGGGACAAAATAATAATATTTTCACATGCTTGCATGCCTCGATCTTGAAACAGCCTATCAGCTATCATAATTTGATAGGCTTAAGACACGATTATAGTCCATTCCTGAGGAATGGAAATTTTGATTGTTTCAATACAAATGTGCATTGCAACTCACCTCCGAATGAGGCTGAATAACTGAGAAGAGATTTTGAAATCTACACATGTAATAGTAGATCCAAAATTTACTAAAGAAAAAAGGCACATGTCATGGTAAACTTGGAGTTTACTAGTATAAAAGTTCATAAATTGACATGAACGATTGCTACATTGCGAAAAATGTGCATATTGAGTATTGACATATGTTGAAGAACTAGAATATTCTTCGTGAACTTTTAATGTTGCTTGTTCTCATGATAAGTTGGTTGGACCAACTAATTTTGGGATTGGATCCTTTAAAATCTGAAAAGTATAAAAGGTGAATAAGGGCCCGTTCACCTATCATGTGATATGTTTTAAAAAGATGCATCAATAAGATGATCGCATGTACATTTATTGTCAACCTGCAGATTGACATTCATAAAGTTGCTTGCTCAATAAAATTAAGTTAAGAGCATAACTTTCTGATTGTGTAATCAAGATAATTCATCTTGATGATGATGGTTTGGCATTGAATGTCTTCGATAAATAGCTAAGTCGTTGCTAATGAGAACAAAGCTTCATGTGTTGGTCTAAAATATGATATGTTGCAACAATAACACTTGTATGCATTAGACCGATAAATTATGATTATTTCTTTCCTCTCAATTAGTTCAAGGTCAGGAATCAACTATTCCATCAAATAGCTTTGATGTGCGGTATACGATTAATAAATATACCATGATGCACAAAGATGGATTCCTCAAAGAAGATGGAGTATGTATGTTAGTTTTCCTAACACAAAGGGGAGATCATAAGCAGCTAAGAAATATGTTAGGTATTATTATCAAATCCTCACTCAAACGATAATTCAAGTCAAATGCTGAAAGCATCTCATATTTAAGCTGCAAGTGCTCCTATTTTGTGTCCCTAAAGGACAAAATTTATGCATGCGTGAAGCATGGTAGATCAATCGATTTCAAATAAAATAATCCTTGAAAATGAAATGAGCAAATAATCATAATAAGAAGGAAATGTGCTCATGAAGAGCGTACAACATAACACTTCATGAAACCTTATAAGAGGTTCAAATACCTGAAAATAATGAATGAATGAGATCTCAAAATGTTATGTCATACTGTGAACCGATACGAAATGATATATTATCAATGATATATTTGATACAATATTGACACAATATTGTAAAAGATTATGAGGATCTGAATTCTACGTTAATTTAAGCATGCTGGCGTAGAAACAATTATCAGGTGACATGAAAGGATGCATCTTGATAAGCATAAAAATTATTTGATTTTCAATCTAGACACTTGAAGATGTCACTCATGAAATGTTGAATATTGTCACTTGACAAAATTTACACGAAAATATGTTTAAGGATTCAAAATATTTTAAGCATATAAAAGTTTATGTGAAACTTATTTATAATCCTTATATTATATAAGCTTATAGCTTGAAAATTGTTGGATTTACTGACATGAGAAATATTTCGAATTGAATTGGTTATGAAGTACCATATCTTAGTACAATAGATGTACTAATGTATCTTGCAAATACTACAAGGCCTGATATAGCCTTTTCGGTTAATTTGTTAGCAAGATTGCAGTCCGATCTTATTAGTAATGCTGATGTTGGGTACTTATTTAACCCACATAAATCTCGATCTCAAACATGTAATGTAGTCACACGTGGGGATACTGTCATATCTTGGAGATATGCAAAGCAGTCTATCTAGCCACTTCATCGAACCATGTTGAGATAATAGCTTTTCATGAAACAAGCCAAGAATGTGTATGGTTGAGGTTCATGATACATCTCATTCGGGAAAATGTGGTTTAAAATGTGACAATGTACCCATAATTTTATACATAGATAATGCAACATACATAACACATCTTAATGGAGGATTCATAAAAGGAGATGGAATGAAGCACACTTTATCAAA
Organism: Capsicum annuum; assembly: GCF_002878395.1. Classification (NCBI taxonomy): domain Eukaryota; kingdom Viridiplantae; phylum Streptophyta; class Magnoliopsida; order Solanales; family Solanaceae; genus Capsicum; species Capsicum annuum. The sequence continues at coordinate 16,314,016 of NC_061113.1, read as the reverse complement.
GCTTTTATATGTACAAGAGCTCCAAAAGAATAGTGATATTAACGTGCATCAGATTCATTCAAGTGAAATGTGGCTGACTTATTCACCAAGTCTTCTCTAATTTCAACTTTCAAGAAGATACTGCACAAGATCGGGATGCAAAGGTTCAAAGATGTTCTTATTAGGGGGAGTTGATACGCGTTGTACTCTTTTTTCCTTACGAGGTTTGGTCCCACTGGATTTTCCTTATAAGGTTTTTAATGAGGCGGCCTAGATGCGCATTGTTAGAGATTCAGGGGGAGTGTTATAAATGTATTTACATTATAGTGAGTATCTATCAAGATCTAGTTGATATCTATTAGGATTTGAAGATCTATCAAGATCTAGTTGATATTTATCAGAATTTGAACTATCAATTTTTTAATGAGAAACTAGGAGTAAATTTTTCCTATAAATAGAATGGTTTTATTCATTGTAAATCACCCTCAAGGATTTCAAGAGAATAATTAGAGAAATAAAAAATTACTCTCTCTTCTCTCTATTTATTTCTGTTTTTGTTTATATTTTCTTGTTCTTGTTTTATATTTCATAACAAATACATCAATTTTTTCGATACAGTAAGGATATTTTTGATCATTTTTCGTTAAATAAATATCAGAAAAACTAAGCACTATAATAAAAGGACGTGGAAAAATGTTAACATGATGCAAGAAGCAAGAAAGCAACAACATGGGCAAGCTTGACACAAAGTGTTTATCTCATAGCCTTGCCTTGTAGATGTGAAAATAAATAAGAAAAATCCAGGTTGTGATGTATATGTTGTTTGATTCATTAAAGGGTATTTATAAGGAGTTAATAATTGTAATTGCCTTAATTATCCACTTGTTTTCTGAAGAACTTAACACATTCATGATTGCTAATTGACAAAGATGATCTACCTATATATATTAGGGAAATGAATAGGCTAGCTGGCTCAAGGGAAGGCTTCATTTACCAATTTATAGTTTGAATCTAAACTTGGGATTATTTATAGGGAAAATAACATAAATTCCGACAGATTGGAGCTTAATTATAGAAAATTTTGATATTTTAATTTATTGCTGAAATCCCTATTTTGGGTTTGTCAAGATACCTAATTAGCTCCTGATACATCTAACATGATACATTTTTTTCTTTGTAAAAATACACAATTAACTTCAGATACATTTTTTTCTGATTTTGAATCTGTCAAGATACATAATTAGTTCCCTGATAAATCCAAAGATACATAATTAGTTGAAATTTTTGTAATTACTTTGTAAGGCTGGAGATTTGTGTAAATATGATAGGTAAAAGTGTATATTTATGTTAATTTTCAGTTATTTTTTAAATAAGAATTGAGCTAGTTTTGGACTGAATTTCAATTCTAGTCCGTAGAAGTTTGCATCGACTGTAATGTAGTACTTATATTAGATTTGAACTAAATACGGCATGAAACTTGTATAGAATGTTGTTGTTGTATTAACTTCGTATGTAATAAAACATGAACTTTATATACAAAATCTATAATGTTATATACATATTTCATATAGAATTTGTGAAGTTTTTATACATGAATAATTAGATTCAATGCGTGGTTTTCTTCCGAAAACCTAACGTGAACTTTATACAAATTTTGTGCAGTTATATACATATTTCATATCGATTTTATATAGTTCTAATACACAAAGTTTGTGAGAAAAATTTTAAGCCTTGAATGAGAGATACATATTTCATACCAATGTTATATAGTTTTTATTCACAAAAAATGTGAGTGAAATTTTAATACTTGAACGATATATATATATATAATTCATGTCAATTTTATACGGTTTTCATACACGAAAAATTATAGTCAAATTCTAAGCGGTTTTCATACACGAAAAATGATAGTTAAATTCTAAGCCTTGAGCAAGTTTTTGCATATATTTTGAAAAGAAACTCCTACTAATATTTTGCTAATCGAAAATCTCCAATTACATTTGATAAATACAAATATAATTTCGTATATATAAATGATCTTGCATAATCATTCACCTCTAATGTAAAATCCCAACTACCATTACTTGAGAGTTTTGAAAAGTTACATAAATTTCAATCCCAAAATAATTATTTTCTATTTTATTTTTTAAAAAAATTACTAATTTTTTTTTTTTAGTTTTACGAGTATGTCACATTTTTTGGATACATCACTTTTTTTTATGTGGATACATCATCACTTAATTTTAAGTGAGCCTTGGAGTAACTGGTAAAGTTGTTGTCATGGTCACAGGTTCAAGCCTTGGAAACAACCTTTTGCAAAAATGTAAAATAAGGTTGCGTACAATACATCCTTGTGGTGGGGCCTTTCCCCAGACACCACGCATAGCAATAGCTTTAATGCACCAAACTGCCCTTTTTTTTTACATTATATTCTTATAAATACATCACTTAATTTTACAAATTGAATAGATAGAGGAAGAGAAGAAAAAGCCGAAGTGTTAACTAAAGGGAGCATCACGCGGTCCAGGAGAAGGAGAAAAAAAAATGGAAAATTCATGAGAGATTTTTATTGGGCTTAAAGTAAATTCTTTCCTATATCTTGGTCGTGATTCCTAGCCTAGGTAAATTACTTTGGGTTCTCAAAATTAATTACTAAAAACAAGAAATACGGACAGTAAAAGTATGATTTTGGATATAAAATTCGTTGAATTGAACATTACCATGAATTTTCTAGAGTTTAGTAGTTTAAAGTAGTACGTTTTAGTCTAAATGAAGAAATTAACACAAGATTATATGATGAGATTATAAATTCGATTGAAGAAAGTCATACAAATTGTACGAGGTGACAAGTTTGATACTTCGCGTATTGTGAGTAGTAATCTTACCATAACTTATGTTTTCATAACTTACATAGTTTATACATGATTTTGAAGAAAACAAAAGTTATCAAATGCTTTGAAATTGCACCCGGGACAAGCCTTTTACTTGATATGATATTGATATGATTATTCGAGATGTCCTCACTATTTTAAAGATTTTTATTGCTACGAGACAAGTTATAGAGTTAATTGAGATATGATTTTGTAACAATGAGGATCCTTATACTGACTTTTAAAGTATTTTTGACAAGTAATTTGTTAAATTTTGATATATGAGATGTTTTTCTAAGAGCTAAAAATTTCATGTATTGTTCTAAAAATAATTTTCACAAGTGAATACTAGTTACAAAGAAAAGTATATATAGAAGTCGACCTTGATTTAGGATCTCATAACTAATGATGGGTTTGTTAGATCTGGTGCACCGTGGCTTTACATATTACCGTTACAGTCTTTGCTAGTGGAAAGGTAGAACTAGAATACTGTTATTGATATCCCTCAAAGGAAACTACTGATAAGATATCTGACTTCTTTACGAGGTGACCACTATTATCGGCTATTTCTTGAAGTAGAATGATAGACTGATTACCTGATTCATTCTTGAAAATCTCCCAAAGGATAAAACTTGATATGATGGTATTTATTGATTATTATCAAATTGTTAAATTGATTTCTTATATATTCATTATCATTTTCTGTACGAGCATTATTTTATGATATATTCTGATTATCATACTAGCCTATTTTATGACTTGTTCTCATTAAAAAAGTTGTGGTTAAGTGTTATTACTCACTAAGTTAGCGTCTCACTCTTCACTATTTTTTCTCTCAAAGAACGCCAATGACAGTGAGGACTTCGTTAACTAGAGCATACGAGTTGGCATATTCCTGGTGAGCCTCGCACTTGTTTGCAAGGGCGAAGACTTATTTATTTGTTATGATCTTTTCTTGAAAGTCTTAAAGTTTCTCTGTAGTCATTTCATCTGAGTACTTATTCTCATATTTTGAAGATGGATTTAGTATTGTTATTCGTTGCGTATGAAATGCTAATGAAATTATGCATTATTGTGGTGATATTGGATAGCTGGTTGTTAATTTGATACAAGAAAATTTTTAGATATGCACAAAAATAGAAAAAACTCTGTCTGATTTTCTGTAGAATACAGATGAGACTTGCTTTGAAATTCTAATTCCCCTAGGTAAGGGTGTCAAACGGGTCGGGCCGGAACCGGCCCTTCTATTTTAACCGGGTTGAGGGCCGATTTTGGCGCTAGACGGGCCGGGCCGAGCCAAATAGTAAAAAATTAAAACCCACCCTAACCCGGCCCACTTAACCCAACCCGGTCAAACCCACCAAAATCCGGTCAAACCCGATTAAAAAATCGGTCAAACCCGGTCAAAAATATATAAAAAAAAAACTTTCTTTCAATATACATTACATATACCCACCTATATACATTATAAATACGTTAAATAATATATACACTATATATATAGTATATACTATATTAGAATTTAAAAAATATATACACATATACACAATTAGTCAATTACTCATATATACGCATCATTCAATGTATATATACTACTACTTATAAAATATACTATAATATATATACATTACAATATATAAAGATATACTTATATACTAATTCATAAAACATATACACATGTATACGTTAAATATACAAGGTATATACATGTGTATATGCACCATACAATGTATATATACTACTACTTATAAAATATACTACAATATATATACATTACAATCTATATAGATATAGTTATATATTAATTTATAAAACATAGACACATGTATACATTAAACATACACTTCTATAGAAGATATATACAAGTGTATACGCACTATTCAATGTATGTATATTACTACTTATAAAATATACTACAATATATATACATTACAATGTATATAGATATACTTATATACTAATTTATAAAATATATACACATGTATACGTTAAATACACACTTTTATAGGAGATATATACACGTGTATACGCACCATTCAAAGTATATATACTGCTACTTATAAAATATACTACAATATATATACATTACAATATATATAGATATACTTATATACTAATTTATAAAACATATACACATGTATACATTAAATATACACTTCTATAGAAGATATATACACATGTATACGTTAAATATACACTTCTATAGAAGATATCCAATTTATAAAACATATACACATGTATACGTTAAATGTACACTTCTATAGAAGATATATACATGTGTATACGCACCATTCAATGTATATATACTACTACTTATAAAATATACTACATTATATATACATTACAATATATATAGATATACTTATTTATAAAACATATACACATGTATACGTTAAATATGCACTTCTATAGAAGATATATGCACAAATATACAAAACATATGCTACTTAATATAATAAATTAATAATATTTGGTAGTAAATTAATAATATATTAGAAGTAAGTTTTTAATTTAAAGTAGAAAACTAGAAATTCAATTTAAAATTTTAAATCGTTAAATGAAAAAATATAAAAAGCAAGGACTAAGGAGTGAATGAATTTGGGAAATTTTATCGATTGCAAATTATCCAAAATTTATAATTTACATAAATGAAAAATCTACAAATTATGCATCATTTTTTCCAACTCATTCATGTTGATATTAACGGGAACTTGCATAGGATAGTCGAAGTCAACGGGGGCAAAACCATGCATTGGACTTGATTCTGCTGAGTTTTCCCGTGAAGTCATAATTTCTTCAAGTTTCAGCTCGTCGCTCGGCTCCGGTTCCATTCCTTGGTTTCTTCTTTCCGCTGTAATCCAATCTCTGAGGCAAACTAGAACATTCATTGCATTGCTTCCCAATGAGTGTCGGTTGTCTCCAAGCTGCTGTCGTCCCTGACTAAAGGTGCTGTCTGATGCAACGGTTGACATTGGAAACATTCAAGATATCTCTAGCTAATCTTGAAAGCACAGGATATTGTGTTTCATTACTTCTCCACCAATCTAACGTGTTGATCCATCATCTTCGATCCTCTGGTGTCGTTTGAAGATAATATTTCAGCTCTTCCCGATAAGTTGATGTGTAAATTCTCTCATCAACACTGTTCCAACAATTTAAATCATAAAACGAATCAGAAAAACCACTATCTGCCGGCCTTTTAGAAGATGATGGCTCCTCGGGAGGATGAGGAGCGACAGTTGGAGTGATATTTGTTGGTACGGCTAAATCAAATAAATCAGCATAGTGATTATATAATTTTTCTATGTAATACTTTGCATCAGCCGTAGCTGTCCACAAATCAGGTTGTACTTGTTCAGAATCATGGTTGGTATTTATTTCTAAGTTAATATAAATAAGAGTACTAAAGTGGCACATATTATTATATTTCATGCACGGATTTAGCATAGCACCAACCAAGGAAATAGGGGGAATCGGGAAAAAATATTTTTTAAATTTCATAAACATGGTGTCAATAGCTTCTTTATAACCTTCTTTATTTTTATATTCTTTGAGAAAACTAGAAATATCGGCTATATATGCCAAAATATTACAAATAGTAGGATAATAAGCACCGAAAAATTCAACCGTAGCTATATAAAAATTTTCTAAAAACTTAACAAGATCATTAATTACAATCCAATCAGAATTATGTAGCATGCAATCAGCAGAATCAACAAATGAACCGCAATATTGGTTAAAAGCTAGTGTAATAGGAATTCTATATTTATAATAAGTTTTTAAAAATTCATACGTAGAATTCCATCTAGTATCAATTTCCTCAAGCATCCAAATCGGTGTAAGTCCATTTTCTTGACATTTAACTTTAAATTCTCTAATTCTCGATCTACGATTATTTCCTTGAATAAAACCAACGGCAAGACGAATTTTTTCAATATAAAGCTCAAAAAACTCAAGACCATCTTTTACAATTAAATTATATATATGACATGCACACTTAATATGAAAAATTTCAGGCAAGGATGGAGATAGCGTAGATTTTTTTTATAGCAGTCTTGTTGTTAGAAGCATTATTAAAAGAAATACATAAAATTTTATTTTTGATACCATAATATCCGACAATTTTAACAATAGAATCAATAATAAATAGTCCAATATGTTTACGATCTTCATCATATAAAAAAACAAGAATACGTTTTTGCATCACGAAATTACTATCCATCCAATGACAAGTAACGGTTAAATAATCATTTTTATTTACAACACGATCAAGATCAGAAGTTAGGGACAATCTACATTGAATATTTTTTTAGCAATGTTGATAAATAAAACCAATATTGTGAATGAAGTCTAAAAATATCAGACTAACAAGTAGTTCTCGAAATACCGTTAAACATAGGATAATAAATTGCTTGTATATAACGAATAAAGGCATCAGAAGAAGGAAAACTAAAAGGCAAACAACCCATAGCTACCATTTTAGCTATTTCTTCCCGGTCCCTCAATTTAGTATACTTCTTCGCTACATGACCGGTTGCTGGGTCCATTCTAGTTTGCGTTGGCCCACCAACATCCCCACCACCTTGTGCAATATTTAACTCTCTTTTGTGATCTTCAGCTATATGTCTCATTAACGTACCCGTACCCCCTTGCTTGCCTCCACTTCTATGCTTATATATTTGTTGACAAATATTGCATTACACCTCAATATCTGATATACGTTCAAAAAATTTTCATGCAATACTAGTTCTTTTACGAGGTCTTGGGGCACTGGGAAGACGGGGAGGGAGACTAACCGATTCAGATCTAACGTTAGCATCTCCTACTGCGGGTGTCTCAGCAATATTTTCATTATCTTCGTCTAAATTAACCGCATCTACTTCATTTTCTTCTTCTATACCGTAATTTTCCTGAGCTTCTACATAATCCATATCGTGAGCACCTACACCTATTTCTTCCTCAAAAGGTGTACCAAGCGGTACCGGAGGTGAAGGCACATAGGTATATCTACTACTTGAATTACTTCTACCGCTTGTAATTCGCTTTTTACTACCACTACCGCTTCTGGGACAAAATTTTTTAACACCTTTAGTAGCGAGGTTTCTTAATTTATCCATAATATAAATGAAATTAAACTAAAAATATTCAAAATACACAAATATAATAAAATTAAATATTAAACAATTAATACAATAAATAAAAATTAAACGTAAAAGATGGAACGACAATACCAAATTTTGGAAGTATCCGAAGGTTGCGACTTTAGAAACTTTCGCTCGTACTTTGTAAATGAAAAATTAAAAAATTAAAGTGAACACTTTAAGAAATTAAATATATTGAATATTTGAGAATTGAGAATTGAGATTTGAGAGAGAATGAGATTTGAGAGAGTGAAAAATTGTGTGAAAAATAATTTGAAGTTGTAGGGTATTTATAGAATTTTTTTTGGAATTAAAAAATATTTTTTAAAGTTAATTTTTTTTTTAAAATGGACCCAAACTAGCCGTTTGGACCCAAAAACGGCTATAGCCATTGGGCCAACGACTAGTTTGGCCCAAAATCCCAATTTTTTTTTTTTAAAAAAAGGTATCCGGGCCGCCGGGTTAGCCGGACCCATTTTAAAAAAATAACCGGCCCGGGACCCCGGAACCCTAAAGCCCTAGGGCTTACCGGGCCGGATCAAACCGAACCGGGTTAGTTACAAGGGCTGGATCGGCCCGGCCCACTTGACACCCTCACCCCTAGGGTCGGTCATGGCCCTATTTTGGATCATGCAACCCATCTACCTAAAGTACAACATCTTAAAAGCCCATCTTCCTAAAGTAACAACCACCCTTTTGTCCAATAATACTTGTTCATTATACTAAAAATAGATGTTCAACAATACTTCTCCCATTTGAAACAAAAAATAGATAATTTACTTTTTTCTATCTATTTTACCTTAATTATTAATTACAGTTATTACTCAATACATTTCTCAAAGCATTAGATTACTTACTATATTCAAAGAGTGATATAATTTTCCTATCATTTACCATTTTTTAGTCTGTGTGCCAAGTCAATAATAAACAATTATTAATGGATGAAAGGAATACAGAGTACAGAGTACTATACACTAATTTTAATCGTTTCAAAAACATTAGGGGAGGAACTACAGTACAACATGAAGGTTCGACAAAAATACGATAGCTTTTATATAGATTTTGTATGCCAAATACAATAGCTTTCATATACATCTTGTATTTACATTAGAAAATTCAGTAAATATGTATACATATCAACTTATGAAAACCCCCTAACAAAAGTAATCTGATGGTGCAGGGATAAGAAAGCGGATGGGAAAGCATTGCTGTGTCTTGGTTGTGGTTTTGAGCCCCACCCTTCATATCATTGTTTTCCTACGCAAAACAAAAAATATAGGAAACATAAATTCTACAATTTGCAATACCTATTTTTCTCTTTTTGCTATATACATAGATTTTTCAAAAAGAAAAATAGATAAAATAAATAAAAAAATTAAATTAAATTAACAATTAGAAAACAAAAATGAAATTCACACTTAAAACAAAAGGAACTCTCAATTTCTTTCACAAACAAAACACAAAATTAATTTTTAGAGAGACCTAACAGCCTTTGTAGATTTTCAACTCTCTATAGGAGTCCAAATCTTGTGGCTGATACGCACAAGAAATTATTTCAGTCTCTATCCTTTTCTTTTGTCAAGTTTATTTATATATCATTAATTTGTATTAGTACACTAGTTAGGTGTATGTGCCTTGCGCTTGTACTTCTCTTTATTGAGTTCAAACGTTACATTAAATAGGATATTGGTTTAAATAATAAAGATGAATACAATAATTAAGTTCAACATCTTTTGGAGAATTTATTTAATTAAATCTAACTGTGGGCAACAAAATTTAGTTAAATTAAAATCTGTACGAAATTCGGATTATGTTAAATTTAAAATAGATTAGTCCCAAATAAATATTGCAGATTAATATAATTGGATTAATTATTTTAAGTCCAAAAGCGTATGGATTTAATTAAAGTCCAATTTTTATTAGGCTGACCCATTGATTTGGGCTATAAATGATGAACCCGCTTTACTAAGCCCAAGCTATTGTCATATTCTAGAGGCCCAAAGGAGCACCACATGTCGAATGACGTGGCATGCTATACCATGTGTCAAAATGATGCGCAGGCCTAGTGAAATCAAAATCCCATAAAAGAGGCCACATCACTTGAATTTGATTGGACAAAGGAAGTTCATCTTCATCATGACTCTTTCCTTTCCATAATTATAAATAGGGGTCTCATAATTTAGAAAAAAATCCAAGAACTCTAAGAAGAAGCAAGAAAAAGCTCGTGAACCAAATGCTGTAATTTCTCTACAAAGCTCAAGCATTCAAATCAAGTTCATCAAGATTTAAGATCAAGACCGCAATATTTAAGAACAAGCTCAAAATCCCTTGAATTCAAGCACAAGTCAAGATCAAGTCCCTCAAATCAACAAATCAAGTTCAAATTCAAGATCAAGCTTTAAGCCCTTGAATTTATATTTGAAAAGGCAAATCAGAGGATTCATAGAGATTGTAACACTCACATATTGAAATCAATAAATTGATTGTTGCAATATTTTCTTGTCTTGATTTATTTATTTTTTGATCTCGAAATTTTATTGTTCAATAAATTCTGGCACGCTCAGTGGGACAATCTTTACATCTCATTTCAACTTTTCATACTTTAAAGTTTAAGAACAACGAAATGACTTCCAAGAAGGTCAACTTTCAATCAACTGCTTCCCAGGTTGCTGATTGAAAGTTCTTTTCTAAAGTAGAAAGCATCCTTAGTGTCACTTTCAGAAGCTTAGGAGCTATCATAAGGAGAAAGCCAGGATTGATAGGACAAAAAACGTCCGCGCCAACTCCAGTTTTTGGATCTTCAACCCCAAAAGCAACGAAGTCCAGTGCTTTGGAAGGGGGAAGTAGTGTGGCAGAATCACTTAAGAAGACTTTAGCTCAACTTGAGCATTCTGGTTCCAAATACTCTAGCGCAAAGAACGATGGTCGCTCAACAAATTTGTCATCTCCACTTACACGGCATAAACTAAGCACTTCAAAGATCAACCTATGCAATAATTCGTGTTACTCTCCAACGTCTCCAATAATCATGCAAGAGATGGTAACTGATTCCTCATCTATGAGGAGCATTTTGCGAATCTGGCAAAGGCAATTGAGGGCCTGACCAAATATGTTCAGAATCAAGATGCTCATATTGATAAGATAGTGGATAGGATGGAAGGACTGATAGATGGAGATTCTAGCCATGCACCTGAAAAATCTCCAGAGGCTCACGAGACAGAACATCCCATGAAACAAACACCACCAACTAAAGAGGTACAAGTTTCTTCTGAGGGAATGATCTCGATTGAGAAATTGAAGGAATTCATTGAAGGGACCCTCAAAGACAAGTATGATGTTGTCACCAAGTCTTCTCTTGGGTATGCCAAGACCTACACTGTGAGAATAGATAGCCTCAAAATGCTTGCTGGCTATCAACCCCCCAAATTTCAACAATTTGAGGGCAAAGGAAACCCAAAATAACATGTTGCACACTTTGTTGAGGTATGTAATAATGTTGGAACTTACGGTGACTATCTTGTCAAACAGTTTGTTCGTTCCCTAAAGGAAAACGCCTTTGATTGGTATACGGATCTCAAGCCTAACTCCATCGATAGTTGGGAGCAATTGGAGGATGATTTCCTGAATTGCTTTTATAGCACAAGGACGAGGACGAATCAGTCATTGACTTCATTAATCGATGGAGAAATGCTAGCCTAAACTGCAAAGATAGGTTCAACGAAGCTTTTGCAATAGAGATGTGCATCCAAGAAATAACAGAGAGCTTCTCTACATCTTGTAAGGCATTAAGACAAAATCCATTGAAGAGTTAGCTACCCACGCTTACGACATGGGGTTGAGCATGTCTTCTGATAAAAAGGGAGAAACGCATATCCATGACCCTCGAAGGGGAAAGGATAAGCAGGAACCCAAAAGATGGGGCAAGTTTGTCTCTAAAAATGATAGCAAGGAATCTATGAATATTGACGTGTCTCTTGTGAAGGTCACCACAAAGGTGAGCAAGAAGCAAAGTGTGAAGACGACTTCTGGAGCATGTCCAAATCAAAAAACTTTAAAGAAGATGAAAGAAAAAGAATATCCCTTAATTCTGATGTTGCTGAGATTTTCAACGAACTCCTTGAGTATGCTTATTAAAATCCCAAAGATGAAGTGGCCCAACGAAGCTGGAAGGATCAATGGCCCTAATTATTGTAAGTATCATAGGCTTTTGAGTCATCCTTTGGAAAAGTGTTTTATCTTTAAATACAAAGTCATATAATTGGAAAATGAGAAGAAGATCTTCTTCGACAATGAGACGACCAGTTCTCATCAAATCTCTATCACTTTTGGCTTACTCGATCCAATCCAAATATGTGTCGAAGAGCATAATGAGAAAATATTTGACCATGACAGGTCTTCAGTTAATGAAGGCGATGGTAAAGGTTGGACTCGAGTGACCAGGTGCAGATGAAAAAAGACGAGTCTACGAAAAGAGTAATCCAAGCAGCCAATTAGAATGAGGATGGTGAAGAAACCAAGGAAATAGAAGATGATTGAACTTTTGAAGAAGATGAGGGTAATAAAGCTTCACCACTAAAAAACCACGATGTTCAGTAACATGGGAAGATTCTTACCATGTTGGTTTCGTGCTGAGACTGCTCAAGTCAGCCTTGAGGCATCATGTTTTAATACTGGCAAAGAGGGGACAAAGGGTGAAAACCTACTTGTGGAGGTTCCTCCATCTTTTGAAAAGCATACGGATCCACTTAACGAAGAGACACATATATGTGATACAAAAATCATATTTATAAATAACAATCTTCTACTTGGAAGAACCCTACACAATCGTCCCTTATACATGGTAGGTCAAGTTTTAGGAAAGAAGATAAATAGAGTCTTAATTAATAAAGGATCTAGAGTTAACATCCTACCTATCCGTAAATGAAGGAATTTGGTATTGCTACCGACGAACTGGACGAAAGTCGTATAATGATACAAGGCTTCAACTAAAGGGACTAGAGGGCCATGAGAGTGTCAAGTTAAGGATTCGTGTGGATGATTTTCAATCAAATGCATTGATGCATGTGATTAAAGCCAAAACTTCATACAATATATTACTTGGTAGGCCTTGGGTACACAAGAACAAAATTATCTCATCTTTTTACTATCAATGCTTGAAGTACCCCGAAGTTGTAATGTAAGGAAAGATAGTTGCCGATGATAAGCTATTCATTGAAGTTGAGTCACTCTTTGCCGATGCAAAATTCTACTTAAAGAATGTTGTTGTGAATGAGAAAAGGGTTGAAGATGTCACCAAGACCAAGTGTGATAATCTTACACATAGGAAGGTTGCGGTGGCTATTTAAAAAGTCGCCACCAAGAAGCCCCTCTTCACTTTGAATAAATAATGCATCACACCTACAAAAAAGAGGGCAACTCCTGTTCTTCACTAAGTACCAAAGGTAAAGAAAGAGAAAGGTCACCTTTCTGATGCCCAAAATAATATGCTAAAGGGACTAACTTTACCTATCAGGAGGATTGACACAATAAATCCATCTTCAAGACTACTTGGAGAGTCTGTGGCTCAAAATCCGCCACAAGATATGACATTCCCTATGAAGTGTACGAAAGAGGGCTTCAACCCAAATGCATACAAGCTATTTGTAAAGACTGGATATAATCCTAATGAGCCATCAAGGTTGGGAAAACTTTCATCAGAAGGTACAATTAGGCAGTCACGTGAAGGCCTAAGATACACGCAGCCAACTCAGAAGGGTTATTAGTAACTACATCACTGTAGAAGAAGAGTCTACTGCATCTAACAAAAGGCCTTCTGACTTTGACCGACTTGGAGAATCAACTGTAAGAACTTATGTGTTAAAAAGGTTGGGACCTCTAAATAAAAAGAAAAGCAACAAGAGTTAGAGAATTTATTAAAGCATGATGATGCACTCTTCACTTAAAATCCAGAAGGATTTCTAAAGTTTGATTCCTTCTAAAATGAGACGGAACATAAAACTGGTGACTTTATGCAACGAGGTGTTAAAATCAAAGGTTCTTACTATGGTTTATACCAAGGAATGTAAGGAACATGAAGAAAGCATTGGCTTCTCTTATCATGTTATGACCCAGAATGAGAAATGTGTCTCGTCTCAAATAAAGGTTGATGAAGAAATAGAAGATGTTTTCTGGCGTTATCATATATCCATCAATGATAATGACCCCGAAGAGAAAGAAGATGCTAGAGATGCTCCATCGTAACTTGAAGAATGAGTGGAGGCCATAATAGATCCCTTGAAGAAAGTTAATCTTGGAACCAATGAAGACCCAAGACCAACTTGCTTGAGTGCCTTTCTAGAGATGGAGGAGAAAACTCCTTATATGGACATACTCAAAGAATATATGGATTTATTTGATTGGAGTTACAAAGAAATGCTTGGCTTAGACCCAAAAGTAGCAGTCCATCAGTTGGCGTTCAAGAATGAAGCTCGTCCTATTAAGCAATCCCAAAGAAGCTTTAGGCCAGAGTTGGTTCCATTGATTAGAAATGAAGTTAACAAACTCATTGAAGCTAGATTTATTTGTGAAGTAAAATATCCTATGTGGATTTTAAGTATTGTTCCAGTGTGAAAGAAGAATGACCAACTTTGAGTTTGTGCCAACTTTCGTGATCTCAATATCGCTTGACCTAAGGATGAATTTCCAATCCCCAACCAGAGTTGATGATTGATGCCTCTAATGGTTATGAGGCGATGTCCTTTCATGGATAGTTCATCCGGCTACAATCAAATCCGCATGGCACCAAAGGATAAAGAACTCACTACATTTTGTATGACCAAAGATATTTATTGCTAATGGGTGATGCCTTTCATTTTTAAGAACACTAGCACCACTTATCAAAGGGATATGCAAAACATCTTTGACGGCTTGCTCCATAAAAATATTAAATGCTATATGGATGATCTAGGGTAAAGTCAAGAAAGAGAGGTGACCACTTAAAAGATCTAAGAATGATGTTTGAGTTACTTCGAAGATATCAACTTAGGATGAATCCATTGAAGTGTGCCTTTAGAGTTACTTCTAGAAAGTTTCTTGGTTTCATTATGCGACACCGAGGAATTAAATTTGATCAAGCCAAGGTCGATGCAATTTTGATGATGCCCCAGCCTTAAAACATTCATGAGTTAAAAATCCTTCAAGGAAGTCTAGCATATTTAAGGAGGTTCATATCCAACCTGGCTGAAAAATGTCAATCATTTAGTCATCTCATGAAGAAGGACACTTCTTTCGAATGGGACCAAGATTGTAGTAATACCTTTGAGAGTATCAAATCATACTTAATGAAGCCACCAGTTCTTACAGTACCATTGATACTCTATATCGCGGTACAAGAGAGGTCAGTTGGAGCACTACCGGCTTAAGAAAATACTGAAGGCAAAGAAATCTTTCCTTACTATCTGAGCAGAATGATGATCCCAAATGAGCTAAAGTAATATCCAATCAAAAAGTTATGGTTGTCATTGACCTTCTTAATTCAAAATATAAAATACTACTTTCAAGCTCATATTGTCCGTCTTGTGTCTAGGGAAAATTCTATCAAGTTTGTAATGTCGAAACCAGTCCTTAGTGACCGACTTATAAGATGGTGCCTTCAATTTCAATATTTTGAGATTGTGTACGTTCTCCAAATGGCTGTAATGGGAAAAACATTGACTGACTTCTTGGAAGACCACCCGATACTCGATAACTGAGAATTGAGTGATGAATTTCCTGACGAAGATGTAATGGTTATTGAAGCCAAAACCCTGTGGAAGATGTACTTTGATGGGGTCACACATCAAGATGGAGTTGGTACCGGTGTTGTATTTGTCACTCCATAAGAAGAGGTCATCCCATAATCTTTTACCTTAACAAACCGTTGCTCTAATAATGATGTTGAATATCAGGCATTAATACTTGGAATTGAGACGAAAGTTGACATGAAACAACTATAATTACAAGTCTTTGGTGACTCCCATTTGGTGATCAAGCAGCTTTTGGGAAGCTATGAAGCTAGAAAGCCTAAACTATGACAATATCATGATTATGTATAGAAATAAATGGGATGGATTAGAGAAGTAACCCTACAACATGTGCCAAGGAGCAAAAATAAGCAAGCTGATGCCCTAGCTGCTTTGGCCTCAACCTTGACTTTTCCAAATTAGACGTGAGCTACTATCCACCAAGAATGGATAGTACCACCATCAAATGAGGATGTAGAAAATAAGGTTGAATACCTTGTTGCCGTGTATGAAGCTGTAAAAGAAGATTGGCCACAACCTATCATTGATTACTTATGTTATGGGATACTTCCAGAGGATCTAAGAAAAAGAACTGCTATTCCTCGTCGTGCACCTCGCTTCCTTTACTATAAAGACACACTATACAAAAAATCATTTGAAGGAATACTCTTGTGATGTGTGGGAGAGAAAGAAGCAATTCAAGCTTTGCAAGAAGCATATTCAGGAGTTTGTGGATCACATCAGTCTGGACCGAAGCTCTATTTTCACATTAAAAGGATGGGATACTATTGGATAATAATGGTTGCTTGGACTATGCTAGAAGATGCAAAGCTTGTCAATTCTATGCGAATTTCATACATCAACCTCCTAAAGTACTACACCCAACTGTAGCATCTTGGCCATTCAATGCTTGGGGAATAGATGTTGTTGGTCCACTACCAAAATCTTCTGGTGGACACTTATACATCTTGGCTGCAACAGATTAAATCTCAAAATGGGCCGTAGATATTGCTCTCAAAGAAGTAAAGAAGTAAAATGTCACGAATTTCATTTGAGTGAACATTATCTACCACTTTGGAATCTCTCAAGATATAATAACCGACAATGGTAAGTCTTCTATGTACCATGCTGCCGCCAATGGTCTAGCCGAAGCGTTTAATAAGACTTTATGCAATTTATTGAAGAGAGTCATCTTCAAGTTTAAGCGAGACTGGCATGGAAAAATGGACGAAGCTCTATGGGCATATAGAACGACTTACCGTAGACTGACGTAAGCAACTCTATATTCATTTGCTTTTGGAGTTGAAGAATTCCTGCCACTTGAGCGTCAAATACCTTTTCTGAGATAGACTATTCAAGAAGGGCTCACCAATGAAGGAAATGTTAAGTTGAGTCTTGCGGAGTTAGAAAATTTTGATGAAAAGAGACTAGAGGCTCAACAAAATCTTAAATATTACCAAGGCCGTCTATCTCATTCTTTCAACAAAAGAGTTCGCTTGAGGTGTTTTGCTATAAGAAGGCCCATTATTACTTCTTCTAAGTCTGAGGGCAAATTTATCCCAAAGTAGGATGGACCATATGTCGTATAAGAGGTATATTCAAATGGTTCTTATAAGCTCATCGATGCAGATGAAGTGAAAATCGTCCCTATCAATGCTAAGTTCTTGAAAATGTACTATCCTTAAAGAAAGATGACACTCCTTAAGGCATGAGTATAAAACGCATGGACACTCCTTAAGGCACAAGTACAAACTGCATGGACACTCCTTAAGGCACAAGTATAAACTGCATGCACATTCCTTAAGGCATGAGTATAAACTATATGTCCACTCCTAGCCCGCAAGAGTATAAACTATGTATGGCTAAAAAATAAAATATAAAAATAAAGAAGTCTGCTAAGTTGAAAACCTCGAAAGAGGCGGCCTAGGCAAAAGTTAGGATGAAAAAAAAAGAAAACACTCACCCAGAACTACGTTGTGACTTGATCCTCTTTACTTAGGTACGTAGGCGCTTAGAATTTCATTCTGAGTTCAGTTACATAAGTAAGAAAAAAATATGTTCTTGTAGTATCCGCCGTACGAATGCCAAGTATGAAATTATTCTAATTAAATTTTGGGCTTACTCCAAATATTGGTGGCTCAATGGGGAAACCCGTCAAAAAGAAAAAGAGTTCCTTCAATGGAATTTGGAATGCTAAAGTTCTCCAAGTCTACAACTAAAAAGATCTCAAAATTTTTATGACTTAAGATGGACAGAATTTGTCCCTTTGCCCCTTAACCTGGCCTCTAACAGGTTTATCCTTAAAAGGATATTGAAATTTCCATGCCTTAAGGTGGACAAGATCTATCCCTTTGCATCTTAAGCTGGCCTCTTATGTGTTTATCCTTAAAAGTTTTTGTGCCTTAAGTTGGACAAGATTTGTACCTTTGTCCCTTTGCACCTTAATCTGGCCTCTAACAGGTTTATCCTTAAAAGGATATTGAAATTTCCATGCCTTAAGGTGGACAAGATCTGTCCCTTTGCACCTTAAGCTGGCCTCTTATGTGTTTATCCTTAAAAGTTTTTGTGCCTTAAGTTGGACAAGATTTGTACCTTTGTACCTTAAGCTGGCCTCTAATGGGTTTATCGTTAAAAAGATATCAAAATTTTCATCCCTTAAGGTGGACAAGATTGGTCCCTTTGCACCTTAAGCTAGCCTCTTATGTGTTTATCCTTAAAATTTTCTATGCCTTAAGGTGGACAAGACTTATCCCTTTGCACCTTAAGTTGGTTTCTCATAGGTTCATCTTTAAAAAGATCTCAAATGTTTTCATGCCTTGAGATGGACAAAATTTATCCCTTTGCACCTTAAGCTGGACTCCCATGGGTTTATATTTAAAAGGATATCAAAATTTTCATGCCTTAAGGTGGACAAAATTTGTCCCTTTGCAACTTAAGCGGGCCTCTTACGTGTTTATCCTTAAAAGGATATCAGAATTTCCATGCCTTAAGGTGGATAAGATTTGTCCCTTTGCACCTTAAGCTGGAATTCAAATGGATTTTTTATGTAAAGGGACCATCTTGAAGTAGAATTGGTTGGTCTTAGGGTGACGGAGGCGAAGTTAAACCCTCACACCTTAAGCCAACGTCCATCGTCTTCAAGAAAAATTAGTTGGGTCTTGAGGTAACAGAGGCGAAGCTAAACCCTTTCACCTTAAACCGACATTCACGGTCTTCCAAAAAAATTGGTCGGGTCTTGAGATGATGGAGGCGAAGTTAAACCCTTGCACCTTTAGCTGACGTCCACCATCTTCAAGCAAAATCTTTTGATCTTAAGGTGATGAAGGCAAAGTTAAACTCTCTCACCTTAAGCTGATATCCGCCGATTTTTGCATATTTCTATTTGTTTCAACCCTGCAAAAAGGGGGGAAACAAGAAAGAAAGTAAAAACACAAATAGAAAAGATGTTACCTATCAGAGCATTGGGATCTTGAAAGTTGTATATCACTAAAGTGGATTGAGACAAAATGCCTTGATGAGAATAAAGCCCTCAAAATCAAGTTCGAATCAATTAAAATGCTTTTTGGTGGTGATGGCCCCACATCAAGATATAAATTATTTGGTGAGGTGATGCAAATCTGAAATCCTCTATCAGACAGTATATAAGATTGACTTTAAAAAATCATCTAGAACAATCCAAGAGGTGTTAAAATTCAAATTTTGGATATGTTATATATAAATGTTTTCGTGATCTATAAAATCAAGTGGATCATAATTTGGATACTCCCACATTTAGATATAATTTTTTTGGTAACGTCGGATAAATCTGAAATTGTTGATGAATCAAAACTCAATGCTAATTTCGGGATAACACCTAAAATAATCTCAAAGGTATTAAATTATGTATTCTAGATATACTATAGATATTTGTGTCTAGTTTTACAAAAATCAAGCGGTTTACAATTTTGTCATTCCTGCTTCAAGATATGAAAGTTTTAATAAAGACGCGCAGATCTAAAATTTTTAGCATGATAAAATTCAAGGCTAACTTCAAAAAATTATCGAGAATTATATTGATGGAATTTAAAGCTGAATTTTATATATGTTTTAAATATCAAAGTCTAGTTTCTGTAATATCAAATGGTTCATGATTTTGATATTCCTACAATAAGATATGAATTTTCTACCACTAAGATGTTGTGCTGAAAAAAAGTGACGAAAATAAAAGAAAAGTAGGAGGGAAAGAAATTACCTCAATATTATTCATGTCTTGAAAACCCCAAAGTGGTAATCCTACGTCCTTTTATAGAGTTTTAGGATGGATGTTTCCTTCTCCAATTGGAAGAGCTTCCATCTCCAATACAAATTCAAACTGGAGATTGTGTCCTTCTCCCATACAAATTCAAATTAGAGGTTGTTTCCTTCCCCAATACAAATTGGAAGAGTTTTCATCTCTAATACAAATTCAAATTGGAGGTTATTTTCTTCTCCCATACAAATTCAAATTGGAGGTTGTTTTCTTCTTCAATATAAATTTAAATAGGAAGAGTTTTATTCCTGGTTAAGTAAGGCGGCAAGAAGTTTTTCAAAATTTATTTGGAATGGGATGTCATACCTCACCAACGGGACTTACGTGTAGAGATTCAAGAAAAAAAGAAGAAGAGATTTTTTGAGAGGCAATATCAATATGTAAATTGCATGATTCAATTTTATGGAAATTTTTGAAGCACGAAGGAAGCATGTTTAAATAAATCATACTTCAAGTCTAGTCTCAAAAATATTAAATATCTCGACAACGACAAGTCTTGAAGTAGGGGACATTTTATGGGCAACAGAATTTTATTAAATTGAAATTCGTACAAATTTCGAATTATGTTAAATTCAAAATAGATTAGTCCCAAATAAATATTATGGATTAATATAATTGGATTGATTATTTATGTCTAAAGGTGTATGGATTTAATTAAAGTCCAATTTTTATTATTCTAGCTCATTGATTTGGGTTATAAAAGATGAACTACTTTACTAAGCCCAAAATATTATCATATTCTAGAGGTCCAAAGGAGCTTCACATGTCGAATGACGTGGCATGCCAGTCAACTGGAGGAGCCAATTAAACCATGTCATGTGTCAAAATGATGCAGCAGACCTAGTGAAATCAAAAGCCCATAAAAGATGCCACACCACTTGAATTTGATTAGGCAAAAGAAGTCCATATTCATCATGACTCTTTTCTTTCCATAACCATAAATAGGGGTCTCATAATTTAGAAAAAGACTCAAGAACTCTAACAAGAAACAAGAGAAAGCTCGTGGATCAAACACTATAATTTCTCATCAAGATTCAAGATCAAGACCGCAATATTCAAGAACAAGCTCAAAATCCCTTGAATTCAAGCACAAGTCAAGATCAAAGTCCCTCAAATCAACAAATCAAGTTCAAATTCAAGATCAAGCTTTAATCCCTTGAATTTATATTTGAAAAGGCGAATCAGAGGATTCATAGAGATTGTAACACTCACATATTGAAATTAACAAATTGATTGTTACAGTATTTTCTAGTCTTGATTTATTTATTTTTTGGTCTCAAAATTTTACTGTCCAATACTAACATTTACCAAAAAAAATTGTCAAAGCCGATCGACATTCATCTACCACCTGTAAACTGCAACAAAATAATACTATGATAGAGACATCAAAACAATATAATTAAATCTAACCTTTACACAAAAAATTCCTCAGAGCTTTCGAACACTTATCTACCACCTGTAAACTATAAAAAAATAATACGATAATAGAGGTATTAAAATAATGCAACTAAACTTAACCTTTACACAAAAAATTCTCAAAACAGAGATATAAATACAATATAATTAAACCTAATCTTTATCTAAAAAATTCATCAAAGCCGACCGATATTCATCTACCACCGGTAAATTCATCTACGACCTGTAAAAAATAATACAATAGTGTTCACAAAGGTTTAGTTTTGCTGAAAATAATTCTTGTCTGAGCAAAAATTTTGATCCTAAAGAATGACTTGAATGAAAACAACGAAGATGTATATATATATATATATATATATATATATAGACACACACACACATACGTTGAATTCTATTAGGTTATTGTAATACCCCATTCTTTTCTTAGTCCCATTTAGCTTCTAGTGTGTCAAGGGTCAACTTTAAAAGCGAACAACTCTTAATGTATAGAATTTTCTAGCTCTAGACCCACCAATGTATAGATAATTGAATCAACTTTCCAACGATATCAATTTTGTCTTAATCCTATATACGGTTGAGAAGTTACGACGGTTTTAGTTAAAGTAGTATAGCACCGCGTCGTGGTAGAGGGTAAAATCACGATTGTTCAATTTCTAGTAGAGCACAGCGATAAGCCCGCGTCAAGGTGAAGCTTTAGTTCCCCTAAATCCCTTTCTAGTAGCTTATCGCGGTTCGCCTGGATCGCGCCAAAAATCCCAATTGGACAGACACCGCATCGCGGTGGAGTGTAAAATGACACTCGTCCTTTTCTAGTGACGCAATGCGATTATGCCGTATCTCGCTAGAGGCCAAAATGGCAATCTTTCTTTTTTCAGTAATCTATCGCGATGGCGGCTCGTCACGGTGGAGATAAAATTCGGGACTTCTAGTTCCGAGTTAAATTTTTAAGGGCAATTTCATCATTTTTTCCAAGCCCCAATACATAAAAAAAAAAAGATAATTAATCATATTCTAACCATTATATGCATATTTTTATCAAAATTACTCTCCAAGGAAACCCTAGAACATCAAATCTTAATCTTCAAGAAATCCAAATTCCACCATTCTTTTTCCAAGATAACCCAAAATTCAAGATTCCCAATTCAAGAACTTCAAGAGCCAATCTTCAAGAGCATAAATAGGAACTCCAAGTTCAAGCTTCTTCATCTAGCCATCAATTAAGGTATGTGAAATTTTTCAACAAGGGTAATCTTTTCATCCTTGTGCCCAAAATTAGTTTTAAAGTTACATTTTATATGAAATTATATGAATTTCAGTCTAGGGTTTATACTCACTTATTTCTAATTGAAGATTATGAGATTTCAAGTAATATAGATGTTGAATTGCATGTCTTCTTTTGTATTTTCATGCGTATTGCAGCAATGTCCAAATTTAGAATTGAATAATCATTATTTTCATTATCAAGCATGAATTTTATAATAATTTGACGTGAATTTGATGCATGGGTTATGAAGCCCAAGTTTGGATGTTGATATTTCAAGAATAGTTATGTTTTAAGCATCCTATGATTAGTTACCTTCAGACTTTGATAAGGATTTGATCTTTTGATCCTCAGATAAGATATGAATCCACTTTATAATTTTATGTCAGTTTACAAAAAATAGATGAGCTTTGATTACAGTTTTAAATAGATAGTTGCATAATTGATTTCTATAATAAACCCTTATGCTAGTTTTTAAAGTGAATTTCCAACAAAATGAGCATACAGATTAAAGGAAGTAGTATTTAGCATCGAGTTGGGTATGTTTGCATATCCCAGAAATACGAGCCAATGTAGGTTCAGATTATTAGATTATTTCCATTTCTATATGGATGACAGATATAGATGTGATCACTTAGATTAGGTTATACTCCTTGGAAAGAGTATAACACCTCTCCCCAATGTGAGGTTTTCCCATATGGGAACTAGACGTTTGACACGATGATATCTCACATAGTGTATGTCTGTTAGAAGAACCTCCCTACAAAAAAGAGTAATCCTAATAGTAAAGACTTTCAGAATAGCTTTTAAAAGTATTTCCCTATAGCCTAATAAACTTTTAGAAACTAAGTGTAAAGGCTCATAGTTTTATTTAGGTATTGCTTTACATATGACATTAGCTATGAGATTTCAGATTTTTGTTTACAGAAACAAAAGTGAGTTCTTTCTACACTAAGACAACATAATTTAAAGACAAAATACCGGTACAACTTTTAAAAACTAAATGTTATGACTCACTAGATTTATGCACCATGTTTTGCTATTCATGATTATGATTGTCAGTTTTCAGATATTCCAACTTATGTGAGTCATCTACATTTAGCATGCATTCTTTATCAAATTTATATTATTATTGAGATATTGATTTACTTATGCATTCACCCCTATATACTCTGTGCAATACAGAAGTACTAATCCACATATACATCTATGTGCTACATTGTTTAATAATGTAGGTACCAGTTCAATTGTAGTCCATATACCAAGATCAGACTGTTGTAGATTTCAGCCAGCAGATGATATGTCCTCCTACTTCAGGGACTCCAATTAGATGTTATTTATGTAGTTTACTTTCTTTCTCATATGTATTGATTAATAGTAGTTGGAGCCGCGTCCTAGCTATCTATAGTTAGTATAGTAGAGGCTTCATAGATGTTAGTTAGTGTAGTGTCAGTCATGTAATTTCAGTTTTATTCTTCAGTTTTATCAGAATGTAAAATTGTATCAGTATTGTATTTTTCCCAGATTTTATCATGATCATATTTCTGCACAGTAAGCTAGTCAGTTTATACATATGTAAATCAATTGCTTAATAGTATGCCAATATAAGGGTTAGCTTGGGATCACTTGTGGTCCTAAGCACCATGTGATGTCTCGGGAACCATTTTTGAGGTGTTACAAACTTGGTATCAGAGCTCAGAGTTCTAGTGTCCTAGGGTTTCTATGAAGCTGTGTCTAGTAGAGTCTTGCAAAATGGTATGGAGCCGTCTGTAATTTTCTTCGAGAGGCTACAAGACATTTAAAAAGTTTCCTTTCTTTCATACTCTAGGTCGTACCGTAAAGTTGTTCTCTCAGAAACTCCTCTTGGTTTGTGCATAACTCCATAATTCTTCATTTGTGTGTTATTCCTGAGATAACATGATTAGCAAGTTCTAATTCTTCCCAAGGTAATGCTCTCAGATTTACTATCAGTAACTTCAAAAGTCACATGAGGGGCTCCCTAGTGTGTTAAGTTCCTTAAGTTGAAAGTTTATGTCCTCATACATATGAGTTGTAAAGTTAATACAGAATATGTAATGAATTCAGATTCCTCATTAACCCTTCAATTCAGATAATGCACGTGGGAGCAGATAGTATGAAACTAGATTGTTAAATAGAATTTGCATTCGAGGGATATTGCAACCTAGAGTTTTATGATTATAAGTAGTAGAAAATTCTTATAGTTGGATGTGTAGTGTCGAGAAATGTAGGAATGAAAATTAATCTAAAGTATATAGATGAATGTGTGCATTTTATTGAGTTTGTGTTAAGGTGATATGTCCTTGTGTGTTAGTTTTGTGGAAGGTAGCGAAGGAGTTATTAGTTAAGGTGAATTGTTGTTTGTTCATAGTAGAAAAGGAGTATTGATGGTATTTATTTTGTTAGAAAAGTATTGGTTATTAATGAAAGTATTTGGTGGTATAATATTTTTAATTTAGGCTTCCCTCGAGGTTGGAAAAAGAAGTTTAGTTGAAACTTATAGAGCTGTCATACCCTTTTTTACCAAAAAGATAAATTTTAAAGTTTGAAAGGGTTTTTATTATTAAAATGACAAAATGAAGATTTGTTCTGAAAAGGATTCATTTCAATATTATATTCAGAGTCTCCACTTGACATAAATTTGATGTGCCAAGTCACCTTTGGAAAATCCTTTTTCAAAACGATTTGACTCTTTAAAACTGGTTTGCGAACAGAGATTCTAGTTACGAAATTCTGTTGATCGAAGGAAAGGTGTTAAGCATCCCCCAATCCCATCGTTTGACTACGGTTGCTCAGTGGAGTATATCGGCTAATTCGACACTAAGAATGTATAAACCACATAAACACACAACAATTAAACAAATAAATACAAAAAAAAAAAATCCCAAAAAATATAATGTCCAGTCCAATTATACAGTCCCAAAATAGAAAAATTCGGAAACGTAAAACTACGCTAACCTACACTAATCCTAAACTATGCTCCAATGCTTTACTCGATACCTCGGGCCTTAGTCACGTACGTTCTCCAAGTACAAAATACTTTGGGGCATTCCCCGGTGAATAAGTACAATATAATCTCGGGGCATTCCCCAGCGAATGAATACATCATCAAATCTTATGCGATAAAGTAAAAATAAATGTTCACACACACATTCAAACTTTCAAAAAAACACCATTCCTAAAATTTTCCTACCAGACTGATACAATGCTAAGTGTGTATCAAGAGATTCCAACCAACACAAGAACAACAAAATGAACAACAAAGTGCTAGTGAATCGAAAATGGCAACACACGGCTTCACTAGGCTTGCAACACTTTTTTGAACTAGAAAAGTGAGTTTAACAACAAGAACAACAAAGACAATATTGCTAGTGAATCGAAAGAGCCCCACACGGCTTTACTAGACTTTTATATTCAACAACACAATGTTAACAAGATTTACAAAGAAAGAGATAGAAACTTGACACACAATATTCATTAATCTAAGAACCCTAATAAGAGAAAGGACCCTAAGACTAATAAATATCAATACCAAGTTCTTACTTGGACCAAGAGAAACTCAAAGAACCTCAAGAACCTAGTTTCTAGCCAAGATACAACACTAGTATCACTCTACATGTGAGAATTTGGTTTTGGCCTCTCCAAATGATGAGAAAGAGAAGTAAAAAATTTACAAGTCTTTGTTTCTTGAATAATAGGAATGAACTAAAGCAAGACTAGCCCTATTACATGGCTTATATAGTCACTTAAAAAGGAGGTACAAAGACCAAATTACCCTTGGCATTTAAGTGGGTGGGTTTGGGGTGTCTTGGTAGGCCTTTTTACATTTTATTAAATATAGGCCCTTAGATGGGCTCACAAGGGCCTCACACATGGCCAAGAATGTGAACAAGGCTTGGAGTCATTGCAACTCACGTGCTTGGCTTCGTGTGAAAGATCTCGAGCTAGGAATTCTCGTATCACAGACTTAGAATTTACCTACTAGTTTCGATCTAAAATATGATATTATCAAACTTAGAAAATTCGACACCTATTTTGCAACAAACAAACATCAATTAATCAATACGAACCAATCACGTTCATTCTTTATTGTTTTGAATTCTACCCCCCACCCTAAAATTTATTCTCAACATGATTAAACTAATTCAATTACGCAATCTATCAATCAAGTAAATCAACTACTTATCCACACAAGCAATTATACATCACCAACGGAGATCAACCAACACACGATATTCAATCCAACACATCGAATATGATAAACAATGAAATAAAAAGTGGTAAAAGAATTGAATTGAACCTCAATTGTCGAATTTGACATATCTATAATAGAACCGCGTCCAAAAAACCTCAAGTCCGACCTCAATAATGAACAACCAACTCGAATTGAGAAATTGCAACCCCCAAAAAAGGACAGACGAACCAATGAATATCGACGCCCAAATCCCAAGCTGAATATGAAAAAACGACATAATTTTGGATTGATTTTCAACTGGCGACGCCCTTTTTCGGCAGATTTCACTAGAAACAATACAACCAGTGATGCTGGATTTTTCTGACGACTAAATCGAAAGTTTTTTGATGAGAAACTTTGCTAAAAACCAGTCAAATCAACCCCATACCATCACGCTCTCCCTCAATTTCCATATCTAGACCTCGATCTCTCTTTTATTACCTGATTTCTCTTATTTTTCCTCTCTCAGGTATGTGTCTCTTCGATCAATATGTGTGTGTGAATGGGTTTTCAATTTTGGTGAGGTATGCCGATCACGATATGTTCCGTGTATGTATATGTTCGTGAAGAGTGTGTGTGAATTTTGTGGAATGGAAAAATGAGAGTCTGTATGTGTGTTGTTGATGAATATTCTGTGGAAAAAATGGAGAGTCTATTGTGTGCATATTCTGTGTGTTTTTAATTTATTGTTGGGTGTGGTGTGTGAATTTATTAGTGAGGGTGTGTATTTGTTGTTTTGTGCCCCATTCTGTTATTGTGAGGTGTCTATGGTCGAAAAAAACCAAGAAAAAGTGAAGGGGGTATACGTGGGTTGGGGTGGGGTGTGGTGGTGAGGGGGTGGGGTGAGGTATCCACTTTTAATTGGTGAGGTTGTTATTTTTAGTTATGGATTTGTTCAAGGTTGATTATTATTTTTGTTAATTTGTGGAAAAATTATCAACTAAAAGGGGGTGTATGGTAAAGTGGTAAATGAGTAAAAAATAATTTCGTAGAGAAAAAAAATTACGTGTCTACATCATGCCCCTTTTTGGGTGTAAATACAAAGTGTTTTCAGACAAAAAAGTAGACAACAAGATAGAATTTTGACCCGACCATTATTCAAAGGAAGAAACATAAGAAGGTAGGACAACCAAGTTGGAGAGTCAAGTAAGGTCCCATTGAGGTTTCGGTCCACGACTGTCATTACATCAAAATAAAAATTACAAGTTAAAAAACATAAATAAAAATACAAAAGTCCTATATGTGTAGCTTTCCTTGGCTCTTGCTTGCTGTTTCATCACCTTATTCTTCAGGCGGACTCCTGACTTGCAATTTCATCACCTTGTTGCTTGACTTTCAATTTCCTCACCCTAATCTCCAGGCGGGCTCCTAACTTGCTATTTTTTAATCTTTTGATTTCCAGTTTCATCACCCTATTCTTCGGGCGGGCTCCCAACTTGTAATTTCCTAACTTTATTGACTTTCAATTACTTCACCTTGTTGCTTGACTTTCAATCTCTAACCTTGTTACTTGACTTTCAATTTCTTCACTCTGTTCTTTAAGAGGGCTCCTGACTTGCTATTTCATCAATCTATTGACTTTTAATTTCTTTACCTTGTTGCTGGAC
This sequence comes from Capsicum annuum, assembly GCF_002878395.1. Lineage (NCBI taxonomy): Eukaryota > Viridiplantae > Streptophyta > Magnoliopsida > Solanales > Solanaceae > Capsicum > Capsicum annuum. The sequence continues at coordinate 16,285,442 of NC_061113.1, read as the reverse complement.
TTTCAATTTATTCGCCCTGTTCTTTGGGAGGGCTTCTGAAATCACATCAAAACTAGAAAGGAAATTATCCCAAATTAAAATTATTACAAAGAGAAATTTCATTTACCAGAAAAGTAAAGTTCCAAAAATAGAAATTAATTTTTTTACCCCATTTTATCATCAGAGGACTTTTGTGAAAGTCACATCATAACTACTTGAAAAACCCAAACTAAGAAATGTATCTTCTATGGGTTAATTGGAATGATTCGACTAGAAAGTGCATTTTGTAGGAGTCAAAGGGAATGACTTGACTATAAAGTACATTTTCTAGGAAAGGTGGATGACTTGACTAGGAAGTACATCTTCTAGGAATCAAGGGGACTGACTCGACTACGAATTACATCTTCTAGAAATCAAGAGGAATGACTCAACCAGGAAGTACATCTTCTAGGAATCAAGAGGGATGACTTGGCTAGGAAGTACATCTTCTAGGAATAAAGGGGAATGACTCAACTAAGAAGTACATCTTCTAGGAATCAAGGGGACTGACTCGACCAGGAAGTACATCTTCTAGGAATCAAGGGGAATGATTCGACCAGGAAGTACATCTTCTAGGAATTAAGGGGTCTGAATCTACTAGGAGGTATATCTTCTAGGAATCAAGAATTAAGTTTAGTAAGTGCATCACCTAACAAGTAAAATTTGAATTGCCCAATCAAGGAAGTGTGTATCCTTACCAATTCCATTTGAATTACCAAAACAAGAAAGTGCATCTTCTTATCAATCTCACTTGAATTACCCAAACAAGAAAGTGAGTCTCCTTACCAATGTTACTTGAACTACCCAAACAAGGAAGTGCGTCTCTTTACCAATGCCGCTTGAATTACTCAAACAAGGAAGTGCACCTCCTTATAAATACCGCTTGAATTACCCAAACAAGAAAGTGTATCTCCTTATAAATGTCGCTTGATTTACACATACAAGGAAATACATCTCCTTACAAATACCACTTGAATTACTCAAGGAAATGCAACTCCTAAACAAGAAAGTGTGTCTCCTAGAGATATTGGATTATGAGTTTTACCATGGCTTTGATCACCAAACTTATGCAACAATATTGTCTCTTGCATTTGTTGAAGTGAGAAATTATGACCTTTGATATTTAGGCTTTGAATTACTTGATTTGAATGTCACATGTGTTCCTGTTTCATCAAAGAAAACTTGTGAGTTTATAAACATGGTGGCTGATTTATGGCTTTGGCTTTTGAGGCAATTGCTTTTGCGCTGGCTACATTTAATTTTGCTTCCAACCATTAACATATGACATTGACTTCCCGCATCATTGACCTAAACTCAGATTATTAAGAGTGACTCTAAAACAAAACACAACATCTCCATTTTGTCATGCTCCTCAGATAAACTCTTTGAACCTTGGTATTTCCATGAGTTTCCAGATTTTTCTATTGACGAAACTTTCTGCATGCCTTATTTTTGCTCACAATCATGTCTCTTTCATGCGTTGGCCTTTCTGTCTTGCTTTGTGTAATTGAAAAAGTTGGTAGTCAGTTTTGAAATCCTTTCTCACTTATTTTGAAATGGATTTGACTTAAAGACAATTGAAAAATGACAATAACTTTTGTTATGTTTGGATAAATGAGTCAAGAAAATAAAAATATAACTATGGAGAAGAAATAAACGACAATGAATGCCCCCATTACAAAAAAAATGATAAAAGAAAAGTTTATCTAAAAATGACAGTTCATTCTAATGATTATGACATGCATTTTGGATTAAACTGACTGATCTTTTCATCTAAACTCTCACAAATTGTTGTTGAGTTAATGGCCCTAAAACTGACTTAATTTCTTGGGCCAATTGCATTCGGAGGCTTCATTCGGCTAGTGTTGCCTTAAAGGGTTTTCTCCTACAAGCCTCTCTCATTTTGTTTTCCTCATCTCATTATTTCCTTATGGTGCCCGTGAGGGTTTTCCACCAATGAGACTCTCTTATTTTCATTTATCTTAACTCACCATTGTCTTACAGTTCCCGTGAGGGTTTTCAAGATAAGACTATCTCATTTTTATCTTTCTTAACTTACCATTGTCTTACGGTGCCCGAGAGAGTTTTCACAAATAAGACTCTCTCATTTTTATTTCCCTCTTGATTCTTTATGCTGAGGAAGACAAGTAGTTTTCAAATGCATCATCATATCCCGTGCATGCTTAACCTTAACATCCTTAAAGATTGATTTGAAAGTCTTTCTTTGATTATAACTTGGCTTTTGGATAGGGTTAGAAAGGAAGGATAGCATGAGGCCCAAACGACACTTGAAGTGGGGTGAGAATTATAAGTTTTGAAACCGACTCAAACAATGAAGATTAACTCATGCCCCGGTTTCTTTTGACTGGGAAATTCTAAATTGTTCATTTGGTTGGACTGAGCCCAATGTAAGGAAGCCTACATATCTCACTCCCGAGAGAGGAGAATCAGTCACATGTAGTTCTGACAACTTGTTCTTTTGGTTGATTCTGATTTTTTTTGCTTTTGTTGACTCTTTTTCTCTTTGGAACTTTTCTGACTTTATTTTTCTTGACACTCTTTTTTTTCTTTTTGACATACTTTTTATCTTTTTCTATTTTTTTGAAAACTATTCTGACTTTAATCTTTTACTCGATACTTTTTTTGAACTTTGCTGACTCTATCTTGATTCCAAAAGAAGGGTATAAAAGAAAATAGGACTAAATCTCAAATAGGGCAAACAAAAGATGACACAATATTTGAAAGCAGAATAAAATGCCTTCATCATATCAATCCTTGAGGATGCAAGTACATAACATGTAATTTGAAACTGGGAGATAAAGATCATGTGTGATATTTTATACAACACTAACTTGCTGAGCCTGTGCATCACTACTTCTTCTGTGCTTGTCCAACATACAACTTCACCTTTGTTGTACATTCCTCATCCTGAAGGACTCATGACTCTATGGAGCTAATTTTTTTCTATTGCTTTTGGTATAGAATCGGACATTCAATATTTGACCCAATTTAATTGATGACAAAGTTATTCTTGTGATTCTAAAAAACAATGGCCTTAATTTTCAAAGAAGGCTTCAACATGGTCACCAATTGTCTCAGCACTCTACCTATTTTCTCAAATTCTTTTTCTAACTTTAGGCCTCTGATTCAATGTTCATGCTCAAATTAGATTTTAAGATCTAGCTGAAAATTCTGCCAGCATGTTATATCACTAAAACCACCATAAAATATACTATGTAAAGAAAAAAAATATTTAAAATATAAAGGGAAAAGGGACACTCTATTTAGTTAAAATTAAAGATAGAAAGGTTTTAACATAAACTACAAAGGGTCAAAATAAGATAGATCTCAAACTACAACCCTGAAATAATTTGAAAAAACAAAAAAGAAAACAAAACAAACTACCAGACCTCTTCCTAGTAGGGAGAAGGGTGACTTCTCAATTGCTCAACCTGATAACTTAGTCACTGGTTTGAATATCAGTATGACAAGAGCTTACACCACGATCAGACATATTCCCTTCAACAAATAAGTTCTAGGTCCCTAAGCTTAACTCATTGCTTCATGCATATTGTACAGTATCACATGCTTGCGAAGAACTCTGTGAGACGGTTGAGGTGTCAATGCTTTACAGCACAATTAATTTTTCTTGAATTATTTTCTCTATTTCTCTTTTCAAAATACGATAATATTTAATACTGTGACCTTGCATATTAGAATGATAAGCACATCGTACATTAGGATCAAAATTTTTTGAATGTGGATCGGAAGTATACCCAGGGATAAGAGTAATCATGCCCCATTGTCTCAATGTCTGGAACAAACTGGTATAGGACTCCCTAAATTATCCTTTGCCTAGGATAAACTTAAAGTTAAAGGTTTCTTGGTAAATTTGTGGGGGTTGAGGACGACGTTGAGGGACCGGGGCATGTCATTGTGGATAGGAAGATGGATGAGCATATGATTGTGCATTGTTCAAAGGATATTGAGGAAGTGGAATGGGATTTCTTAGATTTTGGAGAAAGGAACCTTGTTGCAAGTGGTTATGTGGATCTAATATGAAAGCTCATAATTGAGGCTGACAGTATTGGTGGGTTGGACCTCTCAAACTCTTCTTTAGCCCTGGCATGACAATAGGTGTTTTTTCTTTCTTATTTCCTTCAGTTTTCCTTGATTGATTGTAATGTCATCCCAAATGTTTCATGGAATCCTTCTATCCATCAGGCTCCCCAAATTTTGATGTCTCAAAGCTTGGAGAAAGTTTAAGACTTGAAGACATGCCCCAGTGTTTATACAAAACATCTCCATAGCCTACAAGTCTCGGGGAACTTTTCATATCATTTTCTTCACTCTTTACTTTCCCAACCATTTTCTCAGGCTCTTCTGATATACTATGTTTCTCAGTAAGAAATCTCGGCGGTCAACTTAACTTAACTGCAGGATCAAGAGTATAGCAATGATCATCAAGAGTATTGAATGTGGATTCACTAGTAGACTGGGGAAGCACAATTATTGGATTGATATCCAAAGAGGAAACCTCAGTAGAAGGTTGAACAATAAAAGTACAAACGGTATGTGGTGCTGTGAATGTGGTAGGCTTATACTGAGGAGCTAAATAAAGAATGGTAGAAGTATTGGTGTCCATTTGATGTGGAATGGATTTTGAGGTATACTGTGGTGTATCAACAACAGTAGAAAACTGACTTTGTGATTTTAGTGGAAGACTCAAGGTATTTGTAGGGTCAATAGTGGGGAACGGAGGAGGAGGAAGCCCACTGGCCCAAGCTCAATAAATTTCCATCATTTGTTGCGTTAGTCTCAAATTCTCTTCCTTTAAACTCTCATTTTCCTGATACTTTGTTTGATCTATGAGTTCACTCTCTATATCCTTGTTGGATACAAACTAACCCTTCCTTGTGATATGGAGGACCATCCAGGATGCCACAAACCAACCACCTTAAACTAACTGAACAAGAGGTAACAAATGTGTTAGAGCTCAATATTTTTTCAAAACCTCTTTTTTTTTCTTTTTGAAAAGGCCAGTGAACCTAAGAAAGGTGCCTCTGTATCTCACTTTCGAGAGAGAAGAATCAGGTGTGCGTAGTTCATAAAGTTTGGCCACAAAACGACCGATCAACTCTCTATCTTTTTCTTTTTCTTGAAACTTTAAGAAGCAAAGAAAATAACAAATTGTCAAAAGAATGGAAGAAAATCTTTTTGAATTTTTCAGTTTTAAAATCCTATACAAAATGAAATCTATGATTACCAAAGAAATTTTTTTTTGATTTTCAATTTTGCATTTCATACGAAAATGAAACTTGAAACTATTAAAGGAAAATCTTTTTGTGGTTTTCTTTAAGAGATGTATATGACACCTACTCTAAATGAAGAGTGAAGAAAATCTTTTTGAATTTTTCAGATTTCTATACAAAATGAAGCTTATGATTACCAAAGAATCTTTTGGGGTTTTCAATTTTGTACTTCATACAAAAATAAAACTTGAACATATTAAAGAAATTTTATTTTGTAGTTTTCTTTTAAAGATGTATATGAAACACCCACTCTAAATGATGAGTGAAGAAATTTTTTTTATATTTTTTAAATAAGATCCTCGAACCCACAATGGGTTGCCTACGTATCTCACTCCTAAGAGGGGAGAATCAGGGGTGCGTAGTTCGTCCAGATTGGAAAATTAAGGACTAAATAACAAACTGAATCTTAACTTGAGAGACATGACCAAAGACAGGCGAAGAACAATGTTAAAAAAAATAAATCTTTTTGAGTTTTCAATTGGACACTTCACATAAACTGACTCTAACAACTATGAAAGAAAAAATATTTTTGATATTTTCGTTATGCGGAATGTACAAGACTTCTACCATTTTTTTGAATTTTATAAAAGCTCCTATTAAGAAAAATCCTTTTTTGAAAATTTTGAATTATGAATGCCTGCTAAAGGAGACAAATGAAATCTTTTAGATGATTTTGTTTTTTGAGAAAATGAGTGCAAAAAGTAGAAAATCTTTTTGAATTTTTAGATTATGAATAACAAAAGTCATAAAGAATCCTAAAAACTACGAAATTCTTTTTTTAACTCGCCTTTTCTTTTTCTTTTTTTTTTAATTTCTCCTTGTCTACACACATGCTTTCTCCCAAATCAATATGTCAAATGACCCCGTTACTTTCAAAGATGCAACAATTAGCACGTGGGGATGCGGTAGAGGTCAGTCTCCTATAAAGGACCAAGTGGGTCCCACTAGGTCTCAATATGATGCATATAATCATGACCTAAAGGCTGACCTTGGCTCGGATTCACTGATAAGGCTGTTCAGAAAAGTGTATGGTCGTTAGTTGTGGTGAGAGATTCCCACCCACTTCATACACCCGATGGCTTCCCCTCCTAAAATAAGGGTAACTCAACTAGAGGTCGTGTACACACGTGTACTATGGACTTGTTGCAAAAAAAATGACTCGGGTTATACACATGATGCCAGATGTAGGGCAGTAACACATAACAGAAAAACTGTAAACAAAGAGCACGTAGACACTCAACAATGATAAAACAAATACAAACGATAACACAAACAATATTTATATACTCATAATGTCAAACTAAGTCGATACAACTCAAAATAAGCTCAAATTCTGAAAATATCCCCATCGAAGTCGCCAGAGCTGTCACACCCCTTCTTACTAAAAAGATAAATTTTAAAGTTTGAAATATTTTTTATTATTAAAGTGACAAAATAAAGATTTGTTTCGAAAAGGATCCATTTCATAATTATATTTAGATTCGCCACTTGACATAAATCTAGTGTGTCAAGTCACCTTTGGAAAATCTTTTTTCAAAATGATTTGACTCTTTAAAACTGGTTTGCGAACAGAGATTCCATTTAAGAAATTTTGTTAACCAAGGGGAAGGTTTTAGGCACCCCTCGATCTCATGGTTCGACCACAATCGCTCTGTGGAGTATGTCGGCTAATTCGACGCTAAGAATGTATAAACCACATAAACACACAATAATTAAACAAACATAAAAAAACAAAATGAATCCCAAAAAATATAATATCCAGTCCAATTATACAATTCCAAAATAGAAAAATACGAAAACTTAAACCTACACTAATCCTAAACTACGCTCCAATATTTTACCTAATGCATCGGACCTTCATCACGGACGTCCTCTGAGTACAAAATACTTCGGGACATTTCTCAGTGAATAAGTACAATATAATCTCGAGGCATTCCCCGGCGAAGAAATACATCATCAAATCTTATGCGATAAAGTAAAAAGAAATGTTCACAAACACATTCAAACTTTCAAAAAAATACCATTCTTAAAATTTGCCTACCTGACTTAGAATTTGCCTACTAGTTTCGATCTAAAACGTGATATTATCAAACTTAGAAAATTCTATACCTATTTTGCAACAAAAAAACATCAATTAATCAATACGAACCAATCACATTCATTTTTTATCCATTTTCAATTCTCACCCCCCCCCCCAAATTCATTCTCAACATGATTAAACTAATTCAATTATGCAATCCACTAATCAAGTAAATCAACTACTCATCCATACAAGCAATTATTCATTACCAATAGAGATAAACCAACACATGTATTCAATCCAACACATCAAAGATTATAAACAATGAAATAAAGAGAGGAAAAAGAATAGAATTGAACCTCAACTGTCGATTTTAATATATCAAAGATAGAACTGCATCCAAAAAACCTCGAATCCGGCCTCAATAACAAACAAACAACTTGAATCAAGAAATTGCAACCCCAAAAAAAGACAGACAAACCAACAAATAACGATGCCTAAATCCCAAGCTGAATATGATCAAACGACATAATTTTGGATCTTTTAACTGAAGACGTCCTTTTCCGATAGATTTCACCAAAAATTGTACAACCGATGATGCTGGATTTTTTATGACTAAATCAACATGTTTTCGGCGAGAAAATTTGCTGAAAACCAGTTAAATCAACCCCGTACCATCGCGCTCTCCCTCAATTTCCATCTCTATACCTCGATCTCTCTCTTCTCACTTGATCTCTCTTATATTTCCTCTCCTAAGTATGTGTGGATTTGGTTAGATGTGTGTGCGTAAATGGGTTTTCATTTTCGATAAGGTGTGCCAATCACGTTGTGTGCCGTGTTTGTATATGTTTATGAAGAGTGTGTGTAAATTGTGTGGAATGGAAAAATGGGAGTCTCTATGTGTGCTGTTGGTGAATATTCTGTGGAAAAAATGGAGAGTCTACTATGTGTATTTTTCATATGGTATCTATGAATTTGTTAGTGAGGGTGTGTATTTGTTGTTTTGTGCCCCATTTTGTTATTGTGAGGTGTCTATGGTCCAAAAAGAAAATAAAAAATGTGAGGGAGAGGGTGTACGTGGGTAGGGGTGGGTGAGGTAGTGAGGGGGTGGGTGAGGTGTCCACTTTTAATTGATAAGGTTGTTATTTTTTGTGATGGATTTGTTCAAGGTTGATTATTATTTTTGTTATTTTGTGCAAAAATTATCAACTAAAAGAAGGTGTATGGTAAAGTGGTAAATGAGTAAAAAATAATTTCAGAGAGGGACAAAATTACGTGTCTAAAAGAGCCATGAAAGTAATTTTGATATATAGATGGGTAAATAATAGAGTTGTATGGAAGAGGGGTGTGCTAACGGATTTTAATAGAGTATGCCATATGATTGTGATCGATTATAGTTGTTATGGGACTCTAGTACTAGTCTTTCTTGATGTTTTATTTTATAGCTTCCAAGTGAGAATAGTATGTGAGATTGGGTTGTTAATCATGCCTAGCACTAAACACTAAGTTGGAAAGTAGATGGTCATCAAGGTGGAAGCAATGATTGCTCGGTCAGTGATGCTAGTTGAATGGAAGTGATCTAGTAGGCTTGAATAGTATATGCAAGAGTTTAAGTCCATTTATTTATAATTAAGTATGATGTTATACATATGATGTGGAGGTGTGTCCAAGGTGATATGGGGTTTCTTTATTTTCTAAGGTTATTACGTGTTGTGTGTGGTTTGTAGTACCGTTGAGTTGCTAAGTGGAAGGAGGCTAGTTATATAGTATATGTTGTTCTTAATAGCTAAGTTGAGAGCTTATGGATAGATTATGTTGAACCTTTTATATGATCTTGATTCTCATGGATCAGGAAAATATAAGCTTAGAGATGTGATACTAGTAGGCTATAATGGAAGTAGTATGGTTCATTAAAGGTTTGGTGATATCCATGTTAAGTATTAGAATCTAAGATTGAGTTTTTGAAGATTGAGCTAATAGAAATAAGAGTTGAAGCACTAGATGGTGTGCACTTTGGCTATGGGGATACTCATGAAGATTCTAAGTTAGTAAGTGTTCAAGTATTATATGATGACTATTGGAGCTATAGAAAGATAGAGTTGTATCTCAGAAGTAGTCTTTTAGGTTAAGTTTATTATTTACGTGTATTTTTATATTCCAGACTCTAGAGTTCAGTGACTATAGTCCAATTTAGAGTCTAGTGAAGGAGTTCTACAGACTTAGAATGATGGCTTAAAGCTAAGGAGGAGATGGTAGGATAAGTAACCAAGTCAGATTCTCAGATTCTAGTAGTGCTGCTAGTGTGGGAGAAAGATGCCCGACTCATTCTTATTTTGGTATTTGTACTTTGGTTATCCCGATATCTACTCATGCCTTATGTGTCAGTTCCATGATCATAGTTCATGCTCATTCACATAATAGAGAATCATGTACTCTCCCAGTTCCTAGTATGAGGAGTTCCAGTTCATTCAGCAGTCGGAATCATGTTCCATGAAATCGTGAACTCTAAACTCAGACTCAGGTACTCATTCTTTACAGTATGTTCTATTCCAGTACTCATGCAACACTCTTAATGATCAGTGAAATTCAGATTTATATCGTATACGTCCTTAGATTAGATCTTTTTAATGAATCCATGTCGGGAATGCTCTATTCCCTAGGCCTCAGTAAAGTGTCAACTTATGCTTAGTATACCTTCATGTTTTGGGTCCAGATATTCCAACCTTTCAGTGACCTTCCGTTAGATCAAGATAGTAATGATGAACTATAGTGTAGATAGGAGAGAGTAAATATGTTATGTTGGGAAAAATGGTTGTATGCTTGTTTTATGTAAGTCTATAAGTGAAGGAATATTGAGATGAAGCTTTTTGTGTATGACTTGGTTAGATGAAAATATTTTTATACGTGTCTTCTTAAGAATAGTGCATGGAAGTTTTTATTGATAGAGGTATTAGAGAATATGAGAAAGATGCTTCTATGAGTGTTTGTTTAGAAGCGCACATGTGGTTATGAAGATAGGCTTGGATGTCATGTTGGTATATTAGAGGATAGGTGCATTAGGCACTAATGAATTTTAAGTAAGAGGATGAATTTAGTTGTTAAAGTGATAAGAAGAATTATCCTAGAGGTGAGAAGTTATGACAACGCTTGGGGCACTAAATTCATGGTTCGAACAAGTATTATGGTGTTATGTGCAGTACCTTGTGATTTCGAGTTAGGCTTGACCATGATGAGAGAATTTAGTTCAGTTTCAACTTTAATAGATGGATTTATCAATGCCCATGTGATAATTATAAGTTGAATCAAGTGAATATGGTATTTAAGGGGAATAGTATAGCTGAGGATTATAAGTTGAATCAAGTGAATATGGTATTTAAGGGGAATAGTATAGCTGAGGAAGTATTGTAACGCCCCAAAATTACATCCCGAGTAGTCACACGGTGCTTAATGCTAAGAATAGCCCCAAGCTAACCTTTTGAGCCTGTTACTAAATCTGGAGTTTACTTCAAGATAAACAAATCATGCATTAGACATATATTATATCAAATCTGAACTGAAATAAACTGTATAAACTGTCTGAATGATAAATACTGAAAGTCTTGAAATCAACTAGTAGTTTGAAAGCCTCTACTACTAAAGAATTGGAGAGAAATTGAGACAGACCCTCAACTGACTCGGACAGAACTAAAAGTAATAACTCAAATACTAAGAAAGCTGGAAATCTATAGGAGTAGGTCCTCAAACCATGAGGACTTACCAACTGTAAGAGTGTAGATAAAGATGCTCGAACTGCTCTCACTATTGATACTGAGCATCTAAACTTACATTATAAGACAATGTAGCACATAGACATATATTTGGATCTGCACTTTGAGAATGTACTGAATATATGGGGGTGCAATGCATAAATAAAACATATCTCATATTAATCACTTATAAAACAATGCATGCTAAATGTAAGTGACTTACATAAGCTGGAATATCTGAAATATGTAATAATAAGAAGCAAAACATGCTTTATAAGTCTTGTGAGCCATTACATTCAGTTCTAAAAGTTGTACTTAAATTCTCTCTTTTAGAACTTAGGAACTTGGAGAACTTGGAAAATCTTAAAACAAATAGCTTTTAAAATTTATATACTTTTATCTTAAGGAGAATAGGGGACTTCTTTTGAAACTTAGGGATTATAAAACTTTGTGAACTCAAGGACTTGGGATCTTCTTCTAACCAACATAACCATGTGAGCATTCTTCATGGAGTCCAATGTCTTACCCACGTTGGGGAGAGTTATTCTACCCTTGCCATCAGAATAGAACCTTAACTTAAGTGATCACTATCTTAGCCCACTATGGGCATCATAAGCCTACGATGGCACATAGTTCTAGGGCATGAGACGTTGGAATCATACCCAACTCGGTGCTAAATACTACTCTCATACTTATTGCTCAGGACTTTTAGGAAATCCACCTTAAAAATAGCATAGGGGTTCATAGTTAAAACTAATTATGCTCTCTTAGCTTTAAATCATAAATTGTATAAATAATATGGATTTCTATCTTAGCTTAGGATCAAAGATCAATCTCTCTTTAAAATCCGAATACTTGCTTGTTAAAGCGTACTACTATTATACTTTTCATGAGATATCAAAATTCATAAAGGAAATATACTTAAATGATCACAATTTCATAATGAAGCTTAATTCTTGTCAACTACCTTGGAAACACTTGAAAATATCAATTCACTATTAGAATGTGCAATTCATGGTATAAATCCTCAATTCAAAACATAAATTGATAAAATAACCATGCGATTCAAGGCCTAAATTACTTATAAGTTCGTAAACTCAAAGCAAGATATTTTGGGTAAAACCCCAACATACAAATCATGAAATATTTAATAAAAATCTAAGTCTTTGGGCACAATAATGAAAGAATTGTTCTTGTTCAAACCCCCATACCTTGGATGATGATCTTAGATGAACAACTCACTTTTGAGACTCTATTTGTGTTTTTGAATGAAGATTCTTGAAGCTCTTAATCTAGGGATCTTAATTCTTGAATTAATTTGGAAAACTAACGGTGGAATCTTGAGTTTTCTTGAATCTTGGGTTGAAATTGAGAGAAATTGAGGGAATGTGACTGTATTTTGGCTATAGAAGGCTTGATCTAGTATTTTGGAGCTAATAGATGGTGGAAAATGACCCTTTTGCCTTTAATAACACAAAGTTGGAATGCAGAAATTGCCCCAGCTAGACTGGCCAGGGTGCCACGGTGCCTAGTCTACCGAACTGGGTGGGGATCCACCTTGCCCATCGTGGTGGCCCCCAGATAATGGACTGGGCGAGGCTCCGCGGGCTAATCTCCCCGATCTACTATTTTGCCATACCAAACATACCCTTACTCTCATCCATAAATTTTAAAACTCACCCAAGACGTACTCTCGACTCGCCCTATCATGAATCAACAAGAAAATCAACTATCAAAGGTTGGAAAGGTCGGAAATAAAATCCTCAAATTTTGAAGGCTTATGAAATGGCTAGGTTCCAACACTTAGCCAAATTTCCAAATTTTCTAAGTGTGAGACCTCCCTTGACATGCTTTAAAGGGCTTAGACAACAAAAAACTTTTCAGGGTCTTACAATATCTCCCCCTTGGGAACATTCATCCCCGAATCTTGCTAATTAGGCTAAGAATGTTGAGGAATCTGAGGGTGCATGATAGCATGAACATCTAAAATAAGATTGCTAAACTGATTCTAAATCATTCTGAGTTTCTGAGATAATCTTTGAGTGCATGAATTTATAATAAATATAACTACATAGCTGAATTTTTTATTAGAAAGGAACTGAATTAAGGAAGAGTAGTACCTTTGGCTAAAGCTGAGTTTGCGAAGAAGAGTTGAGGGTACTTGGCTCGCATATTTGCTTCTGCTTTCCAAGTAGCACCCTCAACTGCTTAATTCTGCCAAAGAACGTTGGCCAAGGGAACTTCTTTGTTCCTTATTCTATGAATCTGATAATCTAGGATCTCAACTAGAATCTCATCGTATGAAAGACTATTTTGAATATCTAACCTTTCTAAAGGATCTACAATAACGGAATCACCAATGCTCTTCTTAAGTATAGAGATGTCGAATACTGGATGAACAGCTAATAAATCTGCGGGCAACTCAATCTCATAAGGTACTTTCCCAACACGACTCAGAACTCTATAAGGGCCAACGTAACAGGGAATAAGCTTCTCATTTTTACCAAATCTTTTCACCCCTTTCATGGGTGAAATCTTCAGATACACTAAATCACCAACTTCAAACTCAAGATCTCTTCTCCTCACATCTGCATATAACTTTTAACAACTTTAGGATGTATTCAACCTTTCTCTAATCAACTTAACTTTCTCCACAGCCTCAAACACTGCATCAGGCCCAACTAAAGTGGCCTCAACCACTTCAAACCAACCTATGGGTGACCTACATTTTCTCCCATACAAAGCCTCAAATAGGGCCATCTAAATGCTAGAATGGTAACTGTTATTATAAGGAAACTCAATCAATGGCAAATGCTCATCCGAACTACCCTTGAAATCAAGAGCACATGCCCTCAATATATCTTCTAAAGTCTGGATGGTTCTTTCTGCCTGGCCATCTGTCTGAGGGTGGAAAGAGGAACTAAGATGAACTTGGGTGCCAAGACCTTTCTGAAAGGCTTTCCAAAATTGAGAAGTAAACTGAGTACCCCTATCTAAGATGATAGACAAGGGAACTACATGCAACCTGACTAACTCTTGAATATACAACTTAGCATAATCCTCAGTTGTATAGAACGTATGCACTGGCAAGAAATGTGCTAACTTAGTCAAGTTGTCTACAATAACCCAAATCAAATCATGGCGACGACGTGAAAGGGGTAAACCAGTCACAAAATCCATATTCACCTCTTCCCACTTCCAAGTGGGAATACGAAACTCTTGCAATGTACCACCAAGTCTTTGGTGCTCCACCTTAACCTATTGACAAGTTGCACACTTTGCTATAAACTCTGCTATGTCCTTTTTCATACTACTCCATAAATAGATTTCCCGCAAATTATGGTGCATCTTGGTAGCATTGGGATGAATGGAATACCGTACGCCATGCACTTCAGCTATAATTCTTTGCCTCAACTCATCAACACAAGGTACACACAGTCTACTTTGGTATGTCAATACGCCATCTCCCCCTTGGGAGAAAACTTCTATCTTTTGGTGTAAGACCCTGTAAAAGTCTAAGTCAAAATTCAGCTCTTAAAGCTCTATAAAAGCTCCACCACTTAGAAAATTTTAGCTAAGTGTTTAGTCACTTAGTCTTATTTTAAGCCTCCGAACTTCGGGGATTTATTTCATGACCTTCCTTAACTCCAGTTGTTGATTTTCAAGTTGCATCAGGATGGAGCAAGTCAATAGTACATCTCAGGTGAGTTTCTGAATTTTTAGACAAGCTTAAGGGCATATTCGGTATACCAAAATAGTATCTCAAGGCGATAATCCCGCGTCGCCATGATACTCCCCCAGGATAGGCAGGGCGCCGCCCAGGATACTACCCCGGGCTAGGCAGGGCGACGCCCAGGATAATCCCCCGAGCTAGGCAGGGCGCTGCCCTGGGTACTCCGCCTGGGGCAAATTTTCAGCATTCAACTCAAACTTTCAAGGGCAATAGGGTCAATTTCCCACCCATATATAAACCTAAAAACACTAGATTTAGCCATTTTAAAGCCAAAAATATAGTTGTTTCTCTCAAATACTATCAAGAACAAGTCTAGGATTTTCATAGAAGATTCAAATTCAAGAGATTCCACCGTTATCTTCAAGAATATTCCATCCAAGGTATGTCGGGTGTTTATTCATGGATTTCTTTCATCCATGAAGCCCAAGAATCTAATTTTAAATCGTAAATTATGATATTAATGTTATGGATTGATTATGATCATGTTGGTGTTGTTGTATGATTCCCAAGTTGGAATCTTTAATATGTTTTCACGAATCTATGTTAGAATGTGGCTTGAAAACCTATCAATGGAGTTGTTTTGTGGAATTATGATGTATTAATTTGATGATTATGCCTATGCCCTAGTTATGCATCCTAGGTGTTTGATAAAATACCTAAGAGAACAAGAATTATGACGTATGACTCACTAAGGCATAAATGATGAATTTATGCTTTATCCTTATGTTCAAAATGATTCACATGCTATTATTGTGCATTTTAATTGGTTGATGGAATTCTCATGAGATTAGATTGATGAAATTATGACATGTTTATATGCATTCCTACTCATGTGTAAGATTATGATTAGCAAGTACCTTATGAATTTTCCCCAATGATTGTATTATGAATTGGAGATTTTGGTCATGTGTTCAAAAAGTATCATGTCATGTCAGTTTCATGCTATCGAGTCTGGAGGTATTTAATACCCGACAATTTAGCTGCGTGCCTAGAGCCAGTATCAGTTTTCAAGATACTCTCAATCAATCCATGATCGGTAGAATTCAATCAGTCCCATGACTCAGGAAATCTCAGTAATCTTAGTAAATCTCAGTAATTTCAGTCAGTTAATAGATCCCAATAGAGATTTTTTTCACCTCATCAAGATACAGTTGTGGGTCCTCACCTGCCTTCGACCCAAAGAATTTTGACGAATTCATCCTCATAAAGTCATGAAGTCTGGCTGTGGATAAATCACCTTCTTGTTGATGTGGAACCGCAGCTTGATTATTGGCTTAAACATTGGCGGTCACAGCTTGGGCTAACATTTGAAAGACAGCCCAAAACTAAGCATGAGACACATTCTCATTTAGAGGATCAACAGTCAGAGGTGGTTGGTTATCATTTCTATGGGCATTAGATCTACTAAGAGGCATATTCTATCATAAAAGAGTATGAGTTAATATCAGATAGAGACAGATGTAAGCACAATGGATTATGAAAGAAAAAGAGGATTTTCCTAAATGCTTCTAGCCTCTTGCTCATAGATGTGGCGCGCTTCATACCGATGGTCAAAACTCTACGTAACACGGATTTTCCAACTCCCTAGGACTTTATAAACCTTAGGATTTGATACCAAGTTTGTAACACCCCAAAATTACATCCCGAGGTGTCACACTGTGCTCAAGGCTAAGAATAGCCCTAAGCTAACCCTTTGAGCTTGCTACTAAATATGGAGTTTACTTCAAGATAAACTAATCAAGCCTTAGACCTAATTATATCAAATCTGAACTGAAATAAACCGTGTACACTATCTGAATGACAAATACTAAAAGTCTAAAAATCAACTAATAGTCTGACAAGCCTCTGCTACTAAAGAACTGGAAAGCTATTAGGACAGACCCCCAATTGAATCGAACTGAACTAAAACTAATAACTCAAATACAAAGAAAACTGGACCTCAAACCATAAGGACTCACCAACTGTAAGAGTGTAGATAGAGATGCTCGAACTACTTTCACTGCTGATACTGAGCATCTGAACCTACATTATAAGACAATGTAGCACATAGACATATATATAGATCAGCACTTTGAGGATGTACTGAGTATATGGGGTGCAATGCATAAATAAAACATGTCTCTTATTCATCACTTATAAAACAATGCATGCTAAATGTAAGTGACTCACATAAGTTGGAATATCTGAAATATGTAACAATAAGAAGAAAAACATGTTTTATAAGTCTTGTGAGCCATCACATTCATTTCTAAAAGATGTACTTAAATTCTCTCTCTTAGGACTTAGGAACTTGGAGAGCTTGGGAAATCTTAAAACAAATAGCTTTCAGTATATATATATATATATATATATATATATATATATATATATATATATATATATATATACTATTATCTTAAGGAGAATAGGGGACTTCTTTTGAAACGTAGGGATTATAGAACTTTGTAAACTCAAGGACTTGGGAGTTTCTTCTAACCGACATAAATCATGTGAGCATTCTTCATGGAGTCCAACGTCTTACCCACGTTGGGGAGGGTTGTTCTACCCTTGCCATCAGAGTAGAACCTTAACTTAAGTGATCACTATCTTATCCCACTATGGGCATCATAAGCCTATGGTGACACGTAGTTCTGGGGCATGATACCTTGGAATCATACCCAACTCGGTGCTAAATACTACTCTCATACTTATTGCTCAGGACTTTTAGAAAATCCACCTTAAAAATAGCATTAGGGTTCGTAATTAAAACCAATTATGCTCTCTTAGCTTTAAATCATAATTTGTATAAATAATATAGATTTCTATCTTAGCTTAGGATCAAAGATCAATCTCTCTTTAAAATCCGAATACTTGCTTGTTAAAACATACTAATATTATACTTTTCATGAGATATCAAAATTCATACTTGGGTTTAAAGAAAATATACTTAAATGATCACAATTTCATAATGAAGCTTAATTCTTGTCAACTACCTTGGAAACACTTGAAAATATCAATTCACTATTGGAATGTGTAATTCATGGTATAAATCCTCAATCCAAAACATAAATTGATAAAATAACCATACGATTCAAGGCTTAAATTACTTTTAAGTTCATAAACTCAAAGCAAGATATTTTGGGTAAAACCCCAACATACAAATCATGAAATCTTTAATAAAAAATTAAGTCTTTGGGCATAATAACGAAAGAATTGTTCTTGTTCCAATCCCACATACCTTGGATGATGATCTTAGATGAAGAACTTGCTTTTGAGACTCTATTTGTGTTCTTGAGTGAAAATTCTTGAAGCTCTTAATCTAGGGATCTTAATTCTTAAATTAATTTGGAAAACTAACGGTGAAATCTTGAGTTTTCTTGAATCTTGGGTTGAAACCTTAAGCTTTGTACTTGAGAAAAATTAAGAGTATGTGACTATATTTTGGCTATAGAAGGATTTCTCTTGTGTTTTGGGCTAATAGATGGTGGAAAATAACCCTTTTCCCCTTAATGACACGGAGTTGGAATGCAAAAATTTCCCCAGACAGACTGGCCAGGGCGCTGCGGTGCCTATTCCACCGAACTGGGAGGGATGCTGCCTTGCCCATCACAGTGACCCCCAGGTATCGTACTGGGTGAGGCACCACGGGCTAATCATCCCGAGCTACTATTTTGTCATACCAAACATGCCCTTACGCTCGTCCAAAAATTTTAAACTCACCCGAGATGTACTCTCAATTTACCCCATCATGAATCAATAAGAAAATCAATTGTCGGAGGTCGGGAAAGTCAAAAACAAAATCCTCAAAGTTTGAAGGCTTATGAAATAACTAGATTCAAACACTTAGACAAATTTTCTAAGTGTGAGACCTCCCTTGACATGCTTTAAAGGGCTTAGACAATGCGAAACTTTATGGGGTCTTACAAGCATTTGAGAAGTGTTGCTAAGCTTGAAAGTAAGAAGTTGCATTTCTCAAGGCCTAATAATTCTATCCTAGCTTATGATTTATAGGTCTATGTTCCATGCTATAGAGTTGTAGCAATGTTGTAATTTCTTATTCATATGTCTTGTTCAGATAATACCTAGAGTTCTTTGCCCCCTAATATCGCTAGAAATGCCTAGAAGAATGTTGAAGATATACCCCATTTAGGTATGAGCTTTCAGTATGATCCAGTCCATATAGCTTGCAATCCAGTTTAGAAGTTAAAAAGATAAGCTCCAATAGATTGCCAATTTTCCATCTAGTCGTACTACCTAAAGTTTCCTGAGTAAGGCCATTCCATGAGGTAAAATGTTTGCATATGTGCAAATTATGAATTCAGCTTAGTCCGGGCGTCAGGCATCAGTTTTAGATTTAGATAGTTAGTCATGATTCAGTTTATAAGTATTCAGTGAATGGTCTTAGTATCCAAGTATTCCAGCTCAGACAGTGTAATACCCATTATATGATCTTAGCCTTGTTGTATCATGATTTGTGCCTGGATAAGTTATCAGTTTGTAGTTCTATATGTATGTTTGCATCCTGAACACTTCAAGTGAATTCTAAACTCTCAACATGAATCATCTCCTTATACTAAGTAAAGGCAAGTCAGCTCAGAAATCAGTTTCATGATATAGGTTTTAATGTTTTAGACTTAGCTATGTAAGTATGTTCCCAGATGTGAATGTTCATTATATGATCTCAATTACCTTAGTTCAGAACTCTCAGTCCAATCAGTCACTTCGTATCATTTAGATTCAGACATATAATTTTGTTGCAGTTGTGCATGCCAGCATATAGTCTCAATTTCTTAGTATCCTCAGTTTAACTTGTCTCATTCGAGGACGAATGTTCCCAAAGGGGAGATATTGTTATACCCCATTCTTTTCTTAGTCCCGTTTAGCTCCTAGTTTGTCAAGGGCCAACTTTAAAAGCATATAACTCTTGATGCGTACAGAATTTTCCAGCTCTAAACCAACCAATGTGTAGATAATTGAATCCATTTTCCAACAATATCAATTTTGCCTTAATCCGATATACGATTGAGAAGTTATGGCAATTTTAGTGAAAGCAGTATAGCACCGCTACAAGCACCGCATCGTTGTAGAGGGAAGAATCACAATTTTCCAGTTTTCAGTGGAGCACCGCGATTAGGCCGCATCGCAGTGAAGCTCCAATTCCCGTTCGTCCCTTTTCAGTAGCTCACGACGATTAGCCTGGATCACGCCAGAAATCCTAATTGGACAGACACCGTATCACAGTGGAGTGAAAAATGGCACTCGTTCTTTTCTAGTGACGCAACACGATTACGCCACATAGCGCCAGAGGCCAAAATGGCAATCGTCTTTTTTTTAGTAATCCACAGCAATTTAGACGCGTCGCGGTGGGGCCAAAATTTGGGACTTCCAATTCCGAGTTAAATTCTTAAGGGAAATTTCGTCATTTCCCTAAGCTCCAATCCATAAAAAAACAGATAATTAATCCTATTCTAACCATTATATGCATATTTTCATCAAAATTACTCTCCAAGGAAACCCTAGAACATCAAATCTTAATCCTCAAAAAATTCAAATTCCACTATTCTTTTTCCAAGATAACCCAAAATTCAAGATTTCCAATTCAAGAACTTCAAGAATCAATCTTCAAGAGCACAAATAGGAACTCCAAGTTCAAGCTTCTTCATCTAGTCATCAATTAAGGTATGTGGAGTTTTTCAACAAGGGTAATCCTTTCATCCTTGTGTCCAAAGTTAGTTTTAAAGTTACATTTTATACGAAATTATATGAATTTCAGTCTACGGTTTTTACCCACTTATTTCTAATTGAAGATTATGAGATTTCAAGTAATATAGATATTGAATTGCATGTCTTCTTTCGTATTTTCATGTGTATTGCAGTAATGTACAGATTTAGAATTGAATTATCATTATTTTCATTATCAAGTGTGAACTTCATGCATTAACTCATGAAATATTATGTGGACCGTCAGTTCTAGTCTTGAGAATAGACTGATCATTACTAGGTCGTACATAGTTTTTTTTCAACAAATTCATCAATTCTCTTCTATTATCTATACATTGTGGGTGCGGGTTTTCAGGAACCCACACCCACTACCATAAGAGTTATAATTACATTAGAAAAATTTATCATAAATTTTAATATTAATAGGTAGCAACCCATAACGAAATAGTGGGATAACTTAGTGGTAGGAGTAGCACACTTGAATGCTAAAGATTGTGAGTTCGAACCCCCAATTTACAAAATTCAGAGCCTCATTTACTATCAAAACTTAAATATAAAATCTGTGAGAGAGAATGATAATGTCTGTGAGAGAGAGATTATACACTTTATAAACAATATATATCAATTACACACTTTTATGCATGCAATATAATGAGGTCATACGTGACTTTGGACATCTTTTTTTGTTCGAAAAAAGGGGGAAGAAAAAAAGCATACACCTTAACTTACCATATTTATGTAAACTCTCATCCTTACAAAGTAATTACAAATAATTTTGACTAATTATGCATTTTCACTGAATTGTATCGGGAGATAATTTTCAATGAAAAAAATGTATATTCGTTGGATGTATCGGAAGCTAATTATGTATCGAGAGCTAATTATGTATCTCGACAGATTCAAAATTAAAATTTTTAATAATTATGTAAAATATTGAGATTTTCTGTAACTAAGCTTTAAATTATCGGGATTTATGTTATTTATCCCCAAAACAATCCCTATAAGTGGATAGTGGGTAAATTTGAGCTAAATCTAGTAGGTTAGGAGTAATTTTTTTATCCTTTTTCCTTTTTTATTTAACATCTTCAACTTGTGTCAAACTATCTCTTTCCACTTCTACACATCCTTACTGCTCTCCAAAACATGTCCCAACACATATACACATACCCAAAAGTCAATATTCTCGGTACAAGGTTATTTTTATTAGGGCGTGCTTTTGCCTCAAACGTGAAATTTTTCAGTATCAATTCGAAATTAGTATGGGTTTAATAAGGGTACGAAAGAATGAAAAATCAATAAAAAAAGAATCATTATCCTTATCCGTGGATGTTGTAATGGCACCAAAAAAGTTGCTATACTCTTGTTACAAACATATAGCATATATAATGAGAAAGTAATTTCATGAGTCTAGGATGCAGTAGGATGCAGTGGATATTGTATACATAACCTTATCTCCACCTTATAAAAGTAGAGTTTGTCTCCGATAGACCCGCGACTGAACACTAATAACAACATTGGATACATACCACTGACATTTAGATGGAACCAACTGTTATGATGCTAACTAATGGGTGGTGGATTTCTTTCTTTAAAATAGTCTTAGAAGTAGTTGTGCTCTTTCTTTGAAATAGGCTTAGACGTAGTTGCGCGGAAATAAAGGAGATAATGGGGATGCCCACGTTTCCATTTACGGTTATTAGGCCACGTTTCATTTGCAGTTATTTTATTAGAAGTAGTTTACATTTTTCCTTTAAATTGTAATGTCAGCTTTCAGAAAGGAGGGGAAAAAATTGCCCCAATCTCTCTTGTTACTTCTTCTTCATCTCTTTTCTAAATTTCTTTGACCAGAGGGTCAGCCGTAGACCACCTAGCAGTGGTATCAAAGCGGGTTTGATCCAATGGAAACACGCAAGCAGTCTCTCGAACAATTCCAGCAACACACTAATGAAACTCTCGAAAAGCTCACTGCCATGTTCCACAAGTTAGTGACAGACGTTCGGGAGATTAAGGAGAAGGATTCTGACAAACCTTCTGGCTCTGGTAAGGGATCCACAATCGGTAATGTAGGGAAACCCTACCTGAAACTCCATTTTCCTCGGTTTAGTGGTGATGATCCTACGGGGTGGATATTTCAGGCTGAATAATACTTTGAATTTCAGAACGTCGTTGATACAGATCGGGTCAATCTTGCCTCTTTTCATCTTGACGGTATTGCCTTACAGTGGCACCGGTGGTTTGCCAAATCACGAGGTCCGATGACATGGAGGGAATTTACCGCGGCTTTGCTGAGTCGTTTTGGGCCGACTGATTATGATGACCCTTCAGAATCCCTTCATCGACTCAAACAGATCACCACAGTTGCAGTTTATATTGAAGCTTTCGAACGATTGTCACACCGTATTGATAACCTACCGGAGTCTTTCTTACTTGGCTGTTTTGTAGGTGGGCTGAAGGAAGATATACGGTTGGAGGTGAAACTCAAGAAGCCACGCACCATGACAGATGCAATGGGGTTGTCCAGGTTGGTTGAGGAGAAATTGAACTTGCAACGGCGGGTTACTCCGTCTCCTCGGGTTACCAGTTTTAATTCCCTACCTAAAGGCCCACACTCTGCTGGAATTTTAGGCCCAGCACCATCTCAACGCCTAGCTTTACCTGCCCCAAGTCCAGTTCGCCGTTTATCAGGAGCAGAGGCTAAAGAACGTCGGGAAAAGGGGTTGTGTTACTACTGTGATGAACGCTACATTCCGGGTCATAAGTGCACCAAGCCCCAATTATTCATGATCAGTGAAGTCGATGACGTTGAAGAGAGTAGCAGCCATGAGGATGAAGCCAAGGAGAACCCTCCTGATGAGGTTTCCGCTGAGATTTCTTTCCACGCAATTACCGGCACCATCCTTCCCCAAACCTTAAGGTTGCCTGGAAAAATTCATAACAAAGATTTGGTGGTCTTAATTGATGGTGGTAGTACCCACAATTTCATCGAGCAATCGTTAGTGGAGCGGTTCGGATTGACGGTGGATAATGGGGTCAAATTGGAAGTGGTCGTCGCAAACCGTGACAAGTTAGCTTGTGTGGGACGAGTGCGAGGACTTACAATCATTATTCAAGGTTACACTATAACCACCAATTTTTTTGTTCTGCCAATCGCAGCTTGTCCTATTGTCTTAGGCGTTCAGTGGTTGAAGACTTTGGGGCCTATTGAAATCGACTTCCAGAATCTCACTCTTGGATTCTATCAGGCTGGTTCAACACATAAGTTACAAGGGTTGCGGGGGTCGGATTTGACTGCTTTAAAGGCTAACGAGTTGATGGGAATACAGGGTATTGCCTTACTTCTCCAGGTTAATCGGGTCGAATCGGAGCTTTCTTCTACCTCAAGTCCTTGTCCAGCCGTTCAACATGTTTTAACTGAATATGAGCAGGTCTTTCAAGAGCCAAAAGAATTGCCCCCAAGGCGTTTCCATGACCATGACATACCCTTAATTCCCGGAACCAAACCAGTGAGCTCTCGGCCATATCGCCAACCTTATTTGCAAAAGACGGAAATTGAAAAACAAGTTAGGGGGTTACTGCGTGATGGGTTAATTCGCCCCAGCCATAGCCCGTTCTCATCGCCGGTCTTGTTAGTGAAGAAATCTGACAGCACTTGGCGTTTTTGCGTGGACTATAGGGCTCTCAATGACATCACTGTGAAGGACAAGTACCCAATTCCAGTAATAGACGAGCTACTCGATGAACTATATGGTGCTACGATCTTTTCTAAGCTTGACCTTCGTGCTGGTTATCACCAAATACAGGTTCGGGAAACTGATATTCCAAAGACAGCATTCCGAACGCATGACGGACATTATGAGTTCGTTGTTATGCCTTTTGGCCTCACCAATGCTCCAGCCACCTTTCAATGCTTAATGAATGACATTTTCAGGCCATACCTGCGTAAGTTTATATTGGTATTCTTTGATGATATTCTTATTTATTCAAAGACCTTGAATGATCATCTTGGGCATTTACGTACTGCTTTGGGATTATTAAATACTAATCAACTTTTTGCCAAGCTCTCAAAATGTTGTTTTGGAGTTTCTCAAGTTAATTATTTGGGGCATGTCATATCATCGGGAGGTGTGGTGGTTGAAGAAAATAAAGTTAAGGCTGTACTTTCATGGCCTACTCCAACTAACGCAAAAGGGGTGCGCGGTTTCTTGGGGTTGGCGGGTTATTATCGAAAGTTTATCAAGGGATTTGGAAGTATTGCTGCCCCCTTGCATAAACTAGTTGGCAAAGGCCCTTTTATTTGGAATGAAAAGGCAGAAGTGGCTTTCCAGGAGTTGAAGATTGCCCTGACAACCCCTCCTACTTTGGCTTTGCCCGATTGGTCTCACCCATTTACTGTGGAGTGTGATGCGAGTGGGGTGGGTATAGGAGCTATTCTCACTCAACGTGGAAGACCCTTGGCTTATTTCAGTGCTCCTTTAAAGGGAATCATGTTATCTTGGTCTACATATGAGAAGGAGATGTTAGCTATTGTAAAGGCGGTTCGGAAATGGCGGCACTATTTACTGGGGCGACCTTTTGTGGTGAAAACAGACCATGTCAGTCTCAAGTATTTAATGGAGCAACGAATCACTACCCCAGTTCAGTCCAGATGGCTACCCAAGCTTTTGGGATTTGACTACAAAATTGAATATAAGAAGGGAAGTTTGAACCAAGGCGCAGATGCCCTCTCTCGTACGCCCGAGTTTCATTATCTAAATGTTTCACATCCTTGTTCCACCATTTGGGCCACCATTCAAGAAGAGGTACACACAGACCCTTTTTATTTGAATTTACCTTCATCCTTGCCTATTAAATTTAAAGGTAACCTTGTGAAGCATGATGGAGTTTGGTTTAGAAATGATGCTATATTGTTAAGCTCCAATTCTCCTCTTCTATCCACTGTGCTGGTTATGTGTCACTCCTCTCCCGAAGGAGGCCATTTTGGTTTTCATAAAACTCTTGCTAAGGTGAAGCACAATTTTTGGTGGTTGGGTATGAAAGATTTTGTGAAAAGATATATCCGGGAATGTCATGAGTGTCAACGAGCCAAGACGGACACCATGCAGCCTGCTGGGTTGTTGCAGCCACTTCCGGTTCCAGACAGAATTTGGGAGGACATTAGCATGGATTTCGTGGAAGGATTACCTGCGTCTAACGGGTTTACAGTGATAATGGTGATTGTAGATCGACTTTCAAAATATGCCCACTTTGTTCCTATGCGGCACCCATTTACTGCTGCAAGTGTAGCTCGAGATTTTGTAGCCAACGTTGTCCGCTTGCATGGTATCCCTTCAACCATTGTAAGTGATCGTGATAAAATTTTCATAAGTTCCTTTTGGCAAGCTCTATTCAAGCTGCAAGGGTCGGTTTTATGCATGAGTTCTAGCTATCATCCGCAGACGGATGGACAAACAGAAGTTGTCAATCGGATTCTGGAACAATACTTGCGTTGTTTTGTTTGTGACAAGCCAAAAAAATGGGTGGATTGGCTACCGTGGGCGGAATATAGCTATAATACTTCAGTTCACACTTCCACCAAGCTGATTCCTTTTCAGGTTGTTTATGGACGGCTGCCTCCAAAAATCTTGCCGTATGTTCCAGGAACGACTAAGGTTCAAGCTGTCGAAGACTACCTTCAAGACCGTGATCGGATGCTGAAAACCTTACGAGCCAACCTCTTCAAAGCTCAAGACCGTATGAAGCATTTTGCGGACCAACGCCGTCGTGAATTGGAATTTGAGGTAGGGGATCATGTTTATGTTAAACTACAGCCATATAGACAGTCAAGTGTGGTCTCCCGAACATCAGCTAAGTTAAGTCCGCGTTTTTTTGGCCCTTACAAAATTCTTGCTAAGGTAGGAAAGGTTGCATATCGGATTGAATTACCTCCTGGTTCCTTAATTCACGATGTGTTTCATGTGAGTTTGTTACGGAAAAGAGAAGGCCCTGTCCCGGAACCGATCCCACCTCCTGTCAACGAACCTGTCCAGTTACAGGTGGCACCTCAACCAGAGGGTATCTTGGAAGAACGAGTCGTGCAGAAAGGGAAATATCGGCCAAAAACAGAGATTTTGGTTAAATGGGTTGGTCAATCAAGGGAAGATGCAACATGGGAAGATAAATGGCGTTTTTCCCGTACTTACCCTCAGTTTCACCTTGAGGACAAGGTGATTTCAAGTTGGGTGGATTGTTATGATGCTAACTAATGGGTGGTGGATTTCTTTCTTTAAAATAGTCTTAGAAGTAGTTGTGCTCTTTCTTTGAAATAGTCTTAGACGTAGTTGCGCGGAAATAAAGGAGATAATGGGGATGCCCACGTTTCCATTTACGGTTATTAGGCCACGTTTCATTTGCAGTTATTTTATTAGAAGTAGTTTACATTTTTCCTTTAAATTGTAATGTCAGCTTTCAGAAAGGAGGGGAAAAAATTGCCCCAATCTCTCTTGTTACTTCTTCTTCATCTCTTTTCTAAATTTCTTTGACCAGAGGGTCAGCCGTAGACCACCTAGCACCAACACAGACAGATAAAGACCAAATGACTCCTAACATTTTGAACAGCAATTAAAAAGATAGACAACAACATTATTACTTAATTAATTAATTAGCTACTCAGACAATTGGAATTTCTGCAACTTCGTTGTCATCGTCAACAAAAAACAAAAACTATACAGCCAATAATACGAGGCTTTGGATGGCCAACAGGTAAAATGAAAGCTTTAACTTTTGTGTTCTCTTTCTCTATTATTTCCTTTGCTTCCTTCCCATCCTTCCCTACAAGTTCTGGCGATCTAATCTTTCCTGTATATACATACACAAACATGGAAAAAAAAATAAAAAATAGAGATATAATTAATAAAAGCTTCTATATACTACACCTTTGTCAATAATTTTGTAATATCGAGTATATTTTAATGGAATCTATACAATGGTTTACATTTTCTTTTGAACCGTAGGCAAGACCGGCTCTAAGGTGTTAAAAAAGGACATGTGCCTTAGGACCCCAAATTTGAGGAGCTTAATTTTTTTCTTAGCAACAATAAGTTATATGTTTTTCTAAGAAAGAAATATTAAAAGAAGTTTGACACAATTAAATCGCAGATAAAGCTAAAAATGATTAGTTTTATTATCAATTTAAAAAAATATATTTGAATATAAAAATTAGTATTAACAACTTTGCATCCCAATAAATTAGAGGTATAGGCTTCTAAAAGTAATTTATAATATTGAGTATATTTTAATGGAATCTATACAATGATTCGCATTTTTCTAGAACCGTAGGCAAGGCTGATTCTAAGGTGTTAAAAAAAGGCACAAAAAAAGGCATGTGCCTTGGGCTCCCAAAATATGAGGAGCTCAATTTTTTCCTAAGCAATAATAAGTTATATGGTTTTTTTTAGAAGGTAAAATAATTTTGTAGATCCTTATATTTGTTTAAATTTGTAAAGTGAATAACTCTACGTATACTTTTGTCATCTGAATCCCCCTTAACTTATTAAAATATAATATTTTAGATTCTTCTGATTGTTGACCAAGCTTATGTGGCATGGAAAAGGCTGAGTTGGATAAAACGTGACTATAAGAGCGTGGGTGCGAGTGGAAATTATTTTAACAAATTAAAATAATTTTAAAAATTAAAAAAAAAAAAAAAAGGTCATCCCCATCGCACCAGCGTCCCTCCCCAACACCCCCAATGCACTAGCCCCCCCTCCCCGGCACCACCAACAGGCCTCCCGAACCCCTCTTCCTCCGCACCAGCCCCACCCCCCAAATCAAAAAAAACTTGAGTCACTTTTTAATAATTTTTTTTAAAATGTCCTCTCTCATTCAACCTTTTCATATTTTTTTAGGATTAAAATTTAAATTTGAATTGAAAGTGAGTGATAATGGATATTGAAAAATTAGTGAAATTCATGGATAAGCTTGAAAAAGCTTAAAGTTTTTGTGGATTTGTTAAAGATATTCAAATTTAAAAATTGAAAATTCATTATATCTGTATATATGAATTTATAGTTGAAAATTTAAATTAGTTGGAGAGGAATTTCAATTATTTGGAATGAATTTGATGCTTAATTTGTGAGCAAATATAAGAACATGATTATTTAAACTTTTCTACAATTTGTAAAAGTTGTTTATTTATTTTAATATTTAATTTCTTATGTGGCATTTAAAAATGACGTGAAATTTAATGTAACATTTAAAACTGAAGTGAAAGCTGACATGGAGGCAATTGTGTTACACACACCGAAATAGGATTTAAAATGTTCAGTTTTATTGAGTTGAGGGAATCGGATGACAAAAAGTGTAGGTCGAGGTGTTCACTTTACAAACCCGGACAAGTATAAGGATCCACGAGACCATTTTATTATTCTAAGAAAGAACTACTCCCTCCATTTCACAATAAGTGAATTGTTGGAGCAATTTTAGTGTTTCAAAATAAGTGAATGGTTCACAATTTAAGGTAAATGTTAGAATTTTTTTTTAAAATTTACCCTCCATTAAATGTGCATTGGGAGCGATGTATCATGTGTCTTTGTTTCTTTAAGAGGGTAAAAATGGAAAAACTTGATAAATTTATGTCTTTGCTTTTTTTTTTCTTAACATGTGTGCCAAAATCCAATAATTAACTTATTGTGGAACGAAGAAAGTATTAAAAGTTTGATACAAGTAAATCTCAGGAAAAGCTAAAAATAAATTAGCTATATTATCAATTTTAAAAAAATTATTTGAATACAGAAGTTATTAACAACTTTGTATCTGAAAGAGTTAGAAGTATAGACTTCTAAAAATATGTTGATTAAAGTTTAATTTCTTCTTTCGATTTTAAACTTTCGGTCACTAATATACTCGAGCAGCACTAACCATAGGCATTAAAAGGCACATGCATAATTCCTACTGTACACAATTAATTTGGTGTAATTTATTGCAACAGATAATTTACTTTATTTTTTCAAGTTAATATATTATTAGTCGTAGTTATTATGAAATGTTACTACTTACTAGTATATGTTTAGTTGACTTCAAAGTGAACTCGTTACTCGTATTTTATAGAAGTTGAAAGATAAAGAGTCATACGATCACAAAGAGGAAAATGGCGTGATGCTTCCACTTCAATTTCTTTTGCCATTGGAAGCTCTATGACTTCGGTTAGCCCATCATTTGCTGTGACTATCGCATCTTGTGCAACGATAGGCTAGAAATCTATCAAAATAATTATTTCATAAAAAGTTTTGTCAGTTTTCTTTTATAACGTTCTCTACATGTCATTTTAATTAAATATAATAGTAAAATGTGTTTGAGAAAGATGCTAACATGATGCTAGAAGCAAGAAAGAAACATGAGCTAACTTGACACAAATCCAGTGCCAGACCCAAGTTTTCAAGGTGTAGGGAATCGAACCCAAATCCCTGGACATAAAAGTAACACCTCAAGTCATTGCGCCCAACCATGTGTTGGTTCTCTAGGTGCATTTTAAGATATTATATCATTTATTCTGTATTTCTTATATAATTACACCTAATTTATGTCGAGTTTAGTGGATGCCGAAGCACCCGAAAAATACACGTGGGTCCACCCTGCACAAATCTTTATCTCCATATATTATTGCCTTGTCTTGTAGAAGAGAAAACAACTATTAAGAAAATGTTATGAAAATTATTGTAGAAGTCCATTCATCATCCAACTTATTAATGGATCATCCACCTTGTTAGTGGAAAAACTTTTATCTTCCTTTTTAGGCTATAAATAGTTATTCCATAGTCTTCATTTTGTAACAAGAAGAAAAGAAGACATAGGTGAAAATACTATATATATACAAAAATTCTCTTGTTTCATTTCCATATATATTGGGCTACTTTTGGTTTAATTTATAATACGTTATCAACATGAGTCTTTGTAACACCCTTTCGACGATATTTAAAAGTTAGTATTTAATTTTCTTAAATAATGTCTAATATTTCCAAACGTGAATTTAGTGTCCTAGATATATCAGGCAAAACTTATATGTCCTGGACACTAGATGCAGAAATACATTTAAATGCAATGGATCTGGCAGACATCATAAAAAATGATAATAAGGTATCGAATCAAGACAAAGCCAAGGCCATGATATTTCTTCATCATCATCTTGACGAAGGTTTAAAAATGGAATACCTCACAATTAAAGATCCCCTCGTATTGTGGAACAATTTAAAAGAAAGATACGACCACCTGAAGATGGTCATTCTTCCACAAGCTCGTAATGAATGGACCTATTTGAGGCTTTAGGACTTTAAAAATGTAACTGAATATAATTTTGCGATGTTTAGAATTAAATCGCAGTTTAATTTATGTGGGGAAAGTATCACAGATCACGACATATTAGAGAAAACATTCTCTACTTTTCCTGCCTCGAGTATGCTCCTGCAGCAGCAGTACCGAGAAATGGAATTTAAAAAATATTCTAAATTAATTGCTCATCTTCTTGTTGTTGAACAACATAATGAGCTTTTAATAAAAAATAATGAAAGTAATGCTACAAATTTTCACCCAAATAGGCATGAAAGAAGTCCTGACCCCAGTTGTGGTCATGGTCGAGGTCGAGGTCGTGGGTGTGAAAGGTATTTTAATCAGGGTGATTGCCTTACAATAAACAATGAAACTCTTGAAGTAGCGCCAAGGACGAACTCTGAAAGTAGATGTTATCGATGTGGAGGAAAGGGACACTGGACGCGTACCTATCGTATGCCAAAATATATGGTAAAACTCTATCAAGCATCCCTAAAGAAACCAGAAAATGATGTTGAAACAAACTTCCTCCTTGAAGATAATGTTGAGTCCATGGACCTGGAAGTTTCAGATTTTTTTGTCATTCCTAAAGAACATGTAAATCACCCTGTAGGTGATGACTGTAAAATGGTCTAATTATATTAATTTTCTGTTAAAGTTAAATTAGGTTATGTTTCTATTATTAATATTTTACTAATCTTGCATATAAATAAAGTTTATATAATATGTTATGTTCTAGTTATATTATAATATTTATTTTTTTATATTTTTATTTTGAATAAAATATGGATACTCCTCAAATCTTATTTGGATCGATAATCGATCATGACGATATTTGTGTAATTGCTAGTGGAACAATGCACGCAATATTTAAAGATGAAAAATAATTTTACCACTTACTTAGAAAAAGAGCAAATGTTACAACGATTGCTGGTAATTCAAAATTAATCGAAGACTCCGAAAGAGCTACTATATTTTTTCCTAAGGGGACAAAATTAGTTATAGAAGATGCATTGTTCTCTTCTAAATTCCCAAGAAACTTATTGAGTTTTAAAGATATTCGCAGAAATGGATATCATGTTGAGACAATAAATGAAATGAATGTCGAATATCTTGGCATTACCAAGAATGTCTCTGGTCATAAACAAATGTTGGAGAAATTACTAGTTTTTTCTTCCGGCTTATACTATGCCGAAATTAGTACAGCTAAAGAACACTCTATCGTAAACCAGAAGTTTACAGATATAAATACATTTGTACTTTGACATGATCGAATAGGCCATCCTAGATCAATTATAATGAGGCAAATCATTTAAAATTCAGGGCATCCATTAAAGAACCTAAAGATTCTTACACCGGATGAATTTTCATGTGCTGTTTGTTATCAAGACAAACTGATAACTAGGCCATCACCACTAAAATTTACTATCGAATCCCCTCTATTTTTAGAACGTATATATGGGGATATATCTGGGCCTATTCACCCACCTAGTGGGTCATTTAGATATTTTATGGTCCTAATAGATGCATCTTCAAGATGGCCACATGTGTGCCTCTTGTTATCTCGAAACTTGACGTTTGCAAAATAATTGGCACAAATAATACGATTAAGGGCGTAATTCCCAGATTATCCTATTAAGGCTATTCGCCTAGATAATGCTGGAGAATTTACATCCCAAGCTTTTGATGATTATTGTATATTAGTGTAGGACTCCACGAAATTTTAAGTCTAATTCAGCTCCTTAAAACTCTACCAAAGACCCAACACTTAGAAAATTTTAGCTAAGTGTTAAGGACTTAGTCTCATTTTAAGACTATGAACTTCGAGGATTTATTTCACAACTTTCCCGACCTCAGATATTTGATTTTCAAGCTGATTCATGATGGGGCAAGTCAATAGTACATCTCGGGTGAGTTTCAGTATTTTTGGAATAGCATAAGGGCATGTGTGGGTTTCAGAAATAGTAGCTCGGGGTGATTAGCCCGCGTCGCCCTGCCTATCCTAGTGCTCTAAGTAGAGCCACGCCCTGCCTATCCCGACGCTCTAAGTAGAGCCGCGCCCTGCCTATCCCGGTGCTCTAAGTGGGGCGGCACCTTGCTTAGTTCGGCTGGACAATTTTTATGCAGTCCAGCCCCGTATTTTCAAGGGATAAGGGGTCAATTTTCCACTCCTATATAGCCCTAAAACACGAGATTCAGTCATACTTTACCAACATATACTAGTTTTCTCTTAAGAACAAGTATTAGGGTTCTTAGTTGCAGATCCAAAACTCAAGGATTCCACCGTCAATCTTCTTCAAGTCAAGAACTAAGGTACGTTAGATGTTGATTCATGGGTCCCTTCCACCCATGAAACTCAAAAATTCTTTTTGAATTATAAAGATTGTGTATTTATAATTTCCATGATTATGATTGAATTGGAATTTATGTCCGTGTTGTTGTTGAGTTATAATTCATGTTTTAGACTATAAGTTGCAAGTTTTGATCCTAACATGTGATGATTGGCATGATATTCATGATAAACCCTTCAAATTGCATGTTGATTGATGTTGCGATGTTATTAGATGTTTTGTTTGTTGTATAGCCAAAGCATGCTCCGTATATGTTTGATTAAAATGCCAAGGTGAATGAAGTAGTGCCATTATAGCATGTTAATATGAAATCCTCATTTATGTTCAAGATAATGCATGTTAAGTATTTGTTGAAAGTCTTTGATGAATGAATTGAGAGACATTAGTATGCATGCCTATTCATGTGCAAGTTTATGATTTCCAAATGCATGAAGAGATGTTTCATTGATAGTATTATGAATGATAGAATGTTTTCATGTTGTTCAAGAATTGTCATGTCTTATTTCTATTTATGCTATCGAGTCTTGGGGGTATTTAATACCCGATAATTTAGCTGTGTGCCTAGAGCCAATGTCAGTTATATTACTCTTTATCACGTCATGATCAGTAGTAGTCTTAGTCAGTTACAGAATTCAGTAGAACTCAGTCATCTTCATGACTTAGGAAAATTTAGTAATCTCAGTAGCATTCCAGTTCAGTTCAGTAATCAATTTAGAACTTAGTAGTATTCCATCAGTCAGCGGAACTCAGTGAACTTAGTTCAACTCAGTTAATCAGTATGATCAGTAACAGATTTAGCCTAGTTTAGTACAGTCTAAAGAATTAGTTCAGTTTCTATTCAGTTGGGAGTAAGATTCAGCACTGATCGAGGGCAGGGATGAAGACTTCCCCATCAGTTAGGCAGAGTCGTTTGTAGCAGTCCCTATACTCCAAAACTACGTAGCCAGCACGGGATGAGGAGTCACCCGTCAAACTAAGGCTTGACTACCTCCCAGGAGTCACTCGTCAGATTAGGCTTGACTTTCTGTTCAGGTCACCCGTCAGATAGGATTGACTACAATAGTTGTCTTTACCCGTGGCACGGTACTGATACCCTTTCAACTGGGGTTACAGTTTTGACCCAAATGAGCTAGAAAGGGCATGTCGATTAGATGATTACTTCCCATAATATCAGTCTCAGTCTCAGTAATCGAACTCAGTTCAGTTATACAGAACCAGGACTGTCAGATACAGTCACTCAACTCAGTAAGGAACTTAGATAGTTCTACATCACAAACTCTAGAGATCACCCACTAGATAGGCCTGATCTATGATTCAGTTAATTAGTATTAGTATTAGCAGATTTAGAGATCACCCACTAGATAGGCCTAATCTCAAGAGTCACCCATTTGATAAGGCTCGACTCTACAATAGTTATCAGTAATACAGTATCAGCTCAGATATCAGTTATCAGTAGTTCAACTATTAGAAATCAGTATTAAGCATCAATATGATTTTAGTTATAGTTTATCCATTCATGCCTGTATCCTCATACATCATACTCATGTTCAGTAGTTACATATTCTCTTTGTATATTTATCCAGCTTATACATATCACTCAGTCAATATGAACCCTTGCATTTAGCCTTACCTCATCTAGCATACTAGTACATTCCCACATACTGATGCATACTTTTCTATGCCATGGTGTCTTATACCATAGGTTCAATCGTACGAGATCTCAAGCACCCATAGCAGTTCAAATTTAGCCAGTAGAAATAGACTTAGCAGTGAGTTCTCATCATTCGAGGATAATCCTTATTTCATTATTGCATTAGATTCAGTATTTCAGCAGATGGAGTTAGTTGGGGACTTGTCCCAACAACTCCTTATTCAGACAGTTTAGAGGCTTTTTTAGGCTAGAGTTTTTCAGATAGATGTTCAGTTTTGCTATTTTGATACTTTCTTCAGTTGTATTTTAGTTTTGAATCTTATGGCAAGTTTTCGCTAATTTTTTGTATTTTTTTCCAGTATATTATTCAGTGCTTAGTTACAGATATCAGTCATGGGTTAGCTTGTGGTCCTTTAGAATTATGAGCATCGTGTAGCATCCAAGGTTTAGAATTTTTGGCATTACAAACTTGGTATCAGATCCTAAGGTTTAACAGCATTCTAGGAAGCCTGCATCTAGTAGAGTCTTGTGCATGGGTGTGTTGCACACCATATTTATTTACAGGAGGCTATAAGATGTTTCTGGAATAGTTTGTTTCCCTTCTTTCAGTATTCATGTTGTGCGAGTGAGCATGAGCTTAAGTTAAATTCCCAGTCTAATTCATTTCTTTCTTTCTTATACAGAATATACCTCCTCGCAGTACTAATGCCCATAGAAATAATAATCATCCACCTCAGCCCGTAAATATTTTAAATATGAATGTTTCACATGTAGAGTTTTGGGCAGCTTTTTAGGCACTAGCCTAAGCTATGACAATTAATGTTCAGGGTAACCATCAAGATGCAGCCCCACCTTAGTAAGATGGGGATTAGTCGTAGCCAGAATTAGATATTTTATGAGAATGAACCCACCAAAATTCTTTGGGTCAAAGGCAGATGAGGACCCACAGCTTTATCTTGATGAGGTAAAGAAGATCATCCAAGTTATGCTTATTTCTAAAGAAGAGAGTGTACAATTGGCATCCTATAGGCTGAAGGATATTGCTAATGATTGGGTAGTGATATGGAAGAAGAGTAGAGGGGAGGATGCAACTTCCATGACTTGGCAGGTGTTTCAGGATGCACTCTTAGACAAATTTTTCCCACTAAAGATGAGAAAAACTATGATAGAAGAGTTCATGAACCTGAGGCAGGGATCTACGGCAGTAAATAAGTATTACCTCAAGTTCAACCAGTTGTCTAAGTATGTCCCTGACCAGATGCCTGACCCTAGATCAAGCATGAGTAAGTTTGTGACCGGTGTGTCTGGGTTGGTAGTTAAGGAGTGTAGGATTGCTATGGTCAATAGAGACATGGATCTTTCTAGATTTATGATGCACACTCAGCAGATTGAGGCAGAAAAAGCTAAAGAAAGAGAGAGAAAATAAGAGAGCCAGAATAGGTAGTTTTAGTTTTTCTCAGCTAGGGTCACAAGGTGGTAACATTCTCAGTATAGTCAGAAGTTTTCAGTTCCAGTTCCATCTTTTCCTAGTGCATTAGTACCAAAGTCCAGGAATGGCAGTCATAATGGGACACTAGGATCCAATGCCCAGAGTAGTGCAAGCAGTGTTCGTACTAATTCGCTTTGTGAAAAGTGTGGTAGAAATCACCTAGATGTGTGTAGAGCAGGCAGCCATGTATGTTTTGGATATGGTAAGCCAGGCCACAGGATACGGGAGTGTAGAGTTCTAGCTCAGAGGGGTATAGATTCATGTCAGTAGGGCATCACTTCCAGTACCACTAGTGGTCAGCGTCAGAATAGATTCTATGCACTTCAGACTCATCAGGAAAGTTCCCCTAACAAAGATTCAGGTACGTTAAGAGTTTTTCATCTTCATGATATGATTTGTAAGATCCATTACTTTCTTAATTTTTCAGCATGAGTTAGTCGGCAGAGCCAGCAAGTCAGTTTAGTAGCTAGGCAGTCAGATTTGTATGGTTTGTTTTTTCATCTTTCCATCTAGCCATACTATCAGAAATCACAGGAATGTAACTATTCCAAGATAGAACATCTTAGTAGATGTGAGTTCAGCTTAGTTCATGTGTCATGCATTAGTTTCAGATCCCAGATGTTTAGTCACAATTCAGTTTGTAGGTGTCTTGTACATCGCCCCAGTATCTTAGTAAAGTAAGAATTCTTAGAGGGACATAGTGTCCCAAGGGGGAGATACCCTATGACTCCTCGATGCTTTCATGTCCTTAAAGTCATTTAGTTTTATGATCAGATTTTTCTTACAGTTATCGTTGTATATTCAGTCATGCATTCAAGAGTTAGTTCAGCCAGATATTCGTGCATTAGATATGCATGTTTAGTAGGAGAAACTCAGCTTAACAGTAATTTCAGCCATACATTCATGAGTCAGTTATTCATGCATCAGCTATGCATGCTCGGTATAAGAATTCAGTCATGTACTCATACATCAGATATATATGTTCAATATGAAATTTCAGTGTATCAGAAGCTCCAATCATATAGTCATGTTTTAGATGTTCATGTCCAGTAAGTAAGGTCAGTCTATCAGAAATCTTAGCTTAGTCGGTCCTATTTGAGGACGAATGTTCCCAAGAGAGAGATATTGTAAGACCCCACAAAATTCTAAGTCTAATTTAGTTCCTTAAAGCTCTACAAAGGACCCTACACTTAGAAAATTTTAGCGAAGTGTTAAGGACTTAATCTCATATTAAGACTCCAAACTTCAAAGATTTATTTCGTGACCTTCCTGACCTCGAAAATTTAATTTTCAAGTTGATTAATGATGGAGAAATTCAATAGTACATCTCGGGTGAGTTTTAAGATTTTTGGAATAGCATAAGGACGTGTTTGGATTTCATAAACAGTAGCTCGGGGCGATTAGCCCACGTCGCCCTGCCTATCTCGTCGCTCTAAGAAGGGCAGCGCCCTGCCTATCCCGGCACTCTAAGTGGGGCGGTGCCTTGCTTAGTATGGCTGGGCAATTTTTCTGCAGTCTAGGCCATATTTCCAAGGGAAAAAGGGTTAATTTTCCACCCCTATATAGCCCTAAAATACGAGATTCAGCCATATTTCACCAATATATACTAGTTTTCTCCCAAATTCTCTCAAGAACAAGCATTAGGGTTCTTAGTTGAAGATCCAAAACTCAAGGATTCCACCGTCAATCTTCTTCAAATCAAGAACTAAGGTATGTTAGATGTTAATTCATGGGTCCCTTCCACCCATGAAGCTCAAGAATCCTTTTCGAATTATAAAGATTGTGTATTTATGATTTCCATGATTATGATTGAATTTGAAGTTTATGTCCGTGTTGTTGTAGAGTTATAATTTATGTTTTAGACTATAAGTTGCAAACTTTTATCCTAGTCTGTGTGATTGACATGATATTCATAATAAACCCTTCAAATTGCATGTTGATTGATGTCCATGTTATTAGATGTTTCGTTTGTTGAATAGCCAAAGCATGCTCCCCATATGTTTGAATAAATGCCAAGGTGAATTAAGTAGTGCAATTATAGCATGTTAATATAAAATCCCCATTTATGTACAAGATAATGCATGCTAAGTGTTTATTGAAAGGCTTTGATGAATGAATTGCGAAACATTAGTATGCATACCTATTCATGTGCAAGTTTATGATTTTCAAATGCATGAAGAGATGTTTCGTTGATAGTATTGTGAATGATAGAATGTTGTCATGCTGTTCAAGAATTTTCATGTATTATTTCTATTTATGCTATCGAGTCCTGAGGGTATTTTAATACCCGATAATTTAGTTGTGTGCCTAGAGTCAGTGTCAGTCATAGTACTCTCAGTCACATCATGATCAGTAGTAGTCCAGTTACAGAATTCAGTAGAACTCAGTCAGCTTCATGACTTAGGAAAATTCAGTAATCTTAGTAGCATTCTAGTTCAATTCAGAACTCAGTAGTATTCGGTCAGTCAACGGAACTCAGTGAACTCAATTCAACTCATTTAATCAGTACAATCAGTAACAGATTCAGCCCAGTCCAGTATAGTCTAAAGAATCAATTCAGTGTCTATTCAGTTGGGAGTAAGATTCAGCACCGAGCGAGGGCAGGTATGACGGCTTCCCCGTTAGTTAGGCAAAGTCATTAGTAGCAGTTCATGTACTCTAGAACTGCGTAGCCAGCGCAGGATGGGGAGTCAACCATCAGACTAAGGCTTGACTACCTCCCAGGAGTCACCCGTCAGATTAGGCTTAACTTCTTGTTCAGGTCACCCATCAGATAGGGTTGACCACAATAGTTGTCTTTACCCATGGCATGATACTGTTATAGGCTGGACTCCAAATGAGCTAGAAGGGACATATAGGTTATATGACTACTTCCCACAATTTCGGTCTCATTCTCAGTAATAGAACTCAGTTCAGTTATACAGAACCATAACTGTCAGATACAGTCACTCATCTCAGTTAGAAACTTAGATAGTTCTACAAATTCAGTATCACTATATCCAGAGATCACCCACTAGATAAGCCTGATCTCAAATTCAGTCAATTAGCATCAGTATTAGCAGATTCAGAGATCACCCGCTAGCTAGGCCTGATCTCAAGGGTCACCCGTTAGATAAGGCTCGACCCCATAGCAGTTATCAATAATACAGTATTAGTAAGCTCAGATATCAGTTATCAGTAGTTCAGCTATTAGAACTCAGTATTCAGCATCACTACGATTTCAGTTATAGTTTATACATTCATGCATGTATCCTCATTCATCATACTCATGTTCAGTAGTTACAAATTCTCTTTGTATGTTTATCCAGCTTATACATATCATTCATTCAGTATTGTTCATGCATATGAACCCTTGCATTTAGCCTTACCTATTTAGCATACCAGCATATTCACACGTACTGAAGTATACTTTCCTGTGCTATGGTGTCCTATACTATAGGTTCAGACGCACGGGATCTCTAGCACCCATAGCAGTTCAGATTTATCCAGCAGCAGTAGACTTAGCAGTGAGTCCTCATCATTCGAGGATTACCCTTATTTTATTATTGTATTAGATTCAGTATTTCAGCAGACGGAGTTAGTTGGGGACTTGTCCCATTAAATCCTTATGCAGACAGTTTAGAGGCTTTTTCAGACTAGAGTTTTTCAGACAGATGTTCAATTTTAGTATTTTGATACTTTATTTAGTTGTATTTTTGTTTTGAAACTTTTGGCAAGTTTTCACCAATTTTTTGTATTTTTTTACAGTACAATACTCAGTTATAGATATCAGTCATGGGTTAGCTTGTGGACCTTTAGGATTGTGAGCACCTGTAGCATCCAGGGTTTAGAATTCGAGCGTTACAGTTACTTGATATAAAAGTTGAACATCCTGTTGCTCATGTTCATACTCAAAATGGCCATGTTGAGTCATTTATTAAGAGCCTACAATTGATAGCAAAACCATTTCTAATTAAAAAAATTGCCTACTACTATTTGGGGTCATGCTATTTTACATGCAGCATCACTTGTTCGTCTCAGGACAACTCATTATAATAAATACTCCCCATTACAATTGGTTCTGGGTCATGAGCCAAATATTTCTCATCTACGAATTTTTGGATGTGTTGTATATGTGCCAATTGCACCACCTCAGCATACTAAGATGGGGCCCATAGAAGGTTAGGAATATATGGGGTTTGATTGACCCTCTATAACGCTACCTTAAACCATTGACAAGAGATTTATTTACTACTTGATTTGTAGATTGTCGATTTGATGAAATAAATTTTCCTCAATTAAGGGGAGAAAAACGTGAACTTAAAAGAGAAATTACGCGGAAAGTTTCATCATTATCTCATTTTGATCCACGTACCCCCATATGTGAAAGTGAGATTCGAAAGATCATTCACTTACAGAAATTAGCAAATCAAATGTCAAATGCTTTTACTGATTTGAAAAGGATAACCAAGTCACATATCCCTACAACGAATATTCCTGTCCGAATTGAAGTTCCAAAAGAACAATCTTCTAAAGTCATAGCTTCTGAATCCCAAGCACTCCTGAAGCGTGGCTGACCATTGGGTTCAAAGGATAAAGATCCTAGAAAAAAAAGTGTGAAAAATGATAAAGATAGTATTATAAAAGATTCTCCTAAACAGACTCAAAATCTGATTAATCCTGATATTCCTAAAGAAATCAGTGAACCCGAGACTCAGTGAATGAAGAACTTCAATAAGTTCTACTAATGATGAGGTAAATTTAGATTGATCAAAAATTATGGCCGATAATGTTTTTGCATATAATGTTGCACTAAATATCATGCAAGACAATGAGGACCTTGAACCTCTATCTGTCGAAGAATGTCGACGAAGAAAAGATTGGCCAAAATAGAAAAAGGCAATTCAATTAGAATTGAATTCACTTGCTAAATGGGAGGTTTTTGGACCTGTAGTCCAAACCCCAGATGGTGTAAAACTAGTCGGCTATAAATAGGTCTTCGTACGTAAAAGAAATAAGAAAAATAAAATTGTAAGATACAAGGCATACCTCGTTGCACAAGGTTTCTCTCAAAGACACGGCATTGACTATGAAGCATCATATTCACCTATCATGGATGCAATAACTTTTCGATACCTCATCGGTTTAGCTGTACAGAAAAATCTTGAAATTCATCTAATGGATGTGATTACAGCTTATCTTTATGGTTCACTTGATAATGACATTTACATGAGAATCCCATAAGGATTAAAAATGTGTGAAGCATATAGTTCAAAGTCTCGATAATTATATATTCAATCAGATTACAAAGATCGTTGTATGGTCTAAAATCATCAGCGCGTATGTGGTATAATCGCCTGAGTATTTAAAAAATGAAGGATACATAAATAATGTTATTTGTTCTTGTATTTTCATTAAGAAAATGGTGTCAGGGTTTGTCATACTCGCTATTTACGTGGATGATATAAATCTCATCAGGACTCTAAAAGATGTCCAAAATGCAATCGAATATCTAAGAAATAATTCAAAATGAAAGATCTTGGAAAAACAAAACTTTATCTTGGTCTGCAAGTTGAACATTTAGCAGACGGAGTCTTCACCTACCAAACAGCCTATACCCAGAAGATTTTGAAATATTTTTACATGGACAAACCATATCCATTAAGTACTCCAATGGTTGTTCGATCACTTGATGTAAGTAAAGATCCATTCCGACCTCTGGAAAAGGGTGAAGAGATTCTTGGTCCCGAAGTACCATATCTCAGTGCTATTGGTGCATTTATGTACCTTGCTAATGCTACAAGACCGGATATAGCATTTTCTGTTAATTTACTAGCAAGGTATAGTTCTTCCCCTACGCGAAGACACTGGAACAAAATTAAGCATATATTGAGGTACCTAAAAGGGACTATTGATATGGGTCTATTTTATACTAACAAAGCTAGTTGAAATCTTGTTGGTCATGCAGATGCAGGTTATTTATCTGACCCACATAAAGCACGGTCCCAAACAGGCTATGTGTTTACATGCGGAAGTATTGTAATATCATGGAGATCGACAAAGCAGTCCATCGTTGCTACTTCTTCTAATCATGTTGAGATAATTGCAATCTATGAAGCAAGTAGAGAATACATATGGCTGAGATTAGTAGTACATTTCATCAAAGAAAGATGTGGCTTGAAGCTCGATATCAAGGTACCCACAATTATATTTGAAGACAATGCATCATGCATAGCTCTACTAAAAGGAGACTTTATCAAGGAAGATAAACGAAGCACAATTTGCCAAAGTTATTTTTCACGCACGATCTTCAGAAGAATGGTGGTATTGATGTGCAGCAGATCCATTCCTCTGACAATCCAACAGATTTGTTCACCAAATCTTTATCAACTTCAACCTTTGAGAAGATGGTACATAAGATTGGAATGCGAAGACTGAATAAGTTGAATCGAGGTCTTCTTCAGGGGGAGTAAGAATATGTGTTATACTCTTTTTTCCTTAATCAACATTTTTATCCCACTAATTTTTCCTGATAAGGTTTTTAATGAGGCATCACTCAAATGTGTATTCAATAGAATTTTCTTTACATGGACTTCTATGGGGGAGTGTTAGGAAAATTATTGTAGAAGTCCATTCATCATCCAAATTATTAAGGATCATCCACCTTGTTAGTGGAAAAACTTTTATCTTCCTTTTTAGGCTATAAATAGCCATGCCATAGTCTTCATTTTGTAACAAGAAAAAAATAAGACATAGTTGAAAATACAATATATATATATATATATATATATATATATATATATATAAAATTCTCTTGTTTCATTTCCATATATGTTGGTCTACTTTTGGTTTAATTTATAACAGAAAAATCAAAGTTGTGATGTGTATTGTTAGATTCATTAGGGGGTTATTTATAGGGAGTTATTTTGAGCCTCCATTTAATTTATATATCTACTTGTGGAGCCTTCCGTTAATATGTACTTCCTCTGTTCCATTTTATCCGTTCTAAATTGGGATGGCACAACTATTAAGAAAAATAATAAATAACATGGCTAGTTTATCATAGTATCCCTATTAAATGGTGTTTACATATTAATTTAAAGAAAAAGTTATTAATGCAAAGGGTAAAACATGGAAAAATAATTATCTTATCTTGATAAGTAAAAAAGGACAAATAAAATGAAAAACCAGATTAGAAAATTTGGGACAAGTAAAACGGGACGGAGGGAGTATATCAACTTGTGAAGCCTTCATTTAATTTTATGTTTGCAGATATTTGCTTGTCTAACAAACATATTTTACGTTCTACAATTTGAAGAGAAGGGACAATAAGGTCTTTTCATTTAAAGCCAATAGACAAATTTATTATCTTTTAATATTGTATAAATTGCAAAGTTTGAGATGATTTTATGCATTTATTTAGGTTGATTTTTTTCAATTCATTTAAGAGTAGATGGTTCAGATTTTACCTCGTACACTTTAGTTGAATTATCTAATGGTCCAAATAAAATTGTCCAACATCAAACATTTTTTTATTGAAGTTGTGGTTTTAGCCTAGTTAAATTTCGAT
This sequence comes from Capsicum annuum, assembly GCF_002878395.1. NCBI lineage: Eukaryota > Viridiplantae > Streptophyta > Magnoliopsida > Solanales > Solanaceae > Capsicum > Capsicum annuum. The sequence continues at coordinate 16,241,574 of NC_061113.1, read as the reverse complement.
AAATTAAATTTCGTGTGAGGCCAATGGAATTGATTCGTTAAATTTCAAGGGGTCATTTCGTACGTAAATAAAATTATCTTAGATTATAATTCTGAGATTATAATTCCTGGATTATTTTTTATCAGATAAAAGGTGATATAAAATAGTCTCATGATTGATGAGATAAGATGGGTTATACCGAGACTAAATTTGGTACTATTAGTTTAATTATGTTTGGTTGATGGTATAACTTAGTTCTAAAATAAAGTTATATCATCAATCGAATATCGTATAAATTTTATTCATAAAATATCTCAAATTTATTCCTGAGATATCGTCCTATCAAACAACAAGTATTCTAACAACCACATGTTATACATTGTACAATTTGAAAATAAGGGACAATATGATTTCTTCAGTTAAAGCCAGTAAGTAGGGAAATATATATATATATATATATAAGTGAAAGAGGACAGTAAAAATTGAATTCACGTTTGGGAGACACCCAATATAACCACCAGGGCATTTAATTATGTATTCTAAAGATAAAATTTGGTATTAGTTTTATCAATGTTTGATTGATCGTATAGATGAATTACGGGATAAAGTTATACCATCAATCAAATATGGTATAAATATTATTTACGAAACATCTCAAACAATTTGAAGATAAGGGACAATACGGTCTTTTCAGTTAAAGCTAGTAATTAGGGGAAAATATTATTATTTAATCTATATGTGTGTGTGTGTGTGAATTACATATGGAAAGTGAAGAGGGACAGTAAAAATTGAATTCACGTTTAGTAAGTGAGAAACACCTAGTAAAACTATGACGACGTTCAGTTATGTATTCTGAAGACTAAATTTGATATTAGTTTTACCACGTTTGGTTGATGGTATAAATTAATTGCGGGATAAAGTTATATCATTGACCAAACATGGCATAAACTTTATATATGAAATATTTCAAACTTATTCATGAGATATTCCACCTTGTACATCTTACCAAACAACAAGTATTCTAACAATCACCTGTTTCGTTGTACAATTTGAAGATGAGGAACAATACGATCTTTTCATTTAAAGCCAGTAACTAGAAAAAAATATTATGTTCTAATATTGCCCTTGTATATAAACCAATAAGTTGTTGGACAAACACGACTTAAAATAATTGTACAAAAACATAATATGTATTGTACGAAAGCTTCAATGAACAACCCTCTAATTTTTACTGAGTTTGAGACACGTGTATTGTAATAGTGAAAATAGGTATACTTCTCTCCTTGTGAATCATTACCAATTAATCTAAGACCCCTTATCTTCTTCTCTCTCCACTCTCCCTCCCCCCCAGCCCACCCCACTCCCCCCTCTCACTCATTAGTACCGACAGAATAGCATATATCATTTTTAAGCTTTCTTTGAACCATTTGAAGATTGAATATCTGAAATTGAAAATTCCCAATTACCTTTTTAAAATTACGGAAAGAAAAGAGAGATCTTCATTCTACACTTTGTTCTGTGTAATAGTTAGAAACTTCTAACTATTGAGAGGTAATTTCGATGAGTTAAAGTGAGATATTCAATACAATGACATAGTTCTGCTTTGGAGATTTCTTCCCTTCTCATCCAATTTCATGGATGATTTTTTTGTGTTTGTAGTGTCGCTGCTAATTTAGTATCTTTACAAGGTATGAAATTCTCTGATGGTTATTGTAAAATTACATGTCTTTAGTTCTTAGTTGAGTCTACTCATGCATGCTCTGTTTAGAATTTTTTGGTCAAATTTTTTGATTTTATTTGGATGGGATTTTCTTAGAGATCATAGAAATCTAAGAAGATAGCATTGTGTATTGTTCTAGGGGGTTTTCACTCTTTCCTTACATCTTTCATCACTGTTGTTCTTTACTTTTTTTTTTTTTTTTTTTACTAATTTTGTACTTCTTTCGCCTCAAAATGAAAGACCTACTTTTTTTTTTAGTCTCTTTCAAAAATAATGACCTTCCTTTTTTTTTAGCAATTTTTTAATTTTAATTTTCTAAATGGCAATCAGACCCCACTATGTGGAAATACACTGAGTATGTTGTTGTAACTTTCTAAATGACATGTTTAAGACTATAAGATTGAAGAACATTTTGATACCTTTGACATATATTTAATTGAACATCACAAGATCCAAATATCTTCTTTATTTTTTTAAACTCTATGTCAAGTCAAATTAGGTCATTCTTTTTTAAACGGAGGGAGTATATCCATGTCCTCATTCACTATTTTGTGTCGATTGCATAGTCATTAGAGGTACTAATAAGAATAGAGACATTCCCCGTGAACAAGATTCTCAATAGTTAGTAAGCATTCATGTCGCGTGAATTATTTTGATTGTTTTTCACTTATTTATAATGATATTGGAGTTGACTGAGTTTTATTTTTTTGACAATGGCATTTGTTTTAAGATCTTATTTTACATAAAAAAAAATATTGAGTTTGTAATAGGGAAACAAGGTTGTTGGAACTCAAGGTGAGCAAGATGCGTAGTACACCACTTGGTATAACGACTTAAAAATTTGATGAAATATATGAAATTTATGATTTCGTATGATTTGATTGCTTTATCCCTCCTCGTAGTTGCATTGCAGTATTTTTGGAGTGTGAGGGTGGTTGGCATGGTTCCAGATGCATTTTGGTGCCTTTTGTGTGATATTGTGATTTTTGGTGGTTTCGAAAGCCTTATTTCAAACTTCGATGGATATCTTTTGATCCGTGCAATAAATGACTAAACAAATTGCGCCAGCAAATTCAGAACATCAATTTTAGGGTGGTAACATATTTGAAGTGATTTTACGACTTTTAAATCTCATTTCGATTCTAGATTTGGAAAATTACGATTTCGAGTTTCGGGGGTCAACTTTGTGAAAATGATATTATTTTTTTTGAAATTTTGATACAGCAATTGAGTCTGGAGCATCGAATTTAATGTGGTTGTATAGTTCATTTGAATATATCGGGCTCTGAACGAATTCCTGACATCCTGTCGAATTTTGTTTTTGGACCCCTCTTTTTTTCCCATTCTTTCACCTTAACTCTTGAGAGTTAAACCTTAAAATAGTGTGAGAACATAAAATTAAAGCTTGTGGGAGCTTGAAAAGCTAGATTAACATCTATTTCTTGATTCTATTACGGATTTAAGGTGAGATGTCATCCTTTTCTACGCTAATTCTTGATTAATTTTTCAAAACTTCAAAAGACTTAGGGCTTGAAAAGTGAAGGGGTACAGTAAAAATTGAATTCTCGTATAGTAGGTGGGAGACAACCCGTAAAACCACGAGGGTGTTGGTACGCCGACGGGATAAGTAAGGATCTTTCATGTATTGAAATATCTCATAGAATTATTTTATCCACCCTCCATATGATATAGTAATTTCACCTTCCTAATATAAATAACGAAATAAAATAATCTCATATTTTGTTAGTACTTCGTACCAAATATGTAGTAAAGTTAATTCAAAATTTTGTCTCAAAATTTATTTTCTTATCCAATGACTAGACGACCCCCAATCTTTAAATTATAAATTGGACAAGGACCAAATGGGATATCTGATTTTATAATGGCTTAGAAATATTCTCTAGTTATATGATTTATTTTTTCACGAAAGATTACCCAAAAAGAATAACATAGAAGATCGATAAATATACAAAATACATTTTTTGAGATTTTTGTAAGGTCATTACTTTCATTCAAATTGTAAGTGAGCTTATTAAATTAGATCCTCCATAGAAACTGAAAATATAAAGCTTGAATGTATTAATTCTTTTTTTTTTCTTTTCTTAGAGGGGAACGATTCTGTTTATTATGAACTTTTATATTGACAAGAAGAAAAATATATTTTAAGTAGTTTGAATTTTTTTTATCCAACCAAAAGAAAATAGAATTTGAACTGATTTACAAAAATAGTCATGCTCCTCTTTAACCGATCTTCAACATTTTTTCTCAAACTTTCATAGTGTGGTTTAGCAGCTTGATACCTCTATGTGATAGAAGCGGATTCAAAAAAAAATATTTTTATATATTTGAAATTACAGATTCAATATTGAGTAATATTTATCATAATTTTTTTTCTATATAATATATCAATATTTTGTGTCGAAAGTGTTGAATTAAGTTTAACGTATAGCCAATAAGCTACAGTAGTCATTGGTCAATGGATACATAGATCAAAAAGATATTATCCAAATGAGTTTCCAGGACTTTGTTCTAGTAGTTAAAATGAGCATGAGATTTATGAAATAGCCGCACGTCACCAATAAACATTTTATCACAAATATTGGGTCAAAGCCTCGAGAGAAAGGAATTGGAATTTCTTAAGAAAATAAAAAATCTAATGCAGCAAAATTTAAGCTAATGCAACTTCATTAACATTATTAGTTTCCTCTGCCCACCATAGATTCTTCTCATCTCAATTTATGTGATGATTTTTTGAGTTTAAGAGTCAAATAAATTACTCTTTAACATAATTTTATTTGTATTTTAAAAATATTTTGAAGTATTAATTATTGTAACTTCTTGTATTTTTAGATGTTTCAAATATGTAATTTTTATTTTTAAAAAAATTATATCCCAACATATAGTCAAATAAAAAGTTTGAATCTCAAAAACTGGAAGCCTTACAGAAATTGATCAATCGAAATTGAATTATTGTATGCAGGTTAGAAGTAGACATTTTTGTTTCCGTACCGCCGACAGTGTATTATTGAATTCTTTTTTATTTCCTTAACCAAAAAGTGAGATATCAATAGAATAATGAATTTCTTACTTTTTAATTACCAACAAGAAGGGTAACAAAAGGATTTTGTGGTTTTTAACAATTAAATCAAGAATCAAAGTAAGAAAAGAAAGAAATTTAGCCTTAAATCTGTAATAGAATCAACAAATAGATGTTAATCTAGCTTCACAAGCATCCACAAGTTTCACTTTTAAGCTCTCACGCTATTTTAGGGTTTAACTTTCAACTGATAACGTGAAAGAATTAACAAAATGAGTCAAAAAAAAAAAAAAACCTAAAATGAACTGCTATATATTGCAGAAAATCTACTATAGTGCAGATTTTTCTAAGTCCAAACGGACTTCGACGGAATGCTCGAAATTCGTTCGGAGTCCGACATATATAAACGAACTATGCAGCCACACTAAATTCGACGTTCCGAGCGCAGTTCAATTTTGAAAAAATATCGTTTTAACAGAGTTGAACCTCGAAATTCGAAATCATAATTTTACAAATCAAGGATCGAAATGAGATTTAAAAGCCGTAAAATCCCACCAAACATGTTACCGCCCTAAAATCGATATTCCGGAGCTTCTGGTGCAGTTATATTTTTTATCTGAGGTTGTCTAGATCAAATGTGGGTTCCACACCTATATTTTCAATTTTTCATCTTTTTGACCAACAGATCGAAATGGGTTCATCGGGACCTGAATCAAGGGTCTATCCAGCCTAAAATTGACATTCCACCATCCGTCAAACGGATCAAAATATATCCACATAGATTCAAAATAAGGTTCTCGAAGCCATCAAAAACTGCAATATCGCATGAATGGTGCCAAAATGCATTCGAAAATCGTGTGAATCACCACCACAGCCCAGAAATACCATAATGCAACTACGGGGAGGAATAAAACAGTTAAATCACACCAAAACAAACATTTTACATATTTATCAAATTTTTAGGTCGTTATGAATAATTCAAGACCAAACACTTTGAGAACTATTAGGCGTAATTTCCTGTTACTTTTGGTAGATGGGCTTCTAAGATATAGTACTTTTGGTGGATGGACTTTTAGGCTTCTAAGATGTAGTACTTTTGGTAGATGGACTTTTAAGATGTTGTACTAGGGTTAAGTTTAGAAGTGGTCCTAAAATGAGTTGGCCTTGATACTTTGTTATTTAAAAAAAAAAAAAAAAAAAAAAAAGGACAAATTACACTAAGCCACAAACCTAAGAGACCTTGTTACCTAAAATTCTTTACTTTTTAAATAATTACTTAAATCTCAAATTTTATATTTTACTCTTGATACATATGAATAAAACCTCCACCCTACTTTAACTCTACAATTAATGCATACAGTCTATTTATCTTTGAAGATTTTTTTTTTTAAATATTTCATCCCCTAAAATCTCTTCCAAATTATCAGCAATTGATACAACTTTCATCTCTTTTACTGCAATTTCTTCACTAATGTCATTGTCTTTTTTTTTTTTTAATCTTTTTATCAACTTTTCTATTGTCAATTTTGTATTCTTTTTCAACTTTTAAGTTAGTACCCATGAAGGAAAAGATGAGAAATTGAACAATCAATTATTAGATTTCTGACGAGAACGACCAAAGTGACGGTGGTGGTGAGGACGAATGACGGAGGGAGTGGTGGTGGTGGCTTATGTGTATCAATCATAAGTAAATTGAACAATCAGTTGTTAGATTTTGGACGATAACGATCAAAGTGGCGATGGTGAAAAAAAAGAAAGACGGGGGGTGGCCAAGGTGGCAGTGATGTTGCGGACAAATGACGGAGGGGGAGGTGAAATTATATGTATTAATCATAAGTATCAAGACATATACATATGTATCAATCATATGTATCAAGACATATACATATGTATCAATCATATGTATCAAATAAATGTATTTAATATATATATATATATATATATATATATATATATAAATATATATAAAGAACTTGTATATTCTTTTCATAATTTTAAGGATGATGCATATGTTTTTTGTTCATTTAATGATTTCACCAACCTCATTCAGTTTGGATATCTCTCAATTGATATATATGGTATTTTATTTAATTTCGTGATATATTTTTACACACACCATTGATGCATTTTATTCTGTGAGAAACGATATGTGTAACACTGATATAATAGTATGAAAAATATGTATTGGTGTTGTTAATCAGTTATCAAAATATATACATTACCGGTATGATACATTTATTGTTGGAATACTGGTGATACATATGACATATACTTTGTGATAGTGATTCATATTTTAAATTTATTTATATATGTTTGATATATTTAACATATGTTTAAGAGTAAATACATAATTACCCCCCTGATCTTGTCCGAGATGTGCAAATAGACACCTAAACTTTAACTTCGACCTATTACACTGCGATTCTTCTTTATTTCTTTGCAAATACACTATTTTGACCCTCTGCGTGTATACACGCGCCACAAGCGCGTGAAAGGGCTTGAATTTGACTTTTTTGACCAATTAAAAGCTGCTACGTGTAACATAATTTAATATATAATTTATATTTTTTTTAAATAATATTTATTTATTTTTAAGAATTATCCCTACCCCCTCTCCGCCCCCCCTCTCCCCAACTCACCCACTCTTTCTTCTTCAACTCAATTCACCATTAAAGCTTCCATTGAAGTTTTTTTTTTTAAAATCATTCATTAAAACTCCATTTTACAACTAAATCATATCATTTAACTACCTACCATTTCTTCTTCAACACAATATCTTCTTCAACACTATTAAAGCTCTTCAACACAAGTCACCATTATAGCTCCTCCATTGAAGATTTTTTTTTTTTGAAATCATATCATTAAAGCTCAATTTTTCCATTAAATCGTATCATTTAACTATCTTTAAAACTAAATTCAATCATAAAACTATTTTTTGAATTGATTTGAAAAACAATGAACGGGGAGAGAGAATGGTGATGGAGTGGGGGGTTTGGGGTGCTTGGGGAGATGCTGATGGGGTGGAGGTGTTGGATGGGGGTGGGGGGTGCTGAATGGGGGTGTGGAGTGGAGGAGAGCTACTAGGGGGGAGTTGCTGGATGGGGTGGGGTGGGGGAAGAGGGATGGAGTGTTAAATTAAATAAAAAGTAAAATTTTATTAATTTTTTTTTTTTAAATATAAATTAAACATATTTGACACATGGCAGCACCTGATTGGCGTGTGTATTTCACTCTCCTTGCTGTGACTGAGATTCAGCGAAAAATGATGTGTCTGCAACGAAATAAAAAAGAATCGTGGGGTAATAGGTCGAATTCAAAGTTTAGGTGTCTTTTTTAAAATCTCGGCCAATATCAGTGGGGTAATTATGTATTTACTCTATGTTTAACATATGTAAATTATTTATTTTGGTGTGAGATTGAATTTTTAATGGTTAGTGAGTGATATTACGAAATTTGTCATTGTGATATATCTGGTTTCAGATGTATCATTGTGATAAATCTGGAACCATATGTATCATTGTAATACATCTGGAACCAGATGTATCATTTCCACGATTTGTGCCTAATTTTACTCCTGATAATAACTGAAAATAGTTACTTTCTTATTTAACTAACCACTAAATTACGAATGTATCACAATGCATATGTATCAAGGTTAAAAATACGTATCATAAATATTAAAATTCAGGATATCATGTAATTAAACAAAATTATAGGAAAAAGTATTAGAACCCATTAAAAATTCGGGATTTATGTAAGTTACCCTATATAAAATCTTATAAAAATAACTTTTAGGGAAAATGACAAAAATAACACTTCACTCTAAAATAATTTCACCATAATATCCTCCCAAAATTAATTACCTATAATTAGTCATTAAATTAATTCCTACTTTTATCCATTTCGCTATAGGTTCCGTCTCCTTCTCAATTTATTTATTTTTTAAAAGTTTTTCTAGTTCCATTTAAAAAAAAAGTTGCCCATTTTTCTTATGAAAAAGAAATTCAATATTTTTACCTTTTTTTTTATTTCACTACTATATTTTTAAAAAAATTAAAATGTATCAAAGTGGTATAAGTGTGGTATCAGTTTGTTATAGAAACTGTATATGCATGTGTAGGTTCCCTCTCTTTTGAAAAAGTGCATCAATATGGTATAAGTGTCGTATCAATTTTGTATAGGGATTGTATATGCATGCATAAGTTTCATCTCTTTTGAAAAAGTGTATCAATATGGTATAAGTGTTGTATCAATTTGGTATAGATGTATATACATATGTCTCTTTTGCAAAAGTGTATCAATATGGTATAAGTGTTGTATCAATTTGATATAAAAACTATATATGCCGGAAAGTGAAGGGGGACGGTAAAAATTGAATTCAAGTGTAGTAGGTGGGAGACACTCAGTAAAACCACGAGTACCTTTAATTATGTATCTTGAAGACTAAATTTGGCATTAGTTTTAACATGTGATGGTGTAAATTAATTTCGGGATAAAATTATAGCATCAATCAAACATGGTATAAATTTTATTTATGAAATATCTCAAATTTATTCGTGAGATATCCACCTTATAATTCCTACCAAATATTTATTAAAAATTAATAAATATTTAATTTAAAAAGAGAAATAGTATTATATGTCATTGATGTATTAGAAAATTAATAATATTTAAATAAAAATGAAAATAGACGTTTACGACACGTCTGCTGCAACTGTTTCAATCATAATTTTATTAAATATCTCTCCTAATTAATTATTATGGCTCATATAAGTATTAAAATATTAACAATATTTAATAAAAAGGATAAAACAGACATAAAATATATATTAAATTTTAATGTTATAAATTAAGTTGGCGTCCTTCAACCGTGTCTACATCACCCATAATTAATTATTGTAAGTCATTTGCGTATTAGAAAATTAATAATATTTAATTAAAAAAGGAGAAATAGACATTTATGATATGTCCGCTTCAATTGCTTGAATTGTAATTTTACTAATTATCGCTCTTGATTAATCATCTAAGTGTTAAGAAATTAATAAAATTTAATTAAAAAGATAAAGTAGACATAAAATGATAAATTAACTCTGGATGTTTTAAATTAAGTTGACTTCTTATAAGAGTACCATTTGAATTTTTTTCACAAATATTTAAACGGTGGTCTCGACATGCTTGGCGATCAGCTGCTCCATGATTTTACTATATCACCTCTAATTAATTATTATAAGTCATTTATGTATTAGAAAATTAATAAATATTTAACTAAGAAAGAGAAATATATATTTATGATTTAAAAAAAGAAAATAGATATTTATGACATATCTACTGCAACTGATTCAATCGTAATTTTGCTAAATATCGCTCCTAATAAACTGTTATGAGTCATCCAAATATAAAAAATTTAATAATATTTAATAAAAAATAAAATAGACACAAAATGGTAAATTAACTCTTCATGTTTTAAATTAAATTGACATCCTTCAAGCATGATTTTCCTATATCACCCTTAAATAATTATTATAAGTCATTTATTTATTAAAAAATTAATAATATTGACTTAAAAAAATATTTATGACATATCTGTTTTTACTGCTTCAACCGTAATTTTACTAAATATCACTCCTAATTAATTATTGTGAGTTATCACTCATCTAAGTATTAAAAAATTAATAATATTTAATAAAAAGATAAAATAGATAGAAAATGATAAATTAATTGTTGATGTTTTAAATTAAGTCGACGTCTTATATGATACTAATTTAAATTTTTTTCACAAATATTTTTTATAAGAATTTTGCTATATCATTTCTAATAGTCGTTATAAACCATTTAAGATATGTTTGTTTCGCTGCTTCAATCATAATTTTGTTATATAACCCCTAATTAATTATTGTGGTCGTCTAAGCATTGCAGAATTTAAATTGACATTTGTGATTTATTATTGTGAGAGATAAATATAATGCACTATCCAATAATGTTTAATAATATCATATTTTTTATATGCAAAATATAGCATCCCGTACTTAATTAATATACTACTCCGGTGAGTTATTGATGATTACTATTGGATATGACAAAATTATGTTAATTTTAATAGGAGTAACATAATCAATCACTCTAAATTAGTTATTATGAGTCATCTAAGTATTTAAAAAATAATATTTAATAAAAAAATGAAATAGACATAAAATGTGAAATTAACTCATAAAATGTGAAATTAACTCTTGATGTTTTAAATTAAATTGTCATCCTTCAAACGATGATTTTACTATATCACTCCTTATTATAAGTTATTTATGTATGAGAAAATTAAGAATAACAAAATGATATGTCAACATAAAAAATTTGATTGACTATCAAAATTATATTAGTGCGATATTAATTGGGAAGAGACCGAGGAAGACATAAAGCAACATATACTATTTGAAAATGAAATAAAAAGTATTATAAATAACAATAATTTACAAAAATATTTAAAAAATTGATTGATAGTAAAAATTTTATATGTGCCGCATAAATTTGGACGAAGAGACTAATCATATTTTATTAAAAAATTATGTAAAATATATTATAAATCATATAATTAACAATTTTAAAAATTTAAAATATAAAATATTTGGCTGGCTCTTGCAATTATATCATTGTCACTTAAATTGAAATAGAAAAAAAAGTATTATAAATCACAATAATTAAAAACTTAAATTATTTTAATGATTAATTATTTAAATTCTATTTACTTTACATAAATTAAAATAAAAATATATATATTGGGCCCGTGCTAGCACGGGCCGTGCAAATCTATTAGGTTTCGACATGTCTGCTTCAGCAAGCTTCTTGCTCCGTGATTTTACTATATCATTATTAATTAATTATTATAATTTTTTTGTATATTAAAAAATAATTATATTTAATTAAAATTAATAATATTTAATTTAAAAAGTAAAATAGATATTTATGGCATGTTTGATTCAACTGCTTCAACATGATTTACTATATCAACCCTAATTAATTATTATAAGTTATTTATATATTAAAAATAAATAATATTAAATCCACAATTTTACTATATCGCCCCTAATTAATTATTATAAATCAGTTATGTAATAAAAATTAATAATATTTAATTAAAAAAAGTAAAATAGGCATTTATGATATGTGTGTTTCAACAATAATTTTACTATATCACTCCTAATTAATTATTATAAGTTAATTATGTATTAAGAAATTAATAATATTTTATCAAAAAAGTAAAATTTACATTTATAACATGTTTGCTTCAACTACTTCAATCATAATTTTACTAAATATCACCCCTAATTAATTATTATAAGTCATCTAAATATTAAAAATTAATAATATTTAATAAAAAGGTAAAATATATAAAATGATAATTAACTCTTGATGCTTTAAAATAACTTGACGTCTTATATGAGATCCACTTAAATTTTTATGACAAGTACTTTACTTATAGTAGTTTGGTTATATCACTTTTAGTTAATTGTTGCAAGTTATTTAAGTCATGACAGTTTCGCTGCTTCAATCATGGTTTTACTAAATCACCCCTAATTAATTAGTATGGCCATCAAAGCATTGTGCCGCTTAAATTTGAATAGCAAAAGTATTATAAATCACAAAAATTAAAATTTAAAATTATTTAAAAAATATAATTGACTATCGATGAAATAAATTTACTATATTACCCTTAATTAATTATTATAAATTATTTATATATTAAAAAATTAATAATATTTAATTAAAATTAATAATAGTTAATTATAAAAGTAAAATTGACATTTATGACACATCTGCTTCAGATGGTTCAACCGTGATTTTACTATATCACCCCTAATTAATTATTATAAGTCATTTATATATTAAAAAATCAATAATATTAAATTCATAATTTTACTATATCACCCTTAATTAATTATTATAAGTCAGTTATGTATTAAAAATTAATAATATTTAATTAAAAAAGTAAAATAGACATTTTATGATATGTGTGCTTCAACAGTAATTTTACATTATCACTCCTAATTAATTATTTTAAGTTATTTATGTATTAAAAAATTAATAATATTTTAATAAAAAGGTAAAATTTACATTTATAACATGTGTGCTTCAGCTACTTCAATCATAATTTTACTAAATATTAACCCTAATTAATTATTATAATTCATCTAAGTATTAAAAATTTAATAATATTTAATAAAAAAGGTAAAATACATAAAATGATAATTAACTATTGATGTTTTAAACTAACTTGACATCTTATATGAGGTCCACTTAATTTTTTTGACAAGTATTTTATTTATAGTAATTTTGTTATATCACTTTTAGTTAATTGTTTTAAGTCATTTAATACATGTCTGTTTTGCTGCTTCAATTGTGGTTTTACTAAATCACCTCTAATTAATTATTATGGCAATCAAAGCATTGTGCTGCTTAAATTGGAATAGAAAAAGTATTATAAATCACAATAATTAAAATTTTAAATTATTTAAAAAATATAACTGACTATCGATGACAAAAAATTTGGACAAGGAGAGTAACACATATTATTTTAAAATTACATAAAAGGTATTATAAATTACAATAGTTAACAACAACAACAACAACAACAACAAACCCAGTATATTCCCACATAGTGGGGTCTGGGGAGGGTAAAATGTATGCAGTCCATACCACTCCCCCCGAAGGAGTAGAGAGGCTGTTTCCGATAGACCCTCGGCTCAAGACAAAAGACCATAGACCAACAGTCGTGCAACATGATAAAGAACAAAGAACCAACATCCACAAAAATAAAGTATAATTAACCAAAAGGCAAGCAATATGCTAAAGTAACAAAAGAACCAACATTCACAAAAAAAACAGTATAATTAACAACCCAAGGACCCCCTCCCCCATAACTGGAACTCCCAACCAAGCTATCCTTAAACCTTCTAACTACGGACTACGACTCGACCACCCACCCTAGCCTTCTAGTTTAATACTCTTCCTCCAAACCTTCCTATCTAGGGTTATGTCCTCAGTAAGCTGTAACTGTTCCATGTCACGTCTAATCACTCCTCGCCAGTACATTTTTGGTCTACCCCTACCCCACTTGAAACCCTCCAAGGCCAACCTCTCACATCTACGGACTGGGGCATCCGTGCCCCTTCTCATCACGTGGCTAAACTATCTCAACCTCACTTCCCGCTACTTATCCTCCACCGAAACCACTCTCACCTTCTCCCAAATAGTCTCATTCCTGACTCTGTCCGCCTTCGTAAATCCACACATCCAACGCAACATTCTCATTTCCGTAACCTTCAACTTTTGGATGTGAGAATTCTTAACAGGCCAACACTCCGCCCCATATAACATGGCCTACCGTACCGCAGCTCTATAGAAATTACCTTTAAGCTTAAGAGGCACCTTCTTATCGCATAAAATTCCCGAGGCAAGCCTCTATTTCGTCCAACCTTCCCTAATACGATGGGAGACATCCTCATCAATCTCTCCATTCCCCTGGATCATAGACCTAAGATACTTAAAACTATCCCTCCTACAAATCGCCTGCGACTCCAACTGCACCACCACATTATCCTCTTGCCTCAAGTCGCTAAACTTGCACTCTAAGTACTCCATCTTGGTCTTACTCAACCTGAATCCTTTAGATTCCAGGGTCTGTCTCCAAACCTCCAACTTATCATTAACACCTCGGTGTGACTCATCAATCAAAACTACATCATCCACAAAGAGCATACACCAAGGAACCTCCCCTTGTATATTTCGCATCAACACATCCATCACCAAGGAGAATAGAAACGAGCTAAGAGTAGATCCCTGGTGCAGCCCTGTTAAGACCGAAAAGTGCTCGAAATCCCCTCCCACAGTCCTTACCTGAGTCTTCGCCCCCTCATACATGTCCTTAATCAAACGGATGTATGCCACTGATATCTCTCTCTCCTCCAAGCATCTCCACAGAACCTCCCCAAGAACCTTGTCATACGCCTTTTCCAAGTCGATAAACACCAAGTGCAGATCCTTCTTCCTCTCTCTATATCGTTCTACCAGCCTCCGCACAAGGTGAATTGCCTCAGTCATCGATCGACTAGGCATAAATCCAAATTGATTCTCCAAAATAGGCACTATCTTTCTCAACCTCCGCTCTACCATCCTCTCCCAATCCTTATCGTGTGACTCAAAAAATTAATACCACGGTAGTTGTTGCAACTTTGAATGTCTCCCTTGTTCTTGTATAAAGAAATCACTGTACTCCATCTCCACGCCTCGGGCATCTTAGCGGTCTTGAAAATATTGTTAAACAAATGGGTTAGCCACCTCAATCCCGCTTTGCTAGCATACTTCTAAAAGTCCACTGGAATCTCATCGGGCCCCGTCGCCCTGTCCCTTTGCATCTTGCGAATAGCCTCACATATTTTCTCGACCTTAAAACGCCGACAGTAGCCAAAATTGCAAGGCTGCTTAGTGTGCTCCAACTCTCCTAACACAATACCTCTGTCCCCCTCATCGTTCAGGAGCTTATAGAAATACGACTGCCATCTTTTCTTAATTAGAACGTCCTCCACCAAAACTTTTCCATCCTCTCCTTTAATGCACTTCACTTGGTCCAGATCCCGACCCTTACACTTTCTAGTTTTGGCAAGCCTGTACAACCTCTTTTCTCCTCCTCTCTCCTCTAAACCCGAATAAAGTCTCTCAAACATTGTTGTCTTAGCAGTCGTAACTGCTAACTTAGCCTCTTTCTTAGCAAGTTTGTACTCCTCCCTGCATACCCGCTTCTCCTCTTCTTCCTTACTCTCAACCAACTTAATGTAAGCCATCTTCTTCTTAACTTCTTCATTCCACCACTAGTCCCCCCGATGCCGGTCAGACCATCCCCTAGAGACACCCAAATCCTCTCTAGAAGTCTCCTTAATGCAACCCGCCGCCCTATTCCACATACTATCCACGTCCCCCCGACACTCTCATGCCTCCATCCCTTCCAACTTTGCCTCTATCTCTAAAGCACTGACCGGAGTCAGGCCACCCCACTTAACTCTAGGTCGACCCTCCCCACCCCTCCTCTTCTTGCCCATCTTAATAACCAAATCCATCACCAGAAGTCTATGTTGGGTTGCAAGATTCTCATTCGGAAAAACCTTATAGTCCTTACCCAAAGCTCTATCCCCCTTCCTAAGCAGCAAAAAGTCAATTTGGGTCTTAGCTATCCTATTACGAAAAGTAACCAGATGCTCCTCTTTCTTCGGAAAGCTGGAATTCACTATCACCAATCCAAAGGCCCTAGCAAAATCTAACAGAGAAGTACCCTCATCATTCCTATCCCCAAAACCAAAGCCACCATGCAAACCCAATTAATCGATACAAATCCCACAAAAAATACAGGCAGCGAAATACTGGAAAACTGCGCGATAAAATAAAGTACAAGGATATAAAATAAAGTAAAAATAAAATAAAGGGTTAGAAATCACCGGGAGTATTCCTGCTATAGCTGGTTACTACAGTTTTGGTGTCGACATTTGTTGCCTGACTAGGGCCGCCGGCAAAGAAGCCGCCAGAAAGTCGCCGAATTTCACCAGAATGACGCCGGAATTTCACTGGAATATCGCCGGGGCGTCTCCTTGCTTTTGCCATACGCTGGTCACCAATTTTAGTCGAACTGACTATTTTATTCGGTTTCGATCGGTGCTGCCTCAATGATACTGTGAGAATGGGACTCGGGAGAGAGAGAGTGCCGGGGGGAGGGAGACCTGGGGACTGGGGAGGGAGAGATCAAAGGAGAGGGAGTGGGCCTTACCTGTGCCGGTGCGTCAACACCGGCGTCGAAGTCGCTGTCGCCGGTAGTCGAAAGTGCCCGTTTGAGTGTAACGTTAAGAGAGAGAGATTTACAATAGTTAATAACTTAAAATATTTAAAAATAATTTAATCTATTATATATTTCAAAAAATATGTAAAAAATATTATAAATCACAATAATTAACAACTTTAAAAATTTAAAAGATATAAAATATTTGATTGACTCTCAAAATTATATTAGTGTCACGTAAATTGGAATAGAAGAAAAGTATTATAAATCACAATAATTAAAAACTTCAGTTATTTAAAAAATATAATTGACTATCAATACCATAAAAGTTTGGACAAGGAGAGTAACGTATATTATTTGAAAATTACATAAGAAAAATATGCATGACTAGATAACCCTTTATTATATGATTAAAGATCTAAACTTAAAAACGCATCAAATTTTGTCATTTATATAAATAAAATATACATAATTATCTTGTGAGACTTGGATCCTTAAAAAATACTATCAAGTAGTTAATATGTTAATTTTGTGTAATCATGTTTTATAATTCATAATTCGAATTGATATCAATTTAACTTATCGTACATAATTAAAATATTTTAATGTTGGGCCCGTGTTGACGCGGGCCATGCTCCTCTAGTTATGAGGATAATTACAAAGTTCTCGACAGAGACACTTATTTAGTCTTAATGGCCAAAGGAAGATCAAAATCAGAAATCCTAAAAGAAAAGATTACTGAATTTGAAACGCACAGGTTTAATGCTACACTAGAAACCTGGACTATAGCATGCAAATTATTTGAATTATAAGACTTTTCAAACCAATTGGTAAATTCAATTAAAAATTATATTGAAGGACAAGGAGTTTATTGCAGATTCTTTAGCATATCCATGGAATTTCAAGACGAAAAATTATATTTTTCAATAATTAATTAATTGTGGTGGAGAAATTAAAAACTTTTAGTATCAGTGCATCAGGAATTGATAAATATAGAGAGAAAAGTAAAAATTGAATTCACGTGTAGTAGGTGGGAGACACCCAGTAAAACCACGGGGGTGTTTAATTTTGTATCCTGAAGACTAAATTTGGTACTTGTTTAACCATGTTTGGTTGATGGTATAAATTAGTTTTGGGATAAAGCTAACATCAATCAAATATGGTATAAAGTTTATTTATGAAATATCTCAACTTATCTATTAGATATTCCACCTTATACATCCTACCAAACGACAAGTATTTTAACAACCACATGTTACTGTGTACAATTTAAAGATAAGGGACAATACAATCTTTTTATTTAAAATCAGTATTTAGAAAAAAATATTATTTTTTTATATGCATATAGTTTTTACATACGAAAAGTGAAGGGGAACGATAAAAATTGAGTTCATGTGTGATAGGTGGGAGATACCCATTAAAACTACGAGGACGTTTAGTTATGTATCCTAAAGACTAAATTTGGTGTTAGTTTTACCATGTTTGATTGATGGTATAAATTAGTTCCGGGCTAAAGTTATACATCAATCAAATATGGTATAATTTTTTTTTTTTATAAATATCTCAAACTTATCCATGAGATATTCCACCTTATACATCCAACAAAACGACAAGTATTCTAAAAATCACATGTTACGTTGTACAATTTGAAGATAAGGAGCACTACAATCTTTTTATTTAAAGACAGTATTTAGGAAAAAAATTATTTTTATATATATATGTGTGTATGTGAAAAATTAAAGTCAAATTCTAAGCCTTGAGCAAGTTTTTGCATATATTTTTGAAAAGAAACTCCTACTAAATTTTGATAAATGAAAATCTTCAATATAATTTCGTATGTATGGATGATGTAGTTTTACGGGAACTTCACTAGCAATTTCTTGCATCATTCACCTCTAATCTTTAAAGCCCAGCTACCATTATTTGAGAGTTTTGAATTACTAAAAAATTGCATAAATTTCTAAGTAGGAAAAATTACATGGAGTAGCATAACTAAGTATTAAATTACAAAAAATAACTACACTTATATCAAATTATATTTTGTAGCATTTGTAGCAATATTTTAATGTGGTCCCCTACTTTTGCCGCCAAAGAAGTTACCGTGCAAAATATTTTCCGCTTTCACACTTTTCTTATTTCTCTTTCCTTATTTAAAAATATGTTTTCCCTTATTTTACGCCATCAACAAGTAGTTTCCTCTTCAAATTTTTTTCCTTTTGCACGATTTTTAGCATGATCCGATAAGATTATCTTCCTCTATTTCAGATAACTATTTAATTCAGTTATTGAATGTTAGCGGTTTCTCTTTTTTTTTTTTTCCAACTGTAATGCATCTCAAAATCCGATTTTAAGATTTTTATGCTTTAATGGCTGAACAAACACTAAAAGATGCTATTGATTATGCACCATCTTTTAGTATTGGGTTAACTCAAGAAGATTTTGTTAAAGTTGTTTCAAATCCTTTACAGTCAAATAAATCTGGGAGATCGAAAGAGATTAGGTCGAAGTTTCGCAATGATCCGGTGAAGATGACTGAAATTTAAAAAAAAATACCGTTGAAGAAAAATCCTTCTCCAAAGGAACAAAAAATTAAAAAATACGAGAAGAAAAGGAAAGCTAAAGAATTTGAAGAAGTACGTAAGGTTGATGACGATGTTCGGAACTCGTCTGCTGATGAATTGGATGAAGATAGTGAGGAAGAGGTATTTTTTGTTGTAAATATATTTTTTATTATTATTGCATGTTAAGTATTATTTTTTGTTCTAATTAAAGATGTTATCAAAGTTGGGAGTTATATGTATTTTTTCAAGTAGTTAATATGTCTTTTTATGTTATGATGATATTTATTTTTAGGGATGGTAGAAAGCTGATTTGTGAAGATGATAGTATAATTGTGAAAATATATTGTTATATTAACTAGTCATGAATAGTCATTTGGCTATATGTATTTGTAGTATTATTGATATGTATTTTTCAATATTGATTGCATTTTTGGCCTGATCAAATTACATATGCATGTTATATATATTTGTTTGCTGATTTGAATTTTTTTAACAGTTTAAGAAGTTGTTTGGCTATATATATTTTTAGTATAATTGATATGTATTTTTCAGTATTGGTTACATTTTTTTTCTGATCAAAAGACATATGCATGTTTATATGTAATTTATTGCTGATTTGAATTTTTTTTTAACAACTTAAGAAGTTGTACTTTTAATTTGTATAGGTGATGCGAGACGAAATATTCATTGTCAGAAAACTTTCAAGATTTGCACCACACATGTGCTCGTACAGTGACAATGATATTTATGGAAACATACACATAATATTAAACAACGAACAGTTTAAAATTTTTTTTGACAATAACGCTTTTGGTTATTTCATGAAGAAGAAGCAATGTGTAGTGTAGGTACAATTGTGTAGATGCGTTATGATGCTTGAGGTTAAGGGTAGTTCTTCTTTTGGGATTGTGATATATGCTAATGACACATATCTTAATTTTACTCCTAGGAAATTTACTATCGTAACTGGATTGAATGATGAGGGTGTACCAAATAGGATTGTTGAGAAGTATTTTAATGGTGCAGAAATTATACAGAAAGGCAACTATTTCTAGCATTCATGGAGAAAGTTTGGGGTGAGAACAATGATGAGGATGCTGAGAAGTTTGCAATTCTGTATTTTCTGCATTCTTTTGTGTTATCTAATGTTGAAACTGTGGTTATACCCCGTCTTCATTTTGATTTGGTAGACAGTGAAAGATATAAGGATTTTTCATGGGGTACTTTATCTTTTGAGGATCTAGCGAAAAGTTTGAACAACTGGCTGAAAGCTGGCGGTACAGTTTATTTGATTTAGGGAATGCCACTGGCTATTCAAGTGTGGCTTTACGAGTGTTGTTCAAATGTGCCATAAAAGATAGCATCAAAGGTTGATAATCGAATTCCCCGATTATTAAATTGGAAGACAAATGCACCTCGACCACGTTTTGAGTTTTTGATGGATGCAATGTTCAAAGACGATGGCAAGGTTTGTTGTTAATAAATACATATGTATTAATATGCATTTTATAGTCTACATATATTCTTTTTCATTTACAATTGTTTAACATATTCTTTAACATATTTTATCTATATTGCTAGGTTGTATTTAAGAACATAAAGCCAACTCAAGCGGAATTGACAAAGTTTCAAATACCATAGAAGGATGTAATTAAAGATGAATGTTTAGTTGACTCTGATGATGAATTCCTGATACAAGTGCAACAAGCTCAAGACCATTCACACGTAGCCAATCTCGGGAGTTACAAAAACTCCAAGCCATGTTCATGCAAATGGTCGTGTGTGAGTGTGTAATTAATTCATCTAAGGGATTCCATGTTTTGAAGTGTGAAGAGGGGCTTTGAAGTATAAGTTTATTACACTCCAAAGTCACCCAAGATCAAGGCTAGAATGGTCATTTTCTTTTCATTTTGTGGAGTACTATAAATAGACAATAATAGGGATATTTCTTGAACTTAGTTCATTTTTATTATTGAAGAAACACAAGTCTTGTAATATTTTGAGAACTTCTCTCTCTTGTTCTTGAGAGTAAACCCAAAGCTAGACAACAAAGTGTAGTAACACTTTTGTTGTTCTTTGGCTAGAAACTTGGGGGTCTTGAGGTTCATGAGTTCCTCTTGATTCAGGTAAAAATTTGGTGTAAATATTTTTTAGTCTTAGGGTCCTAATCTTCATGTTAGGGTTCTTAGATTCTAGGATATTTTGTGTCAAGTTACTATCCATCATTTTGTAATCTTGTTGTTTGTATCTTGATATAGTGAAGCTGTGTGGGGCTCTTTCGATTCACTATAGTTATTGCAATCTTGTGTTATTTATCTATCTTGTTGAATATTGTCATTGTTGCGTTGAAAACCTAGAGAAGCCAAGTTGGGCCTTTGATTCTCTAGTGATGTTGTTCTTGTTCTCTTGATTCCTTGTTGTAATTTTGATCTTTTGTATCACTTCCAAGATCCACGACCAAAACAGATCAATGAACATTCAAAAAAGAAACAAAAGGTTGATTCATCAACCCAGTAGTGAAGAAATTGTCAAGAAAACAGTCAGTCAATATTGTTGACGAGTATACCCAAAAGAGAACACCAGCTCCTCGCGCTGCAAAGGCTACTGGTATAAAGACACCAGTTTCCAAGATAATTCAAACACAATAGGAAACTTCTTCAAAAATAAAGAAAGTGAAGCAAACAGCAAGGGTTATTTTTCCTCCGGTACAGTCATAGCCAGAGAGTGTTGTAGATGTAGAAGCCGCGTCAAAGCCAGATATTCATGTAGAGAAAGAAACCTTCATTTATAACAAATTTTTTGATGCATTTTGCAACGAGGTAAGTTTTTTGTCAAATATCTGTTTTACATTAAAAAAATTGTGTAATGATTTTGTATGAAAACAGGTTCGTGAAGAGTTTAAAGGAATTCATAGATTAGTGAAAAAAGAGTTCAAGCTGATGCTTAAAGCAATTGAACAAAGCAAGATAAAAATTTTATTATTACATATGCAGAGATTTCAAAAAATACATATGCAGTGTATTAAAAAAATACATATGCAGTTTATTCAAAAATATAAATGCAATGTATCCAAAAATACATATGTAATTTGTGATTATTATGTTATAATAATATGTATTGTTAGGTTGATTTACAAATATTATAATCTGTAAAATATTTTTTTATTTTGTATATTAGTACATATATTGAGAATGTTTATAGCATTACGTATTTTTCGTGGGTTGGTATATACATATTCAGTGAACTCAAGTATTAATAGTTTTTTGAACTTATTTTTGTATCTACAATATGAAAATAAAGATCCTAAAGTCCAACAGATGGATTATGCTGGTGCCGAAACATCACCACAACGATTTAGTCCTAATGTTGATCAGAATCTGGGTGAAAATCAGGATGGTACAAAGGTAAAT
The DNA here is from genome assembly GCF_002878395.1 of Capsicum annuum. Classification (NCBI taxonomy): domain Eukaryota; kingdom Viridiplantae; phylum Streptophyta; class Magnoliopsida; order Solanales; family Solanaceae; genus Capsicum; species Capsicum annuum. The sequence continues at coordinate 16,219,052 of NC_061113.1, read as the reverse complement.
AATAACTAACATATGATTTTTCATTTGAGTGCACATATGTAATTTTTTATTTTTAGCTTTTATATGTTATTTTATATATAGACTTGTATAAACATATACAACTGGCTTTTTGTCTGATGTTGTTTTAATTTTTTTTAACTTGTTTGCAAGGTGTGCACTGATTTGCAACCAGAAAAAAACAAACATTGAAATTGATTCTCAATATTTAATCCCTGATGAGATTCTTCGAAGTATAAATTTGGATTATATACATTCTGAGAAGATTGTTCATCATGATGGTCGAGTATGTATATTGAAATGAACTTTGAGTTTATGTGATTTAACAATCCTAACAATCCAGAGGACAATTATCTACTTTCTATCATTTAGTTTGCAAATCAATGATGAGAAAATGAATGAAACAAATTTGTTTAATTCGTAGTTTACAATCCCAGATGAGTTGTTACCAAGTCTAAATGCATACCGGAGAGAAAGCATCACGACACATCTATTGGCAACATGTGAAGAAGAACCTACTGATGAATATTTGAATGATTAAAAGTCTGAGTCTGCTGTTCAAGATCATTGTCAAGTATGTATAATGAACATATTTTTGAGGTTATATGGGTTATTCTGGATATAAAAAAATATTTTTTTTCTATTTTTTGAAGAAAAACAAAGAGAACGTTGGATTGGCTTAAAATTGGAGATGCATGGAGGTTGATTTTGGTACAGATGTGCAAATTATGACACCTCCTAAAATACAAGAACTAACCACTGATGAACAAAGGGATGAACCTGTTTGACCTGATTCACAAAATACAATCCCTGATGAGCTGCTTCCTAGTCTGAATGTCTACAGTAGTAAAAGCATCATTGTTCATCTCTCTGCTAATCGTGAACTTCAAATTCCTGTTCAAAAGTTAAGGATTAGGTTACTATACAAATTCAAGGAGTCACTATACATGATGAAGTTTGGTTCAGCTGCCAGTAAGTACACTAAATTATATATGTAGTTTTCAATGTAATATGTTATGCAAATACTTTTTATTAATTACATTTTTGTATTTTGCTACTATAGAGAGAGCTCAGAAGGGCATATATGTATATCCTCACAGAAACATCCATTTGTTTATCATCTGAATGATGGGATAGTGGATACGAATATTGCCAATAAGTTCAAGGATTGGATTTCTGTCGACCATATAAAAGTTCATGCTAAAAGGTATTTCTTGTAATACCCCGCATTTTTGGGCTAGTATTTGAACTGTCGTTCTTATGTGTATAAACTATAATCAAACTGATTCCCACATGAATATAAGTTTCCCACATGAATATAAGTTTCATGATCTTTATCCTATGTGAAGTTCTATTGAGGTTAAAAATGTTCATAGAAATTATTTAGAGCCAAGTTGAGCTAAGATCCTTTGATTCATCCAAAATTCGATATTTAATTCTACAAGGGTCTACTTTAAATGTGTATAGATTTTTATATACATGGAATTTTTTTATCTCAATACCCACCAAAGTTTAGATAATTGAATTGTCTTTCCAACGATATCAATTTCGCCAAAATTCGATACCCGAGCGAAAAGTTACAACTATTTTTGTGAAAAGGCAGTAACCCGAGGCAATATGCCCACGGCGTCCTATCTATTCCGGCCCGTGTAATTTTTTACAGTCAAGCTTTTCATCCAATAGGGGTATTTGGGTCATTTACCACACTTAAATAGCCCCAAAAATACGAGATTCAACCCTCAATAACCAAAATATACTCACTTTCTCTCAAATTCTCTCAAGAACAAACCTTAGGATTTTTAATCCAATTCCAAGAACCCCAAGATTCCACCATTATTTTTCCAAATTGATTCAAGATTCAAGATTTCTAGACTAAGAACTGTAAAAGTCTACGTTCAAGAGTACAAATAGAATCTCAAAAGCAAGTTGTTTATCTAAGTTCATCATCCATGGTATCTGAGGTTTCAACAAGGACAATCCTTTCGTCCTTGTCCCCAAAACTTGATTTTAATTACAAAGATACATGATTTTATATGTTTTCCTATAAAATTGAAGTTGGGGCTTATACCCAATATTGCTATGCATGAGATTTTGAGATTTTCAATGTTTTGGAAGTTGAATTACACGAGTATGTTGATATTATTATGCATATTGCTGAAATTTCCAGATTTTGAGATGATTTATGAATATTTATATTATCAAGCATGAATTTTGAGATATTTTATCATGAGATTTATACATGGGTCATTAAGCCCTATTTGAGATTATGATTTTTGAGAATTTTTGTGCTATAATCACCCCATGATTAGAATATTTTTAGATTGTTGAGAAAGATTTGACCTTTTTGGTCTCAGAATATATTTGAAATCCACTTTACAAATTCAGATTATAGATTTACCGCTGGTTTTATTATAAACCATTAGATTACTTTTAAAGTGAATTTTCTTAAGATTTTGAGCATGAGATTGAGATTAGTATTTAGCACCGAGCGTGAAATGTGGGATTAGTATGCCCTATCTTCCATAGAACTACATGCCACCGTAGGTATAGATTTCAGATTTATTTCCACTTCTACATGGATGACTCAGATTGTGATCACACAGATTAGATTGTTCTATTCTGATGACAAGGGTAGAATAGCCCTACCTAACGGGGGCTAGACGTGGGACTCCATGGGTAGCACATGGTGTATGTCGGATAAAAGAACCTCCCAAATAGATGTCCCCACTCTTAAAATAGCTTTTTGATTTAAATATTTGAGATAAAAGTGTTTACTATGCATAATAAGTTTCAGACTTCATTTAGCTTACATAATTTGAGAACAAGAATGAAATACAAATTTTAGAATTAAGTGTAATGACTCACGAGATTTACACTACATGCTTTACTATTCATGATTTATGATCTTTAGATTCAGATTTACTCAAGTTATGTGAGTCATTTACATTTAGCATGCATGATTTTGATGATTATGAGATATGTTTTTACTTATGCATTCACCCCATATACTCAGTACATCCTCAAAGTACTGATCCACATATACGTCTATGTGCTACATTGTCTCATAATGTAGGTACAAGTTTTAGTATGCACACTTAGACTCAGACAGTTGCAGATTCCAGCCAACAAGATGATGAGTCGTCCTACTTCGGGGACTTCAGTTAGATTTACTTATATTGTTTATTTTCTCACTCATCTATGTATTGATTAGCGATAGTTGGAGTAACTTTCCAACTATTTATCGTCAGTATTGTAGAGGTTTCACAAATGTCTGTCAGAGTCAGTTATGTAAACTTTAATTTCAGTTTTGTCTTGTAAAAGTAGAGTTGTAATCATGTGAATTCAGTTTTATATTGATCAGATTCAGAAAAGAGTTATCTTCCACTTATTTTATTCAGATTTATGTATTTTATTTAGTTGCTCATGAGTTGTGCCATTAGAAGGATAAGCTTGAGATCACTTATGGTTCTAAGCACCGTGTGACGTCTCGGGACCCATATTTAGGACATTACGTTTCTACTGAACTATTTCAACTTATTTTTTTTAATTCTTTTATGTTTTCATTATTTAACATGTAGTGATAAAAAAAGAAGGGAAATGTGGATCGTTACAAAAGGGGCAAATCAGGCATTCCAATGATGCATTTTGGAGTTGAGACTGTTGAAAATAAAAACTGATTCTACACAATGGGGTTCCCTGATCAGTCATGAACAGATTTAGTTAGTATATTACCATGACAAATTTTCGTTTACAGTTGTAACACTACTTAAAATACATATTATACTTCCTGTAAATACATATGCAGGTACACATATGTATTTTTAATATGTTTTTCTAATTTTACAAATACTGTGTTAATAATTCATATATAACTTATGAATATACATATGAATTTCTATTAAATCACATACTGTTGAATATTCATTTTTCTTGCATTGTCTGTATATAAGTGTTGTTTACTAATGAAATTAGAAACACGCAAATATTAGACATTAAACTATAAATTGCATATATATTTTATATAACATACACATGCTAATTTAGTATACAAATTTTTTGAATGTTCTAATATTTGTGGTGTTAATTAAGACAGCAAATTCATGTTTGCTTCTACTACTTTAGAAAAAAGTCAAAGTATGACCCCAACAGGTCTTACAAATTCAGCATGGTAGACTGCAACTTTATGAATATAATTAGGTCTGTTCATGATGTTTATTATACGGATGATTCAAACATTATGGCGGGAGGACACGAGGCTCATCTTAATAAATCATCAATGGGTTCTGTATGCATGCTGCTGTGCCATGACATACATTGGAAGACATTTATATTCTAGTCAATATAAAGGAAAAACATCATTGGGTGCTTGCAGTTTTGTCCTTTTCAGAGAGGTGCATAGTCTTATATAATTCATATGAATCATCTGGTCATCATCCGGTTGTTCTTGCTAAAATTGAGAAATTGGCTGAGATAATCCCTTTGTGTCTCCAATCTTGTGATTTTAACAATAAGAAAGTTATTGATCTTCAAAACCATCCAAGATACAAAGACAAAGACTCCTCAAATATGTTTGATATTTTATTTGAAGAGAATTTTCCTCAACAACCGAGTGGAAGCTTGTAAGTATTTTAATATACATATACCAAAATTGTAAGTTTATACAAAATATATTTGTATTTATTAATCAATTTTTTTTGTGTTTGTAGGGATTGTCGTATCTATATGGTTACATATACAGAGTGTTTTTCTTATGGTCACAAAATTGTTTTGACTGAGTTCGACCCCAACGCACTCCGTACAAGATATGCTGCACTTTTGTGGGACTATAACATTCGAAAACAAGAAGCAAATTCTCATAGTGACATCGAAGCACCCTCGAGGCCTACAAGGCAAAGTATAATAACTAGCATCACTGAAGTTGTTGATGTATAATGGTTGATGGATTTATTACTTTGGATGGTTGAGAAAATGGTGTATGTATATAGGTTCTGATTGTACAAATTAATTTTTATGTTTTGAAGTGATTTTGATTGTAGGTTATAATAGTACTTATTTTTTAACTCAATGAACTTATTTCAGTTCTGAAGTGTTTTTAATTTTGATTTGAATTAAATATTAAATTGAGTATTTTATGCACTTCTACCACTCACTGTGAGTTTTAGTTCAAAAAATACATATGCATCGCTTATTTTTTGCTTAAAAATACATATGCTGTATACATTAAATGTATTTAGCCTAAAAATAAATATGCATTGTTAAGATTAAGCATTTCAAAAATACATTTGGAGCATACCTAATATGAATTTTAATATTTGTTCATTTGTTATTAAAAATAAATGAGTATTTGAATAATAATTTTAGTATTTTATGCAGTTCTACTTTTTTTTTGTGAGATATAGTTATAAAAATATATATGCTGTGTTAATTTTTTGCTTAAAAATACATATGCATTATACATCAAATGTAATTTGCCTGAAAATACATATGCAGTGTTAAAATTAAGTATTTTAAAAATACATCTAGAGTGTACCTAATATGTGTTTTAATATGTGCTCACTTTTTATCATAATAAATGAGTATTTGAATTCAAGATTAATTTGAGTATTTTATGCAGTGTTAACATTAAGCATTTCAAAAAATACATATGCAATGTTAAAACACATATGCAGTGTTAATATACATATGCCTAAAATTACATATGTAGTGTTAAAAATACATATACAGTGTTAACATGTCTTATTTCAAAAATACTTCTGGAGCATACTTAATATGTGTTTTAATATGTATTCATTTATTATCAAAATAAATACATTTGGGTATTTTATGTAGTTCTACTTTATCTTGTGAGATTTAGTTATAAAAATAAATATGCAGTGTTCATTTTTTACTTAAAAATACATATGCATTATACATCGAATGTATTTTGCCTAAAAATATATATGCATTATCAATCAAATGTATTTAACTTAAAGGTACATATGTAGTGTTAAGATTCAGTATTACAAAAATAATTATGGAACATAGCTAATATGAATATGTATTTAACTTTAAAATACATATGCAGTGTTAATATACATATGCCTAAAAATACATATACAGTGTTAAAAATACATATACAGTGTTAACATGTCTCATTTCAAAAATACATTTGGAGCATAACTAATATCTGTTTTAATATGTGTTCATTTATTATCAAAATAAATACATTTGAGTATTTTATGAAGTTCTATTTTATATTGCGAGATTTAGTTATAAAAATACATATGCAGAGTTCATTTTTTGCTTAAAAATACATATGCATTATACATTGAATGTATTTTGCCTAAAAATACATATGCATTATCAATCAGGTGTATTTAACTTAAAAATACATGTGTAGTGTTATGATTCAGCATTACAAAAATAATTATGGAACATAGCTAATATGCATATGTATTTAACTTTAAAATACATTTGCAATGTTCAGATTTTGCAATTCAAAAATACATATGCAATGTTTAGATTTTTGAAATAGATTAATGTGCAGTATTCAGATCTAACTGTGTTCAGTTATCAAATGATGCATAACTGTATTATCTCAAAAAAATAGTTTATTATTATAAAAAATGAAGAAGAAAGTTTTAAGAAATAATACAGAAGAACAAATTATGATTTGCGATATTTCCTCCAAGAATGCCTATTGTGACCCTTAGCCCCACAACCATCGCATGAGTTGATGTTCTTCTTTCCAAACATATCCGGACCCAATTTTCCACGATCCTTCTTTGCAAGTCTTCCTGGAGGTCGTTTGAACTTCGGAGGTAGTACTTTTTCACCAATTACGCTAACTGGAATTATCCAGTCATCTTTTTGTAGTAAAGGATAGATTGAAACATCATCTGTCTTCAACACAGTTTTTGGCTTAAGCAAGTCACAAAAATATGACTCCTTCTGAAAATTTTTGTTGTCCAATACCATACAAGCATGTGCACATGGTATTTCGTTGAGTTGAAATGCATTACATGAGCACGTTCTTTCCTTGGGGCAAACGATGAAGTGCTTTTGTTTGTCAGGCACTGTATACATATTTTGTGGCAGATACAACCTGATATCAAAAGAAATATTTAAATGCACTGCTACAAAAAGATGCAAACCATATTCTCTGAAATGGTCTAATCAAACCAGCATATGTATTTTTGCAAGAAAACTATACATTTACATAAATATCTTTTTAATACAAAAAAATTACAAAAAAAAAATTATTTGTTAATGAAGATCATTTTTATTATATTACTAGACATATGCAGTGTACATCATTTATGTTGACCATCTAAATACATATGCAGTGTTAAGAATTTTCAATACCAAAAATACATATGCAGAATACATAATATGTTTATTAATGTTCTTTTTTTTTTATATGTTTCCATTAATTTAGAACTGAATGGGAGTTATTCTGTTACTTATGTTTACATAATTATAAATTCCACAAATCTTAAAGGTCATACCGTCATACGAGTACACAAAGCCTCGTTCTCTTTGAGTATCATTAAACTTTTCAATGAGTATTGTGAAGGTATATGAAGCCTCCTGTCTATTTTTGCAATTCCATTTTGCAAACAACAATCGAACTTCCTCAAGAAAATCATAAATTGGCAATTCTCTAGCTGATACAAGTACTCCATTCATTGTCTCAATAATGTTTGATGTCATAGTCCATCCTTGGTGAACTGTTGCATAGGACCTAGCCCATTTTTCATAACCAACCAATTCCAAATATTTCTTCACCCTATTATCAACCGCCTCAACCTTTTCCACTAATATATGAAATTCTGTCTTTGAATATCCTTTGGCCATTGTATAAAAGATGTTCGATAATTCATCATGTGACTTTTTGTAAAGTTTTTTCACATTCCCCCATAGATGCCACATATATGCATAATGCGAAATATCTTTGTACACATAACCAACTGCCTTTATGATGCTTGGATTCCGATCAGATACAACACATATGTTTAGATTCTCAAAGAACCAAGTCCAAGATGCATCATTTTCAGAATCAAGCACACCATATGCCAAAGGAAATATATGACCTATATTTATAAATACATTTTGAACATTCATATATAAATACATATAATAACTGCGTATGTATTTTATAAAAATACAGGTCCAAAAAACTGTATATTTTTACCAGATAAATAGCATCAATTACATATACTAACATGTAAATGCACATCACATGGTTAATCTATGAAACTTTGGAAATATTTATGTTTGTAAACAAAAATGTATATATCAACTAGGCATTTGTATTTTTAACTGATATGCAGAAAATACATATGTAAAAAATATATATAAACATACAACTAGATCTATAACGTAAATACAAAATTATACTAACCTGCTCCATCCATCGTACATGCAGTTACAAATGTCCCAGTATACATTCCTCTCAGATGACTTCCATCAACAACTACGACAGGTCTACAATGATCGAATCCTTTAATGAATGCACGGAGGGATATAAATACATACAAGAACTCATTCTCATCCATCTTCTTCATTCTAATATGTGACTTAGGATATGTATTGTTCAAAACATATAAGTAGGATGGTAATTTTCCATAGGATGCAGATGGCTTACCCCTCAACTCTTCTAATGCTGTCTCCTTGGCCCTCCAACATAAAGTGTAAGTCAAATCCATACCAAACTCTTCCTTCATGTCATTTTGATTTCTGTTGCACTGTATTTTCTTTTGTGGTTTTTGAATTTTTGTTTAACCATACCACCTATCAACATACTAGTAGCATGCACTTTTGGATAGACCTTGTCCTTCACTGGGCAGGTATGTTGAGGTATGAATTCTCTTATTCTAAGCATTCCAGATTCTCCCATACCGGATGTATGTATTAAAAAATTGTAATTTCCTGATTAGTAAAACAATGTATAACAACATCCAGCATTTATTAATACTATCAAAATACATATCCAAACTCATTTTAAATATGATCAAAATGATATAGAACGTCCGTACCATTTCTTATTTGACCTTTGACTTTGCGTTTAAAATTTCTCCCTAATTGTGTAGTCCTTCATGACTGACTTCAAAATGTTTTTCGTCAAGTAAACTTGATTTGACTCAATATTCTTGTGATGTGGGTCGAAGATAATCACCTCAACCATATCCATCTCAAATACATCTAATTTTGTAGTTTCCTCATAAACCACCAAAGCTCCTTCGTTATATGTATTTAATACTATTTTCACGTTGTTACAGACAACTCTTCTTTTAGAAACACACATAGATGAAATTGCAAAGTTGCTACCTACAACTTACTCTAAAATGCTTACATATAAAGGAAGACAATTAATGTCTTGTATCTGTTTTTTCTGCAATATAAAAACCTTTAATCCCATATCATTATGTATTTATATATGACCTATGTTACCAGTTATTTGATATTCCACTAGAATTTGTTAGCTTATTAAGTCCACATTTAAGTAAGATACCAAACATCATGCAGTTCAATGAATGATGATGTTGTGCTCAACAGTGTAGCATCAGTGATGTACTCTTAGTAGGTTTTTCATACGTCCACCTACCAAAGTGCTTCACAAGGACTGGTATGCTTTCCATTTCTAATTGTTTTAACCAATAATACATAAACAAACATATTTTTTCAGATGTCACTTGTTACAACATACACTTTTCATCTTTAATTGCAAACAAAGTTACACAGTCAACATCTCCAAATGAAAAAAACATTTAAACAATATTTGTTTAAAGTAAAAACCAAACACAGCAATAACTTTCAACCAAATACAGAAAGTACTGAATCAAAAAAAGTAAAATAGATATAAAAGATCTTTTCATATATACAGTTATACTCTCAAATTTTGACAAGCAAAACGGATAAAAATTTAAACTTCATCACAATGAAAAGATGAATTAGATCATTTATTCATCTAGGAGTTCAGAAAACACTTGAATAAATTTTAAATCAAAATTTTTTAATAATATATTCATAAACAATTATACAACAAAGTGTAAAAAATCTACAAAGCCTCAGAATTTGTTCAATTGTTAAAACAATCAAAATAACAAAAAACGATCCCCACAAAAAAGTTGAATTATGAAGTTTCAATACATAAAACAACTGTTAAGCTGAAATTGGCAATAGATAGTTGAATTATGAGGTTTTTTGTTCTATATGTTGAATTTACTGTTGCATTGCTTTTAACTCAAAATTCATTTAAAAATTTTTCAAAAACAAATTAACGATGACCACAAAAACTAGATCGGAGCATCAATAATGGTTGAAAAAAAGGGACCGAAAAATAATATTGATTATGTACTTTCAACAACAGTAATGGTTGAATTTGCAACTGATGTTTGAATTTGAACAAATTGAATTGCAGAATCTACAATTGAATTTGATTCAATGAAATTAATGCTTTGAGAAGAAGGTAATGTTGATCGTTGAACTTAACAAAATTGATTGTTCAAACTAATATTGAACATCAACAAATAAAATTGAATTTTAACTGTTCAATTCAAGTGAAATTGACGATTCAACTTAATTGGAATTGATTTTTGTAAGGATCGCGTGTTATGATGGGAAGGAAATTATTTTTTGAATTTGAATAGGTTTGTTAGCATATAACAGAAAAGGCGTGATTGAGGAGCTTTTAATGGGACGGTAATATTTAACAGTTAAATTTAAGAAATTATTATCATAATTAAATCAGTTAATTAAGGGCAGTAAAAATAATTGTATTTGTATTTTTATAGCAACAATTTACAAAAATATAAAAAACAACTTGCTATATTATGTAATTATGAAAGTGTTTCTATGAAACTCATAATTAAGGGGATATGTAACGCCCCGAATCTGGTATCCAAAATGCTACATGGTGCTCATGACCCCGAAGGACCACAAGCTAACCCGTGACTAATATCTGTAAGTGAGCACTGAACAATATACTGAAGTAAATGCAAAAAAATGGCGAAAACTTGTCATAAGGTTCAAAACATCTAAAATACTCAAAACTAAAAATTGAATACTGATATATCTGTCTGAAAACACTGTAGTCTGAAAGCCTCGAAACTGTCTGAACTGTGAAGTGGATGGGACAGGTCCCCAACTAGCTCCGTCTACTAAAATACTGAATATAATGCAATAATAAAATAAAGATTATCCTCGAATGATGAGGACTCACTTCTATGTCTACTACTGCTGACTGAATTTGAACTGCTATGGGTGCTCGAAATTCTGTGCATCTGAACCTATGGTATAAACACCATAGCATAGGCAAGTATGCGTTAGTACAGGGAAATGTACTGGTATGCTAGATGAGGTAAGGCTAAATACAAGGTTTCATATGCATGAACAATACTGACTAAATAATTTGAGTATACTGAATGAGGATACATGCATGAATGCATAAACTATAACTGAAATTGTATGACACTGAATACTGACTTCCAAATGCTGATTTTCCAACATCTGAGTTTACTAATACTGGGATGCTGAATAACTGAATCTACTAATATTGATATCTGAGCTTACTGATACTTATTAACTGTATCTGAGATCAGTCCTATCTAGCGGGTGATCTCTGAATCTACTAATACTGATACTGCTTGACTCATATGAGATCAGTCCTATCTAGCGGGTGATCTCTAAATCCATTGATAATACTAATGGTTGACAGTATCTAACAGTCCTGAATCTGTACTGCTGAGCTGAGTTCCTTTACTAAAATTATTTCTAAAACTGAGACTATGGGAGGTAATCATGTAACCGACATTCCCCTTTCTGGCTAGTTTGGGGTCCAACCTCTACACCAGTTAGAAGCGTGTCAGTATCGTACCACGAGTAAAGACAACTATTATGGAGTTAGTATTATCTAACCGGTGACTCTTGAGATCAGTTCTATCTAATGGGTGATCCCTGAGTATGTCAGTCCTAGCTAACGGGTGACTTCTTATTCCTACGCTGGCTATATAATTTTGAAACTTAGGGATTACTTCTAGGGATCTCATTCCTATCTAGCGGGTGATCCCCCATATCTAGGTTCGCTTGGTGCTGAATCCTACTCCCAACTGAAAGATACTGAACTGATTTCTTAAATCATACTAGACAGAGCTGAATCTGTCACTGAGCTAAGCTGAGTTCACTGAGTTTCGTTGACTGACGGAATACTACTGAGTTGTGTTGACTGACTGACTGAATACTATTGAGTTTTGAATTGATTACTCAAATACTATTGAGGTCTAACCACATAATGAACTGGAATAAACTTATACTAGGATTACTGAGTCTTTTTAAGTTCTATAACTAAATGAGTTCTACTGATCATGACACGACTAAGATTATCTTGAAACCTGACACTGGTTCTAGAAAATCAGCTAAATTATCAGGTATTAAATACCCCCAGGACTCGATAATATAAATAATACAAAACAGGACAACTCGTACATAGCATGGCAATAGACTATCATTCACAATACAATCAATGAATAATGAAACATGTACCATAAATCTCGTGAGTCATTATATTTCATTATAAAATCTGCAGTTCTATTCCCTTCTCAAAACATATAGACTAAGTGGTAAAGTGCTCACCTCTGTATCTGAAAGCTAATACTATAACTTTGAAACAAAAATCTCAAGTAAAAAATATTTGAATAAGCTTGTGAGCCTTTACACTTAGTATCTAAAAATCTTTACTGACAAGGAAATCTTTCAAAACTTTAGGGAAAATAACTTATCTCAGAGTAACATACTTTAGGGACTACTCTAAAAATCTTACTATTGGGGAAAAATGCTCAAAAGTTGTTTATTAACTTTTACTAGCAAGGAGGTTTTCTAAACTGACATAAACCATGCGAGCTACATGGAGTCCAACGTTTTGTCCTCCTAAGGAAGAAACCTCACGTTAGGGAGAGGCATCATACTCTTGCCAGGGAGTATGATCTCAACTCAGTAATCACTATCTTGTCCTCAAGCCTAAAAGTCTCAATCCTACGGTGGCATGTAGTTCTGCGGTATGAAACCATAGTAACTTACCCGACTCGGTGCTAAATACTACTCCCTTTAATTAGATACGTTCATCTCATTGGAAATCCACTTTTAAAATAATCTTATGGTTTATAAAGAAAACCAAACTCATATTTGTAATCTGTAATAAACTCTGAAAAGTGGATTCGAAAACTCAACTGAGGATTCAAAGATCAAATAATAGTATATAACTCAAAATATGCTAATCTCAGGGTGCTTAAAAGCACAAGTTCTTGAAATATCAATACTCAATCTTAGGGATTAAAGCCCATGCTTCAAACTCATGTAAAAACATCTCAAAATTCATGCTTGATAATATAAACATTCGTAAATCATATTAAAATCTGGAAATTTCAGCAATACTCATGAAAATATAAACAAACTCATGAAATTTATCTTCAACAGCTTTCAAAAACTCATAATCTTGTAAATAGTGATAATAGGTATGAATCCCAATTTAGAACTCATATATAAACATTCAAAATCATAGAAAAACATCCAACTCAATATGCTACTTGAAAAATACTTCAACACCACCAAAATAATGAGATCAAGAATCTCAATATCATACTTAAACTCTCTTTCAGAAATCTGAAAAATTGCGTTACGCGCATAAATACATGAAAATTGTCTTACAATTCAATATTCAATCACTTGTAAACTCATAATCTTCACACAATATAAATTGGGTATAAACCCTAACTTCAATTTCATGAAAAATCACATAAAATTCTGTAATTTATATGTTAAAACAAGTTTTGGGCACAAAGACAAAAGAATTGTCCTTGTTGAAACCCCACATACCTTAGATGATGATCTTAGATGAGAAAGCTTGAATCTTGGATTTCCTAGGATGAATTGAATGTAAAATCTTGAACTTTTGAATCCTCAATGGTGTTCTTGAAGGTAGACACTTGAAGCTCTTGGTCTAGGAATATTGAATCTTGAATTAATTTTGAAAAACTATGGTGTAATCTTGAGTTTTCTTGAATTTTGGGTTGAAATCCTAGGATGTGTTCTTCAGAGAATTTGAGAGAATGAAGGTATAATTTGGTGTTTGGGGGATGAATTTCATGTTTTTTGGGATTATTAAGGGTGAGAATTGAACCAAATACCCCTCTTGAATGCGGAGCTTGAATGCAGGAAATTAAACTGGCCAAAATAGTCAGGGCACCACCTTGCCCAGCGCCTCGGCTTATTGTCTCTTCACTAAAATGGCTGTAACTTTTAGCTTAGGTGTCGAGTTTTGGAGAAATTGGTATCGTTAGAAAGCTAATTCAATTATCTATAATTTGGTGGGTCTTGAGATGTAAAATTTCATGTATATAACAATTTATACATGTTTAAAGAAGACCCTTGTAGAATCAAATATCAAATTTTGGATGAATCAAAGGATCTTAGCTCAACTTGGCTCTAAATGTTTTCTATGAACATTCCTCACCTCAAAAGCAAATAAAACAAGAAGATAAGGATAATGAAACTTATATTCTCATGGGAATCACTTGGATTGCAGTTTTTACACGTAAGAACAATAGTTCATAGACTAGCTCAAAAAAATGCGGGGTATTACATTATCTCCCCCTAGGGAACTTTCGTCCTCGAATGTGGCTAATTAGGTTGAAACAATGAGGAATCTGAGGTTATACGCTATCATGCACAACTGAAATAAACTGAATAGTTGAATCTCAAACATAATAAGTTACTACACTGATCTGCAAGTGCATGAATTCTTATGAACATAGCTATATGGTTAAGATAGAAAAAAGAGAGTCAACTTATGAGTAACCATTTCTTTACTTTGGATCTGATCTCATGAGAAAAGAAAATGAGAGGTTTATAATATGAAAACTTGGGGTATTATAATACCCCCCTCTTGGGATTGTTCGTTCTTGAATGATACTGATTTGGTTGAAATACTAGGAAAAGATTGAGATGATACACAAGATAATCACGAACTGAATCATGGTTGTAATATCTGAAATTGAAACTGATGCATAATGTGTGTACTGAAATGAATTCATAATTTACATGGATGCAAACCCATTACCTCTTGGAATGGACATACTCAGGAAACTTCAGGTTGTAAGACTAAACAAAATTGGAAAATGGAAAACTATAGAAATTTGTCTGTCTGACTGTTAAACTGGACTGCTGGCTACACAGACTGATTCATACTGAATGCTCACACCAAAATAGGGTATTTCTTTAATACTCTTTTAGGAAGTTCTAACGATATTAGGGGGAAAAGAATTTTGAGCATGATCTGAACAAGACATCCGACTAGGAAATCACAACATTGATACAACTCTATAGCTTGGAACAAAGACATATAGATTATAAGCTAGGTTAGAATTTCTAGGCCTTAGGCAATGCAACTTCTTACTTTCAAGCTTAGAAACTCTTCTCAGATACTCCCTCAATAATACTATTCCCCTTAAATGCCATACTCACTTGATTAAACTTCTAATTCTCACATGGGCATTGATAAACCTATCGACTAAGGTCTAAACTAAACTAAGTCCTCTCACCATGGTCAAGCCTAACTCAAAATTATGGGGTACTACATATAATATCATAACAGAACTGGGATTCTGATCAATATGCGATGCGTTGCGTTGATCCCAACTAATGCGATATGCGATGCGCCGCGGCCATATCGCGTTGCCTCACTGTTTTTACCATCAAACCTCGCTCGAAAATTCTAAAACTTACACGAGATGTGCTATTGACAACCCCGATCATGAATTCACTTAAGGATTTACATTCTAAGTTCGGGAAGGTTGGAAACTAAGGTTCACCATATTCACCCACTTATACACCAACATGGCATTCAAGCCTATTGTTATAACCACATATCCATATTCACCCACTTATACACCAACATGGAATTCAAGCCTATTGTTATAACCACATATGATCGTTTAAACGAACACCCATAATAACATAATCCTCTTATTCTCTAAACATTTATCATAATAACTCCCACGCACTACCCCAAGAACATGCATACACAAATTTCTACTAACCACAACCTGTATCAAAGACTTGGCCTTAATCTTACTTCACACTTATGGCCTTTGCTAAAACAAGCATACAACGATCTTTCACAACAATAAACACTACTCTCTCCCATCAACAAAATTACCCATCACCACCATTAGAATCTGGAAGTATGACTTTGTTACTCATTCTATCATCTCCCCGTCATCTTTAAGCAATTACTCTAAGTCTGTGAACCACTAAATGAACTCTAATCTAAACTGCAATCACTTTACTCTAGAGTCTGGCATATAATCAATGCAAATAAAACTAAACTTACCCTAAAGGACTATATCTTCACGTGTAACACCCAATGCTAATACTTCCTTCTGAGATTCAACTCTTAGATTTGTATAGCCCCAAAAGTCATCATATAACAACTTAATTATTCACCAACTTAGATTCTAACACTTACCATGGATATCTCTAAACCCTTACAGAACCATACTAACTTCTTTCGTAGTTTACTAATATCACATCTCTAATCTTACACTAGCACACCCAACATTATCACCCTATAACTCATAAGTTAACTCACAAGAACATCACATACCACATAGCCTCATTCATACTTATCAATTCAAGGGTACTACTAACCATATAACACTTAAGAAATTTCAAAATAATAAAGCCCAATACGACCTTGGGCACACCTCTACATCATACCTACAACATCATACTAAATTGCGAATAAATAAACTTAAACTCTTACATACATTGTTCAAGCCTAATAGATTACTCCCATACAGCTAGCCGCACTAACCAAGAAATCATTACATTCACCTTAATGACCATCCACTATTCAAACTTAATGTCTAGTGCTAAACATGATTTAACAATCCACCTTACATACAATTCTCACTTAGAAGCCATAAAATAAAACATCAAGAAACACTAGTCCACTAGAGATTCATAATAACAATAATCGATCATAATCATATAGCCTATCTTATTTACAATATATTAACACATCCTCCTTTTACACATCATTACTATTCACCCATCTATACACCTAACATCTTTCATAGCTCTATAAGTTTCAACTAAACTCCCTTTTTGTAACTTCAAGGAAGCCTAAACTAACAACACTCAACCACCAAATACTTTCATCAATAACCTATACTTTTCTAACACAACAAATATCATCAATAACTCTTTTCATATTTTAAGCAAACAACAATTCTCCTTAACTAATAACTCCTTCTCTACCTTCTACTAAACTAACACATAAGGATATATCACGTCATTACTAACTCAATTATATGCAAAAATTCAGCTATACATATATTCAATAAATCGCCCTTAACACTTTTCTTGTCACTACACCTCTAAACCCCTAGTTCCAACCAACATAAGAACAACAAGATGAAAAAAAGTTGCTAGTGAATCAAAATATGCCTCACACGGCTTCACTAGACTTTGATTTTATGTTTTGAACAAGAAAATAAGATGAATAACAGAGTAAACATGCTAGTGAATCGAAATATACCCACACGACTTCACTAGACTTTGATTTTGTGTTTTGAACAAGAAAATAAGATGAATAACAAAGCAACTATGCTAATGAATCAAAAGAGCCCCACACGACTTCACTAGACTTTTAGTTTCAACAACACAATGATAACAAGATTACAAGAGATAGAAACTTGACACACAATATTCAATGATCTAAGAATACACATCTTACTCTGTCTTAACAAAACATCTCATAAGAACTTAACACACTATAGAGTTCTTTTCAAGCCCTTTGTGTAACTTCTGAAACTTCTGCTAGAAAATATAGGAGAATTATCTAAGGAGGAACTGGAACTTACCGATCATGCTATCTCAAAAATAATACATAGGTGAGGAATTTTGGGGTAATACATGAATAGACAGGGGATTCTGAGAGAAAAGCTTTACTACACGATCTACAGTAGGAAACAAAGGAAACTTTTCTTAAATGCCTTGTAGTCTCTCGAAGAAAAGTATAGACGTCTCTGTACCACTCCACAAGACTCTACTAGACACGGCTTCATAAACATCCTAGGACACTTGAACCTTGTGCTCTGATACCAAGTTTGTAACACCCTAAAAATGGATCTCGAGATATCACACGATGCTTAGGGTCAAAAGTGTCCCCAAGCTAACCCTTCTACAGGCATAACTCATAAGCAACTGAATAAAATGTATAAATCGGTACAAATTAGCAAAAGATAACTCTTTTTTGAATATGATCAATAGAAAATTGAATATACAAGATTACAACTCTACTTTTACAAACAAAATTGAATTTAAATACACTAACTCTACTTACTGTCTATGAAGCCTTTACTAGTACTGACTATAGGTAGCCGGATCATGAATTCCAACTATCACAACTCAATACGACTGAATAAAGAAAATATAATACTTCTCAAACTGTATAACTGACTCAAGCTCTTGAATCAAAAGGACTCATCACCTGCTGACTAGAAGCTGCGAACTGACTAAGTATGGTATATGTGCTACAACTTTTACCTATATTATGAAACAACGTAGCATATAGACATATATGTGGATCAGTACTTTGAGGATGTACTGAGTATATGGGGGTGTATGCATTTAAGTAAACAATATCATTACTCTTTATAAAATCATGCATGCTGACATAAATGACTCACATAGCTTGAATAAACTCTGAAATATTAATCTCATAAATAATGAATAATAAAACATGTAGCATAAATCTCATGAGTCATTATACTTAGTTCTTAAATCTGTAGTTCTATTCCCTTCTCAAAACATATAGACTAAGTGGTAAAGTGCTCACCTCTGTATCTAAAAGCTAAGACTGTAACTTTGAAATAACAATCTCAAGTAAAACAATATTTGAATAAGCTTGTGAGACTTTACACTTAGTATCTAAAAATCTTTACTAACAAGGAAATATTTCAAAGCTTTAGGGAAAATAACTCATCTCAAAGTAACATACTTTAGGGACTACTCTGAAAATCTTACTATTAGGGAAAAATACTCAAAAGCTGTTTATTTACTTTTACTAGCAGGGAGGTTATCTTAACCGACATAAACCATACAAGCTATATGGAGTCCAGCATTTTGTCCTCCTAAGGAAGAAACCTCACATTGGGGAGAGGCTTCGTACTCTTGCCAGGGAGTATAACCTCAACTCAGTGATCATTATCTCGGCCTCAGGCCCAAAAGTCTCAATCCTACGTTGGCACGTAGTTCTAGAGTATGAAATCGTAGTAACTTACCCGACTCGGTGCTAAATACTACTCCCTTTAATTAGTTACACTCATCTCATTGGAAATTCACTTTTAAAATATTCTCATAGTTTATAAAGAAAACCAAACTCATATCTATAATCTGTAATAAACTCTGAAAAATGGATTCCAAAACTCAACCGAGGATCCGAAGATCAAATAATATTATATAAATCAAAATATGCTAATCTTAGAGTGCTTAAAAGCACAAGTTCTTGAAATATCAATACTCAATCTGCACAGGAAATTAGGAGTCACAAGCTTGAGTCTTGAAAAACAAGTGCGTTCTTTCAAAATATATAGGCACCCTTTCTTATGGAGGCATCTATGACTTTTAAAATATTTAAGTTACCACAATGCAAGCTGGTTGTTTGCTTGAAGAAGTAGGTAGTCGTTGTTTTTATGTTTTGTAGTGAAGAGTTGATATACATGTTGTATCAGTCACATTCTGGACACAAGTTTAAATGGGAGACTTATTATATGAAAGAATTACTAAGGTGCTCTTATAACTACAAAGCGACAGGGATTGAATAGTTGAAGTAACAACCTCGGGAACCAGGTTCAAATTCAAATAAAGGCGATACTTGGTGAGTTCTTCCTATAGGCCTAAGTCTTGGTAGATAGAGTTCCTAGTATTAAAGCTCAAATATTAATAGAATTATGAAAGAGAAAGAGATGTTTACAAACCAGATAAAAATTAAGAATTTTTTAGAGTTTGATTGGAGTATTGATATATAGATCATTATAGCTTCTTATAAATTGATTTTCCATTTCAACACTTCAACAAGGTAGATGATCAAAAATTTTCTTTTGAGAATTGTAGAAGTATGTTGTTACTATGAGGAGCAAAATTATAGAGATAGTGAACTATTTTCGGTGGTACTACATTTCGAGTTGTGTAGCATATCTTTGGAGGGAGATGGCAAATAGATGACCTCTAAAACGATTGTCATAGTTACACCATCTACACATATTGAGTAAAATACTGTAACTTTTACTGTAACTTTACTGAAATGATCGTCGTAAATCTCTCTTTTTGTGATTTACAGAATATCTTTAACTTTTGTTGACAAGGATGGAGAAGGAAACCATATCAAGATCTCTGTTGGAATGTTTGAGTTAGAAGATGCACATGAAAATGACATTGAATTTGAAGGTCAGCTTTGTTGAGGCATTCCACTTGACAAATCTTATCATCCTCAACTACTTAGGTTCACTGACAATTTATAAATAATAAGGCAACTTAGTAAATCATGGTATTAGTTTTTGTCAGTTAGGAAGTATTTAGTGGATATGTTAGAATTGTGATCTAACATCATCTTGCACTCTTACTTATCCAAAAACCTCTTTAAAAAATGAAAAAGATATTTTCCTACACATTTGAGCATAATGTGTTGTAATTCCCAAAATTGTTTCAAAGTTTGTGCTATGGTTGAGCTTAAAGAGTTTCAGAAGGAGCACCAGGAGCATTGTGAGCTCACCGTCTTCATAATAGAGGTACTATTGAAGTGTTGATGGTGATGATCAGAGGGAAAGTTTTGTAATGCGTCTTTAAGGTTTCCTGGACAGACAATGATTGCGGATTGAAATGAGGCAATTTTATTGATAATGAGTATATATGACTTTTCTATTTTTATTATTTTTGTATATACTACTTATATAGTACATAGACTAGATAGGTATGCCCGTACTTCGCACGGGCCCAACACGTAATTTTGCTATGATCGTAATGTAATAATCAGGCTGTATATAAAGATCAATATGAAGTAACTGTTGCACATTATATCAAACAAATACATTTGAATATACCACAATATCACTATCATGGACATATCATAAGATCCCAAATGTATGTTTTATACAACTATGGGAATACCATACTATTGTGAAAATGAAGACGGTAGTGGAAGTGCCATTACAAATGAGATCCAGTCACTCTTCGGTCTGATAAACCTACTCCAACCAAGTCCAACACCCAAATTGACAAGAAGTAGTGATAATATAATAAATGTCCTCCGGACAGAACAAAATCTTTAATTCCATGGTTTACTTTGCCAATAGGCAAATCAATGGTGCTGTATTAGAAATAAAATTCAGTCACTACAAGCGAAGGATAATAAGAAAGCGACTGTAAAATGGGTAGATTAACTAAAATACACTTGGCTGACGTGACGGATCGGAAAGCACTTTTACCATAGCTACTCTCTCATAGGGGTCGGGACCCCCACAAAAGGGGAGGGAGTCGATTGAACACTCAGCCATTGGTGGGAATTTCGCTCGCATCCGATCCCAAATTCTTATTCACCCCGGATGATCGTGTTGGGTGAGTTCCAACCTCATACGATTGTGTCGAGTGAGCAATAGCCACTTCGTCACAATACTTACTTATGGGATAACCGGTCACACTTTGGCAGTCACAACCCAGAATAGGATCATGACCGACGATAAGGAGTTTTGGACTCCAAAGCAAGCCTCGTCAGAATTCTACAGAAAATCGAGCAGAGTTTTCCCTATTTTTGGGCCTAACAAGAAAATTCCCAGACTCAATTCAACAATAAAATAACCCAACAGCACAACCACCACAAAACACCAACACAATTTACCATAGATCATCAAAACTTCACCAATACCACCAACTAACAATACAGAAATCATCTCCAAAGATGGAACAAAATCCAACATTCCACAATTCCAAAATAACGAAAGAATACTCAAAACTCTAAAGACATGACTATGGAGCAACTAAGAGTTTTCAAGAAAAATAAACATAACAAATAAATAAACTATAGACCACGTGAACAATTATGGGGCTCACCAGGAATATGCTACTCGGATCCCCTAGCCAATGCTATCCTCACCGTCACCTGTGTTCTCTGAAAAAAATAATAACGAGGAATGAGATGCTTGCTCAGTGAGTAATAACACTTAACCACAGTAGTTTTAAAATGGGAACAAGTCATAAAGCATCATGAAATAATGCTCTTTCAGAAAAAAGTAACGATAAATAATATCAATCTTTCATGCAAGCCAAGTGAACCAATAGTTTAGTAATAAACTTCGAAAAAGCATCGTATCATAGCAAATATTACATCTTTGGGAGGTTTCCAAGAATGAATCATATAATCAGTATGACATTCTTCTTCATTAAGAATAACCCATAACAGTGGACCCCTCATAGAGGAGTCAAATCATATCAGTATCAGTATGCTAGTTCTACCTTCCCACTAGCGAGGGCTGTAACATTCATCGGTAAATAATAGGTGCACCAGGTCTAGCGATCCCACCGTTAGCTACGGGATTCAAATCAAGGTCTACTCCCATTTATAAATTCTTTGTAAACAATAGGATATTCATATGAAAGCATTTTTTAGAATAATACATATCATTTAAAGTTCATATAAAATCATGATACATATGAACTTGAATAAAAACACATGTCCAAAATTCTTATTTATCAAATAAAGGACATGTCCCACATGCAAGTTCAAAGTATATAATAACTCATTTTTCATCAAAAACATGTATAAATATGCAAGTTAATAAACACTACTCATAGTACAATTTCAAGAATATCAACTTGTCACCTTAAACAATTGATAGGTCTCCATTCGATCGAATCTAAAATCATATCATATCAATCTCAAGTTAATTCTGCTGTTTAGGCTAATTCCGTGATAAAATTAGACTACCCAATCCTTAAGGTTTCATGATAACCTTCAATTTCTCAAACTTTGTATCCAAAACAACATCTTATTACCCAAAATTCTTATCTTTTGTAACTAAATTTCAATATCCAATTCAAATTAACTTGAATGAAATTTACAATAAAGATGTAGGAACAAATTTACCTTAACCCAAAATAATTTTCCAATCAAAGCTTGAACTCTTTTTTTTCTTCCAACTGAATGACAAATTTGATTTGGAATTCTTTCTCCTGTTTTAGCCTAAATGCAGGCAAAAATACTACCTTTCTAATCTTAATATCTCTTTGAAAAGGTAATGGGGCAAGGCCCCTGATAATATATAAATATATATTATTATTTTCCCATTCCCACTTGAATTGGAATTATGAGTCACATATCACTCCCTTTTTCCTGTTTAAAAGTCCATTTAGCCCACTTTCTTTTCTTTATTAATTCATTATTTTCTTAAGGGATATTACATTCTCCCCATCTTAAGAAATTTGGTCCCCGAATTTAGAACAAGCTCATACCTGAAGACTGAAAGAAGTGAGGGTACTTGAGTCTCATATCCTTTTCTGACCCTCACGTAGCTTCTTCAATGGTATGGTTCTTCCATAAGACTTTCACAGACACAAACTCTTTTGAACGTAACCTTCTTACTTGTCGATCAATGATGGCCACTGGTTTTTCCTCATAGGTTAAGTTCTCCTGAAGTTGCAAAGTCGATGCATCAAGAAAGCGAGAAGAATCTAATATACATTTCCTTAGCATAGAGACATGAAATACTGGATGGATAAAAGAGATCTCGGGGGAAGTGCCACACGATACGCCACTCCTCCTATACGCTCAAGTATCTCATAAGGTCCTACATACCTCGATCTTAATTTACCTATTTTTTTGAATCGCATCATACCCTTCATTGGAGAGACTCGAGAAAAATCTTATCCCCAACTGCGAACACCAAATCTCTTGTCCTCTTGTATGCATAAGACTTTTGTCTACTTTGAGCAATAAGCAACCTCTGTCTAATCAATTGGACCTTGTCCATAGCATCCTGTACTAAGTCTGGTCCTAAAACTTGAGCCTCTCCAATTTCAAACCACCCGATAGGAGAACGACATCGCCTTCCATACAAGCTTCATATGGAGCCATCTGAATACTTGACTGAAAACTATTATTGTAAGATAATTCAGCTAAGGGTAAGTAAGTATCCCAACTACCTCCAAAATCAAGAATGCAAGCTCTCAACATATCCTCTAAAATTTATATAGTACGCTCAGACTGTCCATCCGTCAGCGGATGAAATGCAGTACTAAGATCCACTCGGGTACCCAATACTTCTTAGAAAGATCTCCAAAAGCGTGAAGTGAACTGGGATCCTCTATCAGAAATGATGGACAATGGAACTCCATAAAGTCAGGCAATTTTATTCATAAATAGTTGAGCATATTTCACTCCACTAAATGTTGTCTTTACTAGCAGAAAGTGGGTTGACTTAGTAAGTCGGTCTACGACTACCCATACAGAGTCATGACCCTTAATGGTTCGTGGTAGCCCGATTACAAAATTGATGGTAACTCTTTCCCATTTCCAATCTGGAATCTTGATCTCTTGCAATAATCTTGTTGGTCGTTGATGCTCTTCTTTAACCTGTTGACAAGTCAAGCAACTAGAAACAAAGTTAGCAACATCTTTCTTTATATCTTCCCACTAGTACAATTGCTTCAGATTATGAAACATCTTAGTGGAACCATGGTGAATGGTATATCTTGAGTTGTGAGCTTCCTCAAGAATAGCTTGTCTTAACACATCCACAGCTAGTACACATAATCGATTACCCACTTGAAGAATACCATCACAATCAACACTCATCATCTTATTTTAACCAGCTAGGACCTTATCTTGATATTAACACAACTGGACATCCTTAAATTGAGTGGCCTTTATGAGCTCTACAAAAGAAGATTTAGCTTGAACATAATCCAACAACACCCCTGACCTTCCAACACCAAAACTGACACCTTTACCTTCAATTTTCTACATATCTTTTGTGAACTACCTCTTTTCAGGAGCTATATGCGCCAAACTACCCATAGATTTTCTGCTCAAAGCATCATCCACAATATTAGCTTTTCCAGGATGATACAAGATAGCACAATCATAATCTTTGAGCAGTTCCATCCACCGACACTGTCGAAGATTTAGATCTCTCTACTAAAAAATATACTTCAAGCTCTTATGATCAGTATAAATCTCACAAGATTCACCGTATAAGTAATGCCTCCAAATCTTAAGAGCAAAAACCACAGTGGCCATCTATAAATCATAGGTTGGATAATTCAGCTCGTGCTTCCTCAACTATCTCAAAGCATAAGCTATAACATGATCATGTTGTATGAGGACACATCCTAGTCCAACACATGAAGCATCACAGAATACCTTAAATCCTCTAGAAACTGATGGTAAGGCTAAAACTAGTGTAGTGGTCAAACATGTTATGAGTTTCTGAAAGCTCTACTCATATTCTTTTGTCCACTGGAACTTCACAGTTTTCTGTGTTAACTTGGTCAATAGAGCTACAATTTTAAAGAAATCCTGCACAAACCGCTTGTAGTAATTAGCCAAACCTATAAAACTACGAATCTCCATAGGTGAAGTAGGTCTAGGCCATTTTTTCACTACTGCTATCTTTTTAGAATCCAATGCGATACCATCTTTGGATACAATATTCCCCCAAAATGATACTGAGTCAAGACAAAATTCACACTTTGAGAACTTAGCATGAGCTTATGTTCCCGTAATGTCTATAATATAGTCATTAGATGATTCTCATGTTCTTCCTGGCTACGAGAATATATCAAAATATCATCAATGAATACTATCACAAATTTGTCCAGGAACGGCTTGAACACCTTATTCATCAAGTCCATGAATGCAGCAGGAGCATTGGTTAACCCAAAATGCATCACAAGAAACTCATAATGCCCATATTGAGTTCTTAATGTTGTCTTGGATATATCTTTCTCCTTGATTCTAAGCTGATGGTAACCCGATCGGAGATCAATCTTTGAAAAATGAGCAGCTTCTTGTAACTGATCAAACAGATCCACTGTATGAGGTAACAGATACTTATTACATATTGTTTCCTTGTTTAGCTATCTGTAGTCAATACATATTCTTAGAGACCCATCTCTCTTCTTTACAAACAAAATTGGTGAACCCTATGGCGACATACTCGGTCTGATAAAACTCTTATCTAGCAAGTATTGCAAATGATGTTTGATCTCCTTCAACTCTGCTGGTGCCATACGATATGATGGTATAGATATTGGCATAGTGTCAGGTGCCAAATTAATGCTGAAGTCTATCTCACATACTGGAGGTAATCATGGTAACTCCTCAGGAAATACATCAAAAAATTCCTTCACCACAGGTATATTCTCCAAACTAAGTCCTCTCTTACTATCATCACTTATCAAAGCCAAGAGACCCATGCAACCTTTCTTCAAAAGTCGTTGGGTCTTCATAAAAGATATAGGTTTACTAACTTCTAAAACTTGACCCTCTTCCAATACAAAACTAGATTCATTGGGTATCTCAAATTGAAGTCAATCATATCAAGTACAATTAGGTCAGCAAGGGTAACCCTACCTCCCACTATAATCTCGCAATCATGGTATACATACTCAACTAATAAGGAATCTCCCACGGGATTAGAAATAAGAAAAGGACAATCTAACATCTCAGGCTATCTATCGAATCTCACAGCAAAGTATGAGGACACATAAGAGTGGGTAGAACTTGGATCAATCAAAGCATATGCATCAAAAGAGAACATGGAAAGAATACCTGTAACCACTGTATTCGAGGCCTGAACATCCTGTCTAGCAAGTCCAAAGACTCTCGGTTGGCCTCTACCAGCACTTCCTTACACCTGATTCTCAACAACCCATTCTCCATTACCTTGACCTCTATTTCTCATACTAGTAGGATTACGAGTAGCCTGACTAGGTACAGCTACCTAACCAGAACCCCAACTAATATTTCTCTAAAGTTGAGAGCAATCTCTAATGTGATGACTTGACTAACCACATCGCAAACACTCTTCAGTCAAAACATAATACTGACCCTTATGTGATTTGCCATAAGTCTGGTAGGATGGATTAGTGGCATGAATCTGGCCCGAACTATGATATCTCTAAGATGCTGAAGACCCTTGAGTACCCTATCTAGCAGGTGGCTTATACATAGACTATGAAACCAAATTTTTCCCCATCTGATGGCCTTGATGCTTTTCCTTATTTTCCATTATGTGGTTTACACTTAAGTCACCATTGAAAGATCCACCCATCATAGCCTTCTTACGAACCTCATAAGTTGTTTGTTCCACACGACCCTCATACTTAATCATTCTAGAAAGATTCATTATCTCATAATAGGTTAAGAAAATCATCTGTAGGGCCACTGCACTATAAAGACGAGGAACCCGCCCATTTACAAACCTCTAGACTCGAGCTTCTTCTGTGGACACCAAGTACGGAGCATATCTAGCCATCTTGCAAAACAGAGTATTATAAGTTGATATATCCATATCTGGAGTCTGAACTAATATCCCAAACTGAGCTGCATATTTTTGTTTCTGGCTGCCAGTAAGAAAGGTATCCATGAAGAACTTAGTGAACTCATCCTATGTCAAAGGTGCTGCTCTTGCTGGCCTTCTTAAAAATAAAGTATCATACTAAGTGTTAGTCGTGTCTTTTAATTTTTATGATGTAAGCTCCACAGCCCTCTTATTAGAACATCCTAAAGCCTACAGCGCCTTAAAAGTGCCATCCAAAAAGCTCTGAGGATCAGCTAAACTATCTGAACTTGTGAATTTTGGTGACTTCAACTTTAGAAACTTCTACAAAGATACCTCTTTGTTCCAAAGTTATAAGTTTGAACAGGTGCCTGTAACTGTGCAGAATTGCGTTGACCAACCCTCTCTTATCTATTAGTCGATTAGCCAAACCCTCTATGGCTCTTTGCATGGAAGCAAGTGCCTCGACAGTACTACCCTCATGAGATGGAGGAGGTGGACTAACATTTCCTTTAGGAGTAGGCTCTCTTGAACTTCTTGGAGTGACAGTGCAATTCCCTATGGTATCACTGCTACCTCTACCTCGGCCCCTTCTGCAAGCTCCACCTCTTCCCCTACCAGTAGTTGCTCTATGAACTATCTAATTTAACAAAACAAGACAGTTCGATTCATCTAATTGATCCTAAACGTCACATATGTACAGAAGAATAAGAAAGAAAATCAAGACACATCCCATCATGCTCTCATAGAATCACAATTATAGCAATGGCTGGCAACATAACTACAATTAAGATTCTACTACTATCATGTGCTCCATAGACATAGAATTAACCTCTCCCTGATACCAACTTTATCACGACCCAGAATAGGATCATGACCGACGCTAAGGAGTTTAGGACTCCAAAGCAAGCCTCGTTAGAATTCTACAGAAAATCGGGCAGAGTTTCCCCTTTTTTGGGCCTAACAAGAAAATTTCCTGACTCAATTCAATAATAAAACAACCCAACAGCACAAACACCAACACAATTCAACATAGATCATCAACACTTCACCAATACCACCAACTAATAATACGAAAACCATCTCCAAAGATGAGAGAAAATCCAACATTCCACAATTCTAAAATAACGAAAGAATGCTCAAAACTCTAAAGACATGACTATGGAGCAACTAAGAGCATTCAAGAAAAAGAAACATAACGAATAAATAAACTATAGCCCATACAAACAATTACGGGGCTCACCAGGAATATGCTACTCGAATCCTCTAGCCAACACGATCCTCACCGTCACCTACGTTCTCTGAAAAATATAATAGCGAGGAGTGAGATGCTAGCTCAGTGAGTAATAACACTTAACCATAATCATTTTAAAATGGGTACAAGTCATAAAACATCATGAAATAATGCTCTTTCAAAAAACAGTAATGATAAACAATATCATTCTTTCATGTAAGCCAAGTGAACCAATAGTTCAGTAATAAACTTTGAAAAGCATCGTATCATATCAAATATTACATATTTAGGAGGTTTCCAAGAATGAATTATGTAATCAGTATGACATTCTGCTCCATTAAGAATAACCCATAACAGTGGACCCCTCATAAAGGAGTCAAATCATTTCAGTATCAGTATGCTAGTTCTACCTTCCCACTAGTGAGGGCTGTAACATTCATCAGTAAATACAAGGTGCACCAGATCTAACTATCCTGCCATTAGCTACGGGATTCAAATCAAGGTCTACTCCCATTTATAAATTCTTTGTAAACAATAGGATATTCATATGAAGTCATTTTTTAGAATAATACATATAAATTAAAGTTCATATCAAATCATGTTACATATAAACTTGAATAAAAATACATGTCAAAAATACTTATTTCTAATGTAAGTAAAAATATTCACCATGGTAATATCATATCTCAAATAACCATTTCAATATCATACTAAGATCATATCTCAAATAACCACTTCAATATTATATCAAGATCATATCTCAAATAACCATTTCAATATCATATAAAGATCATATCTCAAATAATAATTTCAATATCATATCAAGATTATATCTCAAACAACTATTTCAATATCATATCAAGATCATATCTCAAACAACCATTTCAATATCATATCAAGATCATATCTCAAATAACCATTTCTATATCATATCAATATCATATCTCAAATAATCGTTCCAATATCATATCAAGATCATATCTCAAATAATTATTTCAATATCATATCAAATAAAGGACTTATCCCACATGCAATTTCAAAGTATATAATAACTCATTTTTTCATCAAAAACATGTATAAATATACAATTTAATAAACGCAAATCATGGTAAGATTACTACTCACAGTATAATTTTTTGAATACCAACTTATCACCTTGAACAATCGATAGGACTCCCTTCGATCGAATTTAAAATCATATCATATCAATCTCAAGTTAATTCTCTTATTTAGGCTAATTCCGTGACTACCCAACCCTTAAGGTTTCATAATAACCTTCAATTTCTCAAACTTTGTATCCAAAATAACATCTTATTACCTAAAATTCTTGTCTTTTATAACTAAATTTCAATATCCAATTCAAATTAACTTGACTAAAATTTATAATAAAGATGTAGGAACAAATTTATCTTAAATTGAAATAATTTTCCAATCAAAGCTTGAACTCTTTTTTTTTCTTCCAACT